>NW_027507784.1:70754669-71212169 GCF_037356315.1 Lithobates pipiens
AATCTTTCCTGACTTGTCTTTGTAAAAGTATTATTGAATTTTCAATTTGTAATTTCTCTTGAAAATGACCATGCTCAAATAAAAATGTAGCCAAACTATGCAAAGTGTGACTGACTACTTAAGAATACAGTTTCATTTTGGTGATTTTAGTGCTTATCGGTAAAGTCATTTTATATGTTTGAATTTTATTTTAAAACACAGTTTTATCTCTGATTTGTTGGTCAGATATTTGCACATGTAAACCCTAGTTCTTAAGTGTGGTTTTCTTTTTTTTTTTTTTAAAGTATGTATGCTCCTGTGGATCTGTGAAATAGTTCAACTGTATTTGCCTACCTGAATGACACAATTTAAGCAAACCTTTATCCTTTATTATTCGTAAATAAAACAGCCCTTGTTTTGACATGACTTAAATATATGTAATGTTATTTGTGCATAAAATTCCAAAAAAAGGGCATTTATTTAATTATATGAAGAAAAATTATATTATTTTAATAACATTGCTATTATTAAAAACAAACTACTACCAAAATACAGGAATTTAATTCATTCATTAGTCTCACTATGAGTTTGTTGATTTTTTACTGTAACACAAATTGACCAACAAGTTTACTTATAGAAAATCCCATAAATTCAAAGAATTTTTAATGAAGTTTAGTGACTTTGAATTTGATTTTTTTTTAGTTTATTGCATTATGATGGCAGACTTATTTCCAGCAGCACGTATATATGACTGATAATTTAAACATGCCAGCTACTAAATGAAAAAATAAAAAAAATCCATATTCTTCCCTGCTCCAAAAAAACAAACAAAAAAAACCCCAAAAAAACAAAAACAAATAACATTTCAAATATGTAAATAGTTCAACTTGTCATTTTGTACATAGCATGTAGCAAATATTTTATATATACTTGCTTAGAGGGGATTGAAATTAATATATTCAAATTACATCACTGTAAATCTATGAATGGAACCCAAGCAAAATACTCAAGTGTCATTTACTGAAGCCGTTACACTGAGATCTTTGCTGTAAATGCAATTGTAATTTATTTTTCTATTTTTATTTTTTTTAATTTTATTTCTTATTTTTGTACTTCTACTTTCTGGTTTGATGTTTTTTTTTTTTTTTGTACACTGACCAAGAGAAAAATAAAAAAAAAGTAAAACTCCAAAGTATCACTCAACACTATGCTATTCTGTGGGGCTATCCTATATGTTTAATCTCTAGTGGCTAGATGTGTACAATAGAATAACATAGCATTAAGTGATATATTCTGAAATGGCGACAGAGTAAGCTGGCTATCTTTTTCAGAGTGATGAAATGAGATGTTAACCAGGTATAAGTGGGAATATTTGGGCTGATTAATTAAAGAGTTGAGGATCTTTATCCATAAAACAAAAAAAAAATACATTATTGGGTATTTGAAGTGTACAAGACTTTGCTTTTCATATGATTGGATAATTGAAGTGAACATTCACATATTTTCTGAAGATGAAGATGAAGTGAAGATTCTCAACCTCTTTAGTAAGTCAGCCCTATTGAGCCAACACCTATCAGCATTCCCAACAGCTATATACATATGATAAGAATAAAATTGATGTTAGCGCTTCTTGGTAATAGCTGCTAGCAATAAGTGCAGATATACAAAACACTATAGTAACAGTAACAAAGAAAAATTTCAGTGCTCAGTACAATATCAAAAAAACCCCGAAACACTTGAATTGTTATAATAGTGAGTCTAAAATTTAAAATATTCAAAGGATCAAACATAAATAAAGTTCAAAATAAATATTGTGAAAAAGTATCAGGTAATGTGTTTCAGGTGATCTCCCTCTTCTAGTGCTTCAATCACCCAGTGCGACCTTCTCCAATGCCAGGAAAACGCACTCACCAGATGTAATTACTGTCTAGGAATTAGAACAGCAAAAATCGCATATAACAAGATCCAGGTCATCAGAGGTATGTAGTCATCATTAGATCGCAATTTCCACCTCTATCCGAGTCAAAGGACCTTCTTTCAGAATGTATCAGGGTACATGGATCATGACCAGAAAGCTCTCTTTCTCATAGTAAAAACAGCTCAGCATATTCCATCCGAAGCAATAAGTCACCAATGACAAAAAAGATCAAATCTAATGGTGGAGCATTTATGGGTGAACCAGCATAAAAACAAACATATAAAAAACAATTTTGCCAATAGCACTTACATAAAAAGCCACCAATCCAACCAAGGAAAATGGCGGCATCACCTCAGGCATTAAACATCATGTGTAAATGGTAAACTTGCACTTACATGGAGTGCCGCCAATCTGAAGCAGAGTGGTGGTCAGGACCTCAGGCGTTGTATAATAATAAACCTCTACAGCTGTTTCATGCACACATGCATCATCAGGAGGATACTACTCATGATGATGCTTGTGTGCGTGAAATAGCTGTAGAGGTTTTTATACTCCCGATGATGTATGTGTGCGCAAAACAGCTGAAGAGGTTTTTATACTCCTGATGATGTGTGTGCGCGAAACAGATGTAGAGGTTTATTCTTATATAACGCCTAAGGGTCCTGACCGCCACTTTGCTTCAGATTGGCGGCCCTCCATGTACAGTGGTGTGAAAAAGTGTTTGCCCCCTTCCTCATTTCCTGTTCCTTTGCATGTTTGTCAAACTTAAGTGTTTCGGAACATCAAACCAATTTAAACAATAGTCAAGGACAACACAAGTAAACACAAAATGCAATTTGTAAATGAAGGTGTTTATTATTAAAGGTGAAAAAAAATCCAAACCATCATGGCCCTGTGTGAAAAAGTGATTGCCCCCCTTGTTAAAACATACTATAACTGTAGTTGTCCACACCTGAGTTCAATTTCTCTAGCCACACCCAGGCCTGATTATGGCCACACCTGTTCACAATCAAGGCATCACTTAAATAGGAGCTGCTTGACACAGTAAGGTCCACCAGAAGATCCTTAAAAGCTACACATCATGCCGAGACCCAAAGAAATTCAGGAACAATTGAGAAAGAAAGTAATTGAGATCTATCAGTCTGGAAAGGGTTATAAAGCCATTTCCAAAGCTTTGGGAATCCAGCGAACCACAGTGAGAGCCATTATCCACAAATGGCGAAGACATGGAACAGTGGTGAACCTTCCCAGGAGTGGCCGGCCGCCCAAAATTACCCCAAGAGCGCAGCGACGACTCATCCAAGAGGTCACAAAAGACCCCACAACAACGTCCAAGGAACTGCAGGCCTCACTTGCCTCAGTTAAGGTCAGCGTTCATGCCTCCACCATCAGGAAAAGACTGGGTAAAAATGGCCTGCATGGCAGAGTTCCAAGGAGAAAACCACTGCTGAGCAAAAAGAACATCAAAGCTCGTCTCAATTTCTCCACAACACATCTTGATGATCCCCAAGACTTTTGGGACAACATTCTGTGGACCGATGAGACAAAAGTGGAACTCTTTGGAAGGTGTGTGTCCAAGTATATCTGGCGTAGAAGGAACACTGCATTTCATAAAAAAGAACATTATACCAACCGTAAAATATGGTGGTGGTAGTGTGATGGTCTGGGGCTGTTTTGCTGCTTCAGGACCTGGAAGACTTGTCGTGATAAAAGGAACTATGAATTCTGCTGTCTACCAAGAAATCCTGAAGGAGAATGTCCGACCATCTGTTCGTGTACTCAAGCTGAAACAAACTTGGGTTCTGCAGCAGGACAATGATCCTAAACACACCAGCAAGTCCACCACCGAATGGCTGAAGAAAAACAAAATGAAGACTTTGGAGTGGCCTAGCCAAAGTCCTGACCTGAATCCTATTGAGATGTTGTGGTATGACCTTAAAAAGGCCGTTCATGCTCGAAAACCCTCTAATGTAACTGAATTAGGACAATTCTGCAAAGATGAGTGGGCCAAAATTCCTCCAGGACGCTGTAAAAGCCTCATTGCACGTTATCGCAAATGCTTGGTTGCAGTTGTTGCTGCTAAGGGTGGCCCAATCAGTTATTAGGTTTAGGGGGCAATCACTTTTTCACACAGGGCCATGATGGTTTGGATTTTTTTTCACCTTTAATAATAAACACCTTAATTTACAAATTGCATTTTGTGTTTACTTGTGTTGCCCTTGACTATTGTTTAAATTGGTTTGATGTTCCGAAACACTTAAGTGTGACAAACATGCAAAGGAACAGGAAATGAGGAAGGGGGCAAACACTTTTTCACACCACTGTAAGTGCAAGTTTACCATTTACACATGATGTTTAATGCCTGGGGTCCTGCCACCATTTTCCTTGGTTGGATTGGTGGCTTTTTATGTAAGTGCTATAGGCACAATTGTTTTTTATATGTTTATTTTTATGCTGGTTCACTAATAAATACTGCACCATTAGATTTTCTCTTTTTTTGTCATTGGTGACTTATTGCTTCAAATGGGATATGCTTATTTTTACTATGAGAAAGAGAGCTTTCTGATCATGATCCATATACCCTGATACATTCTGAAAGAAGGTCCTTTGACTCGAATAGAGGTGGAAAGTGCAAACTAATGATGACTACATACCTCGGACGACCTGGATCTTGTTATATGCGATTTTTGCTGTTCTAATTCCTAGACAGCAACTACATCTGGTGAGTGCGTTTTCCTGGCATTGAAGAAGGTCGCACTGGGTGACGAAGCACTAGAAGAGGGAGATCACCTGAAACACATTACCTGATACTTTTTCACAATATTTATTTTGAACTTTATTTACTTTTGATCTTTTGAATGTTGATTGGCTCCCTGGGAGAGCCGCCATAGTTGTCTAGTAAAAAACATGATAATAATAAAAATGCTATAAATCTATCCCCTATTTGGTAGACGATATAACTTTTGCGCAAACAGATCAATATACGCTTATTGCAATTTTTTTAATCAAAAATATGTAGAATACATATCGGCCTAAACTGAGAAAGAAATTAGTTTTTTAAAATATTTTTGGGGGATTTTTTTTTATAGCAAAAAGTTAAAAATATAGCTTTTTTTCAAAATTGTCGCTCTTTTTTTCTCTATAGGGCAAACAATAAAAACCCACCAAAAGAAAGCTCTATTTGTGGGGAAAAAAAGGTCGTCAGTTTTGTTTGGGTGCAACGTCACATGACCACACAATTGTCAGTTAAAGCGATTCAGTGCTGAATCGCAAAAAGTGCTCCAGTCTGGAACGGGATAAATCCTTTCAGGGATGAAGTGGTTAACATGTCTGTGCTAAACAGGTATGATGCAGGAAAAAGCTTGAATTCCCATGATGCAACCCTTCCTGATACAGGGGATGGGATGGACATGGATATATTTTTTAGTATATCAGGTTCCGGGCTGTCTGTTAGCTGTTCTTTCACTACAAGGAAAGGCAATAAAAGTCCCAAAAAGACTCAATAGTGAATTAAAAAAAAAATGCTCTAAATTTCCATTGGATCAAGTCAATGGGCACATGCAGATGGCTTTCTGGTGCATTCAGCTTGCATTTGGCATCAGTTTGAGATCATTCCCAGGTGAATCTGACCGACAGACGATCTTCTTCTAAGCTGCATCAACCTGCTTCAAGCTGCTTTTGTGTTCCCATTGACTTGTATGGGAATGTGAAGTCCTGACATGAATAAAAGCTCATGTGCACGCCTACGGACTCATTCACACATGCTTTGATCTCTGAAGAACAATCTGCATTTGAAGCGCTCTTTAGAGAGCATTTAACAGGTGGTGAGGGGTTGTGGTATCACCTCCTCACTGCTTACAATAACCCACTGAATCCTGTGCTAGTGTGCTACAACTGTGCTTGCAGAGCTATCCCATTCAATTTAATTGGTTGTGCCCGGCGGACATCGGGGGTGCCATACCTGAAGCAGCCACGCCATGTGTACACTCCTACTCATTGCCTCTGCATGTAAAGGGGATGTGGTAAAAATATGGCTTAACCACAGGGTTTTACTGCCCCTCAACACCATACATTTACTGCTGTGAATAAGCCCTAAGCCCTTGTACACACAGTTGGACATTTCGACAGAAAATGTCCGATCGGACCGTGTTGTCAGATAATCCAACTGTGTGTGGGCTCCATCGGACTGTTTCCGTCAGAATATCCGAAAGTTTTAGAGCTGGGCTATAAAACTTTCCAACAGCATGATCCGATCGGACTTTGTCCGATTGTGTGTAGAAAATTCCGATCGGACAAAATGCTCAGATCAAATTCCTAGACCAAAGCTATTGGCTACTAGCCTGAACGTAGTCCCGTCGTAACGAAATAACGTCATCACGTTATGTACGATCGGATTTTCTGACAACTTTGTCCGACCGTGTGTATGCAACACAAGTTTCAGACAAAATCTGTCGGACAAAATCTGTCGGACAAAATCTGACGGATTTTGTTGTCGGAATGTCCGACCGTGTGTACAAGGGCTAAGAGTGATAAAATAAGAGAACAGTGTTTAAAATTACTTGTAAAACCCGTGTGCTTCAAGTATCACAAAATGTTGATTTCAAAAAGAAGAATCAATGTATTTTTCGATTAATCTCTCTCAATAGAAATAATAGAGCTATAGTCAAAAACCAATTCAATCGTTGTAACACACACAGGAAGTGGCTTTTTCGATCTAGTGCTGCAACTAACAATTATTTTCATAATCGATTATTTGGCCGATTATTGTTTCAATTAATTGGTTAATAACCTTAAAAATAAGTGTGGTGTATAGTTTAGTTAATATGTAAAGTTTAAAAAAAAAAGGCATTTTATTCTTAAATATCTCTATACAGTGGTAAATATAAATAACCAACTATATAGTTAGTGAGCAAAATAGCTAATCCACTATGAGAATAACAGACAGAAGAGATATACTGCATATACTATTAGAAGAAATATACTGTAGATACTATTAGAGGAGAGATATACTGTATATACTATTAGAAGAGATATACTGTATATACTATTAGAGGATATATACTGTATATACTATTAGAGGAGAGATATAATGTATATACTATTAAAGGAGATATACTGTATATACTATTAGAGGAGAGATATACTGTATATACTATTAGAGGAGAGATATACTGTATATACTATCATAGGAGATATACTGTATATACTATTAGAGGAGATATACTGTGTATACTATTAGAAGAGATATACAGTATATACTATTAGAGGAGATATACTGTATATACTATTAGAAGAGATATACTGTATATACTATTAGAGGACATGTACTGTATATACTATTAGAGGAGATATACTGTATATACTATTAGAAGAGATATACTGTATATACTATTAGAGGAGAGATATACTGTATATACTATTAGAGGAGATATATACTGTATATACTATTAGAGGAGAGATATACTGTATATACTATTAGAGGATATATACTGTATATACTATTAAAGGGTGAATCTGGTAAATATCAGACTCAGAGATCAAATTTTTCTATATAAAAAACAAACAATGCCTTCCTTCAAAAAAAAAATTATTTTAGGAACGTTCGTTTGATTTTCTAATCGTTAGTGGGGTCAAATCGACGTTCATTTTCAACCACAGTGATTTTGTAAATGATAGAAAACTTCTTTGTCAAAGGAATTTTCAGACAGCGTATGTGGTTTTTCGTTCAGAAATTACATTCATTTTAAAAACAGAATGTTAAAAACAAGTGAAAATTTCAAACAACATTCTTTCATTCAGCGAATGTACAAAGATTTTTGAATATTTTCGCCTGAAAATTGATCCATGTGGCCAACATTAGGCTCGGTACACACCTATGCAGTTTACTTTTTTTTTTTTTTTTTTAACAGAAGAATGCAGTTTACTTTTGATCTGTTTCTGCAGTGCTTTTTGCTGTACGTTTTGATTTTTGCACGCGTGATTTTACTGTGATTTGCACTTTTTCTTTTTTTCTTTTGGGCAATTTGTTGGTTGGCAGATTAAAAAAAACACAAATTGCTCCGAAAACGCATTACATGCTTTTCTACAACTTCTCTATTGAAGTACATTGAACCAAAAAAAAGCACCGTTTTGCGTTAAAAAAAGTCCCTGACCCTTTCCAAATACGCAGCGGCTGAAAAAAGCATAGATGCGAACGTATCTCATAGGAAACCATGTAAATGAACTGTTGTGCGTTTCTTCAAAAATCACTTAAAAACACAAAGATGTGAACCAGGTCTAAGACGTTCAGTAACATAATGGGGTTAAAAAAAAAAAGGAAATTAAAACAGTAGGGATTATCTTCTCTTTTTGTACTATAAAGGGCTAATTTATTTTTATTTTTTAACCCCATTATGTTACTGGCTGATAAATCGGTTATAAAAATAGTAATTGATTAATTTCATAATCGATTAGTTGTTGATTAATCAATTAGTTGTTGATTAATGGATTTGTTGTTTCAGCCCTATATCGATCTATAGACGGAAGATACAATAGAAAGTTATGGATCACATCTCTGATTTCACCATGCAATCTCACAATCTGATCGATCAAATTATGATTGAATTCATGAACAAAGAATATCAGTGCTGTCAATCAATGCAACACAATTGATCATTTTCTACCCTGGCTGATCAACTTAGTTTGATCGAATCTGATCAACAGTCTAAATTGATCGGGGGGAGGGGGGTCTATTTTATCTTTTGCCATTTCCATCAATTGGATAATAAAATCTAAATGCATATGACCACCATTAAGTGAAGCTCTAGACAGCTATTTTGTTTGATATATTGTGGAAGAGGAATTAACAACTTTGTCAGGACTTTATTGCTGTCTCTGATCCTGATTGGGAGATTTGCACTCACTGCCTCTGTGGTCGCTGTAGTACAAGGGAACGTCTCAAAAAAAGGGAAGGCAGACAATGATAAAAACATAAAAAAAGTTCTAATCTGTACCCGCTCTTTACAAAGAAAAATTGTGGGGTGGCTGAATTTGTTTTCTTTTTTCAAGCTTTGTATCCCTTTATGTTCACCTGTCAGTAGCACAGTTCCTGCGATAGGGTGACAACACTCACTCACTGTATCAGGCCAACAGAAACAGGAATGAAGAAACCTCCCTCACTCCTCTTCTCCACAACATAGATGGGAGGGCTTCTGTAGTCCTCATCCAGAGATAACGGAGAACAATGTAAGTAATAAGAGAGTGTAAAGCCCCGTACACACGATCGGAAATGTCGGATGACAGGCTGTTGTCGGAAAATCCGACCGCGTGTACGCTCCATCGGACAATTGTTGTCGGACTTTTCGTGGACAAATGTTGGATGGCAGGTTTTCAAATTTTCGCCAACAAATGTGTGTTGTCGGATTTTACGATCGCGTGTACACAAGTCCGTCACACAAAAGTCCGAAGTACAAACACGCATGCTCGGAAGCAGAAGCGGTCAGTAAACTGGTATTTGTAATGGAGAATTAACATTGGTGACGTGGCAAAGTATGAAATCTCCAAATGCAGCGCACAATTCTCTTCTTCTTTAATGGGATAATAATGAAGCTGCTTTGCTGGTGATACTGATGGAGTTATTGCAAACACATTTTCAAAGACTTTTTTTTCTAGTGATATCAAGGATAATATTATTATGTTTTTTTTCGGTCAAGTTACCACAACACCATTATTCTGTAGTTTTTAAGATCAAAGATACAACTATGTTGGTGTCCCTTGTCAAATTTACATTGTATTTTTTTTAAAATGTAACTGCTACTCCCAAACTGTCATTTGAAGTAAAACACATAGCCAAGTATTATTCTACACAATTTTTTTATTGTGCATTAAAAAAATAAAAATAAAATTAGACATGCTATCTGCCAATAGAACTTAACCAAAAGGTGCATTCTATGCATCCAAAAATATAGAAAATATACCAAATCAAATCATTATTCAACCAAAAAGATAATGTCAAAGCAATAACTCCAAGGCCAATAACAAATAAAACATTATCTCCTCTGATTCTGCAACATGTCTGGTTGATGAACGGCCGTTCAGAAACAAACTGAAAAGCACGAAATGAAAAGTGCAAAATGAAAAACACGAAAAGAAAAGCACAAATCAACACTGAACAAACTTCTACGAACAGGAAATTAGCAGAAGGAGCCCAAAGGGCGGCGCTAAAGAGCTGAACAACCATGTAGTACATCTAGTATGTTACTACATTCGTAATTGCTGGCCAACATTTGTGTGACCGTGTGAATGCAAGATAAGTTTGAGCCAGCACCCTTTGGACAAAATTCCACAGTTTTGTTGGCCAACAATCCGATTGTGTGTACGAGGCATGAGGCTAATGGTTGCAGGAAATGAAATCACTCAGTTTCCCCATCAACACAGTCGTTGTTGAAGGGGAATCCCTCCTGCAAAGCTATTGTGTTCTCCAGGCGGGGAGTTGACCCTGCTGGGAGAACACGATTATTGCTAGCAGTTATAGCCGCAGACAGTAATAACATACTAAAAATCCCACATGTTGATTGTACGAATGATGGGTCGATTTTGGATCGACTTGGGTACAATCAGCCTGCCCATAGATGGACTGAATCTTGGCCAGTCCCTGCTGAACCGGTCAAGATTCGATCCATCTATGGCCGGCTTTAGAAGAGCACATGAAGTTATTAGTTGCAAGATTTCTGGCAAGATCAACAGGCTATTTATTTGCATGTATCAAACAGTATAAATGCTTTTATCTGTTTGATACATGCAAAAAAATACCTGTTGATCTTGGCGGATTCTACAACCGTATGGAGACTGAATATGAGAAGTTCTTTGTTAAGGTTTACATACCCTTTAAGGACCAAGAAGCACAAAATCTGGTTTATATATATAAACAATTAAAATACAGCTACAACCAAAACTTTTTTTAAAGTTTTGGATAGAGAGGAGATGGATTAGAACCCCTGTCAGTTTTTTATTGCTGCCTGACCCTCCATTAGGGAGATTAACCTCTCTTGAATTGTCCTGGTGACCATTATCACTGCCCCATACACACGATCAGACTTTCCGCCAACAAAACCGTAGGTTGTTGGCTCAAACTTGTCTTGCATACACACGGTCACACAAATGTTGGCCAACAATTACGAACGTGGGAACGTAACGACAAGCCAAGAAAAAGGAAGTTCAATAGCCAGTGCGGCTCCTTCTGCTGGATTCCGAGCATGTGTGAACTTTTGTGCGTCGGACTTGTGTACACACGATCGGAAATTCCGACAACAACATTTTGTTGGCGGAAAATTTGAGAACTTGCTAGCCAACATTTGTTGGCGGAAAGCCCGACAGCAAATGTCCGATGGAGCATACACACGGTCGGACTTTCCGACAACAAGCTCACATCCAACATTTTGCATTGGAAAATCCGACCACGAGTACGCGGCATAAGAGTGAAAGTGAAACAAATTCCAAGTTTGCAGTTGTCACCAAAAAATTAATAGAGGGAAAATTTCCAACGCAAACATTAACTGTGGTGACTCTAGTGGCACCCTGGGGTTTCCTCACTTTGGAGGGATTTCCTCATACTTCCTGTTTGGATTTAGTTCTACCTTAATTTAATATAAATAGATTTGTAACAATTTGCAGAATGCACAACAGTGTGTGAAATTTTCAGCACAGCAAATGGCATGGTATAACCAGATTATGGTGAGGTGGATTTAGAGGAACCAAAAAGGCCTTCCTCTAAATGAAGCACAGTAGAGAATTCGTAAAACAGAATAAGGGGAATTTACTAAGAATGTAGCAGACAGAATCTGAAGCAGCTGTTCAAGGCAACCAATCAGCTTATGGCATTCATTTGCAAAGCTTTAACTGAAGATATGGTCATTTTCACTTACCACCATACCTGTGGAATCCTCACAGAAGCTGGAAATAAGTATAGTAGGCACCGCTACCCCAGTGATCTCCACTAGCTTTCAGGTTCTGTGTGGCTTCCCTGCTGCTTTCCGAACACAGGAGATCAGCTGCTTGGCACAGGTGCCAGTCAGGGAACACTGCATCTTTTCAGTAAATGCAAAGTGTTTTCTGATTGGACAAGGTGGAAAGGTGGGGTGGTAGCAACACAATCTCCACTTCATACAATAAGAAAACACTTTGCATTCATTTAGAAAATAGAAAGTGTTCTCGAATTGTGGTCGTGTCAAGTAGGTGACGACCTGTGTTCAGTAAGCAGCAGGAAAGCCGATCGTCACAGGACCTCGAAGCTAGTGGAGACCACTGTAGTAGCGGTGACTACTACAGTGATTTCCAACTTTCATGGGGCCACAATGCAAAAATTACCATACCTAAACTTCAGATTTAATGTGGTTCCAAAGGCCCACAGCTAATGCAAAATTTACCATACCTAAACTTCAGCTTTAATGTGGTTCCAAAGGCTGAAGGTTTTTTTACATTAAGGTGAAAAACCTTCTGAGTGCAGCTCACGCCACATCCCCCCCCCCACCCTCCTCCCTGTTTACATGCCTAAGCCCAATCCAGATCCAGCGCTGTGCTCAAGAGCAGCAGCTCTCTCCACCCTCTCTTCCTCATAGGCTCACTGGCTCCCGCTGCTGTCAATCACAGTCAGTGAGGAGGGACCAGAGGGCGGGGCCGAGCCATGCTCTGTGTGTCAAAGCAAAGGCACAGGTGCTCCAGAGATTAGTAAATGCGCAGAACCTCTGCTGACTTCCATCATCCAATCAAGTGCAAACAAAAATGCATTTTTTTTTTCCTTGCACGTGATTGGTTACTCTTTGTACAGTGAAGCCTTACCTCATTTACTAAGCTCGGGAGCAACTGCACTTGCAGAGGGTAACTGCAAACTTGCAAAGTGCACAGTCTATTTGCCTTACCCCAAAGTGTAATAAAAGTGTAATAAAACACTACGCAGATACTTCTTCATCCCACCAACATCCACACAAAAGTTAATTACCTGTAGCTGCCAGATTTTAAGTCTCATGCACAATAAGCATTTAGACCCTGTGCTGCTGTGCATGAGACCCTGGTGTTTTTGTACAGGCAGAAGGCACCAGTGCACCATACAGCCCGTTGCGGGCAGCATGTAAAACTGCATGTTGCATCTGGACTAGATGGCGCACTAGATGGGCGTTAATGTGCCCAGGGAGAAATGCCCAAAATGCTTACTTCTTCTGGGCACCTGTCCACTTACTGCCCTAAACAATAGTGCCACTTGGTACATCATTCAGTCTCATCCACTGCAGCAGCTGTCAGTCTCTTACAGGCCGGCAGTAGGGCTAGAGAGTGCACCTGTACCCTCCGCCTGCAGGAAAATACTGGAATGCCCAGTGTGCTAAAGCCATACTCTTTTTGATCGGTGTCTCTCTCTTTTGCACAAGGGATTCAATTTTAGGTTGTCCACTGTCCCTCCTCTCTCCTGAAGCCAGCGCTAGGAGCTGATCACATGATTGGACCAGAGCACCCTTAGATTACGTAAGTATATCCATCTTTCCTTTACAGGGTAGTTAGTATAGCTTAGAATCTAAGTAAGTATAGGGTTTAGAATGGGGTGGGAGCATGCTTTAAGCTTAGCCAGGTTTTGACCAGACTTCCACTTTAAGTGGGAAAAAAAGGCCTAGCTTCACTGGAGTGTTCCTTTAATTTGTTGATTGAAGACATAATGGCAAATAAGACTGAGTTAAATTGATTGATACTTTAATAAGAGACTGACTTTAATGACGGCAAATTGTAATGCAATCTACTCCGAATTCTAAAATCTAGTTTGTTAAATGTGTTCAATGAATCTCTTCACTCCTTTAAAAAAATAAAGAAAAGCATTACAATAAAAACACGACAATTGTTGTAAAATGATAGACAATTAATACGGAGGGCGCAAAGGCGAATTTCTTGATGGATTTGCATCCGCAGCCATTTCAGTTACAGTTAACAGGAGACTTATCATATTATGGCTAACTAGTTTGTCTAAGCACCAGCTTTCCAATTCTGTGATGTGGGGATTAATTAACTTTATTTCCTTTTTAAATTAAGTTTTATGCTGATGAACAATGCAATTCCTTTAAAATGACTTAACAATCCTAGCGTTTTTTTTTTTTTTTTCTTTCGTAATTTTACAATTAATAGTTTACCCTTATGTAATTTACGGCAGTGTTATCTGTGTAAACATTAAAATCACTGAAGCTTAAATCGGAATATATTTACAGTTGATTATATAGAAAACTACAACTTCACATACATATATATCATACAAATAAAAAATAAATGACAATTGGGTTATATGACAGAAGACAACAAATTGAAATCTAGGCAATTTTGTTTGTAATGCAGCAAAAAAAAAAAAAAAAATGTGTAAATTGTTTGATATTCAGAAACTGATTTCTCTAACATTCTGGTATTTTGGGCCATTTAGTAGCTGCACATTCTGTCTGGTTGTTGTCTGGTGACATTGTGGTGACTAACTTTTGCATTGCAAGAAATGGATGTATAGTTCTAGGTCTGCTTCAAAGTAAGAAATTGACCAAGGATTAGCTTCCAAGGAGGACCAATAGGGAATACTAGAGGGCTGCTATTCTCAACCAGGGTTCTGTGGAACCCTAGGGTTCCTCAAGAGGTTGCCATGGGTTCCTTGAGCTGTTGCTGATTGGCCTCACATTTATTGGTGCTTTCATAGTTCCAGGTACAGTGCCACTTGGAAAAACCAGTAAGCAGTGGTCTTTTTCTGTCGGTAATGCCGCGTACACACGACCAGACTTTCCGTCAGACTAGGTCCGACGGAATCAGTCCATCAGACAATCCAATTGTGCGTGGGCTAATCCAATCGTTTTTCATTTAAAAAATCCGATGGACCTAGAAATAGAACCGTTCGTCTGTATGCTAATCCGATGGACCAAATATGACGCAAGGGAAGCTATTGGCTACTGGCTATTGAACTTCCTTTTTTAGTCCTGTCTCATTACGTTCAAAATGGACTTTCAAATGGACTTAGTCCGTTCATGTGTGGCCAAGTCTGTTCGTTCCGAAAGTCCGTCAGAACTCAGCCAAAAGTCAGTCAGGAAGACCATCGGACCTAGTCTGCCGGAAAGTCCGGTCGTGTGTAGGCGGCATAAGGGTGACATTTTAACCACTATTGTAATGAGAGCATTCGTCCCACCAATAAAAAGGCCATTCTTCCAATTCACCTACAATAAATTCGTTTTATCAGAGGTTCTGAGACCTGGACATTTTTGAAAGGTTTCCTCTGGGGTGAAAAGGTTGAGAAAGGTTGCTATAGAGTGTTTCTTGAGTGATGACTCTGAGTCAGCTGGGGCTGCTGACATCACATTCCAAAATGGCAGTGCCCATCAGCAATTTCAGGAATTTGGATGTCTACACAAGGGAGGCTGTTACAGGTAATTGGCATACAGAAAAATATGTTAACTGCATAAATTGCCTTATGGGAAGATTGTTATTGAACTGAATGGACAGGGTCTCTTTAATTACAAGGTGCATAACAATAGTAGCTTTATTATTAAGCAACTTTTGGTGGAATGTATGTCAAGGAATTCATTCAGACCCAATATGCTGATGTTTTTTTATTTTACTAAACCCTAAGATTTTGCAGGTTATTCCTTGGACCATGTTTTACTTTGTGATCAGAAGCTCGAACAAGCCTAAGGTTCCTATGAATCAATGACATGTGGATACTGTTTGGTTTCCCTAGTGTCAATAGTGTGTTTTTCATTTGAAATTCTAGGTTCTTGTTTCCCCATGAAAACATTCAAACTAAGGCCAATTTATACAAAAGCCAGGGAACTAGTATATTTTGAGGGCACAAGGGAAGGACCTGCAACCTACTCTATTGAAGTAGTGGGCAGTTAGGCTTTTTCACCATGGGTGCTAAAGAACCTTGTCTCAAACCTGCACAAAAGCAGTTACGTTTGGGTGTAGCAAGCTAAGGCCACCCTGTACACATTGAACATTGGTATAAGATCAGCTAGGTAGGTACTTTAATCCTTGTTCTTGTTCAATAGTAAATCAGTCCCACTATTAGAACATTCTAATAGCAATGCATCCTGGCACTGCAAGACTATGGACCTAACCAATAATGAGGCACTACAAGGAGGCACTTTCTAAGTGAAGTTGGTATTTGCTCTCTGTTGGCTTTGAAAGATAATCATGATGGAAGTTTTTGTGCAGTACTTGAAGAAGAAATATATTTAATAATCATACTTTTAGCAACATTCTTTCAAAAATAATACTTACATGCTGTTGGAGGCAATATAGAGTCTCTTTTTTTATACAGTGCTAATATTTAACTCTACAGACCACCCAACAAAGGAAAAGAGATGATTCCTTGGCTCTTGAACTATAAATAAAAAGGCCTTCTAACTTCTCTCAAAATCATATGTACTGTTCCCTCTGGAGTTCTCTTACTTAATATACCCATACATTTCCAGAGTTTGACAGACAAGGGCAACAAGGAAAATGTTATTGCAATTTGTAAATGTTGAGGTTTAGTGATGCCTCCTATAACCCCGGACAATGGTCTAAGAGTGCCTAAGGGCTCAGTTACATTTAAGCCTTGCACTGCGGTGCACTCATGTTAATGCGCATTATGGTATGTGTTCACATGCATTGCGTTGAGGCAGCAAACAAAAGTGCACTTCCTTTTTTAACAGCAGGACACAGCACACTGCACAGCATAAGCATTTTGGCATTGTGAAATGGGCTCTCCTGTTAGGGTGACAATCACAATCAGTAGCACCTCAATGCAAGGTGGTGCATTGACACAATGCAATGATGTGAATGGGCCCTTATGGTTTATACAGCTCTGACTTATTACTGACGGCTTTCCAGAAGTAGCTTACTAAGCTTGTACTGACTACAGGTAGACTTAAATCATTATGCTGCCCGCACACACTGTACATCTTATAAAACATCCTTTTGAGCAAGAACACCAGTACAGTGCATGATGTTAAACAGACTCTGTCAAAAGATTTTGGGTTTGATTTACTAAAGGCCAATAGACTGTGCATTTTGCAAGTACAATTGCCCCAGAGCTTAGTGAATGAGGTAAAGCTTCACTTTGCAAATAATACCTAATCACATACAAGGATAACAACAGGATTTTTGCTTGCACATTTTCGGATGATGGAAGTCAGCAGAGCTTCTGTTCATTTTGTAAGCTCTGGAGCAACTGCTCTTGCAGAGTGCAACTGCCTTTGCAAAGTGCACAGTCTATTTGGCTTTAGTAAATCAACCCCTGTATACTCAAATGAGCCAAATCTAATTCCTCTGTTGCCTGCATCTGATCCCTGGACTGTATACTAGTTTCAGGGAAGTGAACCAAACGTTCATGCCCTGGAATTATTATGCTGATCAGGGGTTGCAGGTTGCCACATCTTATATAGTGTATAGAGTACAGAGTCACTTTAACCACTTCAATACCGGGCACTTAAACACCTTCCTGCCCAGACCAATTTTGAGCTTTTAGCACTTTTAATGACAATTGCATGACGTCCGGTCAGGATTTTGAAACCACTTTCCAGCCATCATTTGCCTATAGGGCGGGCGGCAAGTGGTTAAAAGGAGCCTCTCTGATCAGAAACCTGGAAATTTCGGACAGTCAAATATTCAAGGGTCATTTGACATCTAGCCTGACCACAGTTTTGACTCAAATACTGTCTCCCAGCTTCTGAGTGTGCAGCATGCGAGGTCAGGCAGTATCTGTCTCTCTCACTTTAGTTAAAGTGTCTGAGTATTTAGATTACAGCAGAAGCACATTTGGAATGGGTGACCTTTATAGGGAACCTATAATGGTTATTTTAAAGAGGTTGTAAACCCCCCAAAAAAATAAAAAAAATAAACCTGCAAGACAAAGACATAATGAGCTAGTATGCATCGCATACTAACTCATTATTAAATACTTACCTTAGAATCAAGCTGTTGCAGCGGTGCCCGCACGCCGCTGAGATGGCCGAGATTTCCCCTGGAGCTGTGATTGGCCAGAGCTATGATGACCTCACTCATGTGTATACGTGCGGGTGCCACAGGTCACATCACAGGGCCCTGAAGAAATGGCACGATCAGCCGTTCCTTCAGTGCGCATGCGCCGATTACATTGGTGGCGGCGTATATGGTAAATATCTCCTAAACGGTGCAAGTTTAGGAGATATTTACGGTACCTACAGGTAAGCCTGCTTTGGGGCAGGGGGGGCACCCATGGGGGCAAGGTGCTTTGGGGCAGGGGGGCACCCATCCCCCCATGTTGAGAGCATGCGGCCTGGTATGGTTCATGTGGAGGGGGGGCACTTCGCTCGTCACCTCCTTTTCCTGACCTGCCGGTTGCATACTCGGATAAGGGTCTGGTATGGATTTTGGGGGGACCCCATCCCTTTTTTTTTAAAAAGGGGGCCGGGGGTCCCCTCCAAATCCATACTAGACCCAAAGGCCTGGAATGGACCTGGGGGGGACCCCATGCTGTTTTTTCACAATTTGTTTTTTAGCTTTCATTTTTTTTTTACATTCAGCGGGGAAGCCCACTGACAGCTCATGACTCATCGGTAGTTAAGGATGCGGCCGGCTTCCTGGCCCCCTCCTTAGCAACCAGCTATATACAGTGTAAACAAAACGCAAATTGTGGCAAACTCGCGGTAAAAATGCGTGTCAAAAAATGCAGCAAGCACCTCAAAAAGCACTGCAAAAATGCTCAAAAGCAACATGCATAGATGTGAATCGAGCCTTAGTGTGGGTTCTGCTTGGTAGAAAGTACAGAAAGCTATAATAAAGACAGATTTGAAGAACTTATACTAGCTGTATTAAAAAAAAAAAGGTAAATTCAGTATAGTTTAAACCCCATCTCCAGGTGAAATAGTAGGGATTTCCTAAGGGCTGATAAAGGATGCTTGCAACTACCAGTTTATTGGAAGATATCTCTGCAGTTGATGCCAACTTTTTCCATTTTCTCCTCAGAAAAGGAACAAAGGTGTTAACTATGCTGCTGTTTCTCTGAAAGGGAATGGCAGTGTCAGCATGGGGTACTTTTGGCAACCTAACCTTGGCCAAATCACATAGAGGATTGTGGAGGATCCTGGAGAGCTGCAGGAGGAGCAGATAACTTACCTCCTGCCGTTCTTACACATCTGCAGGTCTTCAAAGCTTGTGTAGTCATTCTTAGGCAGACCTTTCAATGGGAATAATCAATGAATCATTAAACCACAAGGACCTGGCACAATCTATTCCGCATCTCAGCCAACTGAACAATGTAGCATCCATTCCATGAACTATTTAATCCATTTTCTCCATAGTTGGGCAGAAACCAAACCTTCTTCCAATATATTGAAACATTTCTGAATTTCATATTAAGAACTTCCAGAGTGCAGAACTAGTCATGACTGATCTAAACCCTACTAAGCCCAACCACCACAAATGATGCTCAGATCTGGTGTCTCATTTGCAAATATTAGACCCTGGTGGCCTCCAAAATTGTCAAAAAAGTAGAGTAAGTTTGTTTTACAGTTTAGCTAAAGCCCAAGATTTGTGATTTGAAATTGTACTATTTCTCCTAAATTAAACTCAGTAGCTATGAAGTTACCGATAACCTCTCTGATTTTCCCTGTTCTTCCCGAACAGGAATAGACAAAGTCTTACATCACATTACTTCTACATCAGTAAGTTGTGGGAATCCAGATCAGCTCTACGATCCATAATTCACATTTATTAATAAGTCCTGGGTGTTCCGAGCGTGAATTTAATTTTGCACGGCTAATGCCAGCCTGTATGAATGGCGGAATTAGCAGCCCCATTGAGGGCCATCAGTAAGGACAATTACTATTTGAGTACTTTAGTTGTACCTATAAATATAGCTGAGCACTCAGCTTGCTCCAGTAGTTCCGTTTCATTGCTACCTATTAGCCAGCGTAATTGTTAGCTAAACATACGAGTCCTCGAATCTGCATTCCATGATTTGAAGAACAATGGTAAAAGATAATACGGTGGCGTTGTTTGCTAATGCATTGATAATGACTAATGTATGATAGCAACGCCTCGGTGAACACCTCGTTGATGAACAGAAGCATATTACTAAGCCAGGAGTTGATAGAAATGTAATTAACTTGCACCTCTTTTTGCTAACTTTTCCTGAGCCGCAACTTATATCCGGAGCACCATTCTATATGTCAGTAGGTTCTCTTTACAACAAGCAATCCTATTAGTATTTCAAAAAATATTTGTGTGCTGTTCTGGACAGATCTTTCATTGATAATGCCAAAAGTGATTGCTCATTCTTCAAACAATTGCCAAGTGTGGTTTATTACTAGCAGCTCAAACTTTTTTGTATTGTTTTTTTAATAATTGCGGTTGAATTATTTTTAGCTTTTTGAATTAAAACTTTTGACAATAAAATAACTTCAACTGTTGTGCAGGCTTTGTTTTAGCACTTTCTTCCACAGTAGAGTTTGGAGAACAGTTCGAGCCGAGCAAAAGTTCGGCCCTGTTCGCCTGTTCAAATTCCTAAATTTGTGGGGTATTTGGAGGGATGTTCACTTACCGAGCACCCCACAATGCACTGTGCGATGCATAGTGCATAGCTGGTTGTTAAGGGTTGAGCCAGGAGGCCGACCGCTGCATCCTTAACAATGGCTTCCCCTGCTGACAGCTGAATGAAATAAAAAAACACGGTAATGGAAAAAAAGTAAAAAAAAAACATGGGGGTCCCCCCCAATCCATGCCAGGCCCTTCAGGTCTGGTATGGATTTTATGGGGAACCACATGGCAAAATTTAAGAAAAAACGGCACCCCCCCCAAAATCCATACCAGACCCTTATCCGAGCATTCAGCCTGGCAGGACAAGAAAGGGAGGGGGGATGAGTGAGCGTCCCCTCCCTGAACCATATCAGGTCACATGCCCTCAACATGGGGGGGTGCTTTGGGGCTTTATAAAGGAAAACAATGACATTTAAAATTCCTGCAATATAATATCATTGCCGGCAATACAATAATGTGAAAAAAACATCCTGGGAGCCCCCCCCCCCCCCAATCCATACCATGCCCTTCAGGTCTGCTATGGTTTTTAAGGGGAACAAGCAAAATAATTGAGCATTAACCACTTTCAGACCGGACCATTTTGCTGGTAAATGACCAGAGGTCTTTTTACAATTTGGCACTGCGCTGCTTTAACTGGTAATTGCGCGGTCATGCAATGTTGTACCCAAACAAAATTTGCGTCCTTTTCTTCCCACAAATAGAGCTTTCTTTTGATGGTATTTGATTGCCTCTGCGATTTTTATTTTTTGCGATATAAATGGAAAAAGACCGCAAATTTTGAAAAAAAATGATATTTTCTACTTTTTGTTATTAGAAAAATCCAATAAACTCAATTTTAGTCATACATTTAGACCAAAATGTATTCAGCCACATGTCTTTGGTAAAAAAAAAGTCAATAACTGTATATTTATTGGTTTGCGCAAAAGTTGTCACATCTACAAACTAAGGTACGTTTTCTGGAATTTACGCAGCTTTTAGTTTACGACTGCCTATCTCATTTCTTGAGGTGCTAAAATGGCAGGGCAGTACAAAACCCCCCCAAATGACCCCATTTTGGAAAGTAGACCCCCTAAGGAAATTGATAAGTGGAATGTTGAGCCCATTGAATATTTTATTTTTTTGCCTCAAGCGATTGAATAATGACAAAATTATATAATTTATATTATATTTATATTATTTAAATATATTGCTCACACATGCTATGGGCATATGTGAAATGACACCCCAAAATAAATTCTGCTGCTTCTCCTGAGTACGGGGATACCACATGTGTGGGATTTTTTGGGAGCCTAGCCGCGTACGGGGCCCCGAAAGCCAAGAACCGCCTTCAGGTTTTCTAAGGGCGTAAATATTTGACTTCACTCCTCACTACCTATTACAGTTTTGAAGGCCATAAAATGCCAAGATGGCACAAAACCCCCACAAATGACCCCATTTTAGAAAGTAGACACCCCAAGCTATTTGCTGAGAGGCATGTTGAGTCCATGGAATATTTTATATTTTGCCACAAGTTGCGGGAAAATTACAAACTTTAATTTTTTTTAATTTTTTTTTCACAAAGTTGTCACTAAATGATATATTGCTCACACATGCCATGGGCATATGTGAAATGACACCCCAAAATAAATTCTGCTGCTTCTCCTGAGTACGGGGATACCACATGTGTGGGATTTTTTGGGAGCCTAGCCGCGTACGGGGCCCCGAAAGCCAAGAACCGCCTTCAGGTTTTCTAAGGGCGTAAATATTTGACTTCACTCCTCACTACCTATTACAGTTTTGAAGGCCATAAAATGCCAAGATGGCACAAAACCCCCACAAATGACCCCATTTTAGAAAGTAGACACCCCAAGCTATTTGCTGAGAGGCATGTTGAGTCCATGGAATATTTAATATTTTGCCACAAGTTGCGGGAAAATTACAAACTTTTTTATTTTATTTATTTTTTTCACAAAGTTGTCACTAAATGATATATTGCTCACGCATGCCATGGGCATATGTGAAATGACACCCCAAAATAAATTCTGCTGCTTCTCCTGAGTATGGGGATACCACATATGTGGGACTTTTTGGGAGCCTAGCCGCGTACGGGGCCCCGAAAACCAAGCACCGCCTTCAGGCTTTCTAAGGGCGTTACAGTTTTGAAGGCCATAAAATGCCAAGATGGCACAAACGCCCCCCAAATGACCCCATTTTGGAAAGTAGACACCCCTAAATTTAGGGGTACACTAGTGAGACTAGGTAATAAATGGCGGGTGCCCTGAAACTATAAAAAAATAACTAACCAACCAGCGTCACCTGTAACCGTTATATGGTGATCACTGGTGAAAGGGTTAACTAGGGGGCAATCAGGGGGCTTTATGCGGTAGTATATGGGGGTCCCTGGCGCTATAAAAAGCTGCGGCGAACCTAAATACCTACCTGCCTAACTAGCGTCACCTGTGACACTAATACAACGATCAGAAAAACGATCGCTTATTAGGCTGGGTTCACACTGGAGCGATGCAGGAACGCCACAAATCCGCGGCGGGTTCCCGCATCGTATGCCTCCCGGCGGCAGTTCACACTGCCCTATGCGAACTGCTGGGAGTGTCAGTGAAATGTTAATGACACCCCCAGATCAGTTCGCATATCGCAGTGCGATCTGCAAACTCGGATCGCATGGTGTGAACACCCATGCGATCCGATTCTGCTGCAGACCAAAAAAAGGGTCCCGTGCGAGTTTGCGGCGGGTGCGGCGGGTGCGACACGAATTCAGCCATACTATCTGTATGGCTGAACTCGAATCGCACAGAGATCGGATGTGATTTGCACTGCAGTGCGGTGCGAATCACATCCGTTCTCAAACCGCTGCAATGTGAACCCAGCCTTAGTGACACTGGCGACGGGGGGTGATCACGGGGTTAAACCTTTATTGGGGGGGTTAGGGGGGGACCTTAGAACTAAAGGGGGCTAACCCTAACTGCCCTAACAGTTATTACAGTCACAAATGACACCCGCCGGGTGATCAGGGGGTTAAACCTTTATTAGGTAATAAATGGCGGGTGCCCTGAAACTATGAAAAAATAACTAACCAACCAGCGTCACCTGTAACAGTTATATGGTGATCACTGGTGAAAGGGTTAACTAGGGGGCAATCAGGGGGCTTTATGCGGTAGTATATGGGGGTCCCTGGCGCTATAAAAAGTTGCGGCGAACCTAAATACCTACCTGCCTAACTAGCGTCACCTGTGACACTAATACAGCGATCAGAAAAATGATCGCTTATTAGGCTGGGTTCACACTGGAGCGATGCGGGAACGCCACGAATCCGCGGCGGGTTCCCGCATCGCATGCCTCCCGGCGGCAGTTCACACTGCCCTATGCAAACTGCTGGGAGTGTCAGTGAAATGTTAATGACACCCCCAGATCAGTTCGCATATCGCAGTGCGATCTGCAAACTCGGATCGCATGGTGTGAACACCCATGCGATCCGATTCTGCTGCGGACCAAAAAAAGGGTCCCGTGCGAATTTGCGGCGGGTGCGGCGCGAATTCAGCCATACTATCTGTATGGCTGAACTCAAATCGCACAGAGATTGGATGTGATTTGCACTGCAGTGCGGTGCGAATCACATTCGTTCTCATAAACCGCTGCAATGTGAACCCAGCCTTAGTGACACTGGCGACGGGGGGTGATCACGGGGTTAAACCTTTATTGGGGGGGTTAGGGGGGCACATTAGAACTAAAGGGGGCTAACCCTAACTGCCCTAACAGTTATTACAGTCACAAATGACACCAATGCAAAAAAAAAAAAAATGCAATTGGTGTCACTGTGACTGGGGGGGGCAGGGGTAATTGGGGGGGTAAAGGGGGGTAAAGGGGGGGTGTGAGTGTGCCTGGCATGTTCTACTGTACGTGTGGTGTGTTAGTGCAACTCACCGATCCTCTCTCCTCGGTGCCGGAACGAAAAATACCGACACGGAGATTACATGTGAGGAGAGGAAGTGATGTCACGGAGCATTTCTATTCGTCGGGAGCGATCGCGAGGGGGTGGCCATGAATGAATGGCCGCCCCCTCATCCCGGATCGCTCCCGAACGAATGCCGACCGCCGCAGGCACCGGGGGGGGCCCGATCGGGCCCCCCACCCGCGGGAAGGCAGGGACTTATATATACGCCCATATGCCTGCCCGTGCCATTCTGCCGACGTACATCGTCGTGCGGCGGTCGGCAAGTGGTTAAGCAACATAAAAAATAAAAATGTGTGGGGTCCCCCCCCCAAAATCTATACCCTCCTGAACCATACCAGGCCACATGCCCTCAACATGGGGGGGGGGGGTTGGGACGAGGAGGCTTACAGCCATTGGGGACTGCACAACAGGAGGCAAAGGTGAAACAACTCTTGAGCTGGTTATTATTTGAGGGTGCCTGAGTCCAAGCAAACAGACACTAGGCCTTTAGTCCTTTAGGGTCCATGTCCCCTTGACTAGTTTATAGGCTACTGTATCTATTGATTTTTGTGAACTTTAAACTACATTCCAGCTGTACCTTATACATTCTCAAGGCATGAACAGCTTAAAGTAATATTAAATAATGTTTTTATTTCTATTCATATGCTGATGAATTACTATGGCAACCTTCTCCTCAATTTCCCATTGTTTTAATTTCTATGTCTGTGGGGTTGTCTTTTCAAGCGCTGGTTGCAACAATCATATTAAGAGTGATTCCCTTCTCTTGGAGGGACCAACGGAGCCATCTTTGTGCGTATGCTCCCGCCTTGTGCTTAGAAACGCTGCATGTATCCATAGAGAGACAGCCAGGTGGCAGGCCACTCCCCTACTACCCCTCCTTCCTGTGTTTGTAATCTTCCTTCACAACAGTGCATATCAGATACTCAGGGCACATATTTGTAACAGGGGGTTAGTGTCCCTTTTAGCCCCTGTACACATGGTCGGACATTCTGCCAACCAAATCCGTCGGATTTTGTCCGTCGGATTTTGCCTGTCGGATCTTGTCCGAAACTGTTGCATACACACGGTCGGACTAAGTTGTCGAAAAATCCGATCATTCAGAATGTGATGACGTAATTTCGTTACGATGGGACTAGTAGCCAATAGCTTTGATGTAGGAATTTGATCTGAGCATGCGTGGCACTTGGTCCGATCAAAATTCTCTACACATGATCGAAGTATGTCCGATCGAACCAGTTGGTCGGAAAATATTTCCAACATGTTGGAAAATTGGGTCCGACGGATATTCCGACGGAATCAGTCCGATGCATACCACACACAGTCGGATTATCTGACAACACGGTCCGATAGGACACATTCCGACGGATTCTCTGACCGTGTGTACAAGGGCTTAGAGTGTTTTTCCCTCATATCTCCAGCAGCTTGGTCTGGACTTTCTTTCCCTGGATAGGGTATGGGGAGAGAAGCTCTAGATGAGAAGAGAGTGATGCGTGGGAAGAGACAGCCATGAAGGTCTCCAGTCTGTGGTGATGAGATTACCACATTTTCCCCTCTATGTGTCCAAGCTTGGGCTGTGAAATATCCTTCCAGGTGATAGTTTGGAAGAGTAGCTATCTAGAGACTAATAGTACTGGCAGCCAACCCTTCTATGTAAAATGATGGGATGTTCTATTTGAAGAACTGTTGTGCCACTAGCTTGATTTCGCAAAGAAATAGCAGTTAAGTAAAGCATTAAGAATAGCAAGTGCCAACTAGACATTCCATTATTGGGTAAGCTGGGATGTGTTGTTCCAAATTGGGTGGAAATTTTGATGTAAATAATAGTTACAAAGTATATAGTTACATAGTAGGTGAGGTTGAAAAAAGACACAAGTCCATCAAGTCCAACCTACAGGTATGTGTGTTTTATGGATGACGGAATAAACAAGTTACTAGGAGTCAATATTTGAGTGTAGCTTTCATCACTTTTTCCTCTTCAATGGTGGGCGGAGATGGGCTACAAGGGGTTAGCTGTGATATGCAAAAGACGCCACTTGCTCCCATCTATAGCTGGCTATTGCAGTAAGAAGCATTGGAAGGCTAACAACAGATACAAACAAGGCCAAGGATAAATCCAAGGGAAAAACCAAGCTTAACTTACCACCAGCCTGCAGAGAACCAAATGACCTGTCTAACAGTTTGCGTTAAAAGCAGGGGTTTAGTCTGCACACATTTGCAAATGCATGCGTAAGCCACAGAGCTTTGTCAAGGCACCCCGGTATCTGTGGAACCTAACACTAATTTATAAGTGTCCCCACAGTGGAGGCACTCTGACTGCTCAGGGATGACAGGAGGAGTGAGTCTGGAGTGGTGACATGGTGCTGAGTATGATTTCTAAACTGTGTAAGAGTTAGTACACCCTTGGTGTGACTAGTGCAGGAGACCAGTATGTGAGCAGGGTGCGTTAGATTAAGACAAAAAATCACAAATTACTCAAACTATGTCTTGCAGAAAACTCAGACAAGTTACAACTAGGCCCGATGGGTGAGCACAACTGTCCAGAGCCACTTACTGAGTCAGTAGCGACAATACTTTAGCTTGACTTTATGCTGACAGCTTCTACAACTGTCTATCAGTGTCCAGCCAAGCACTGGCTACAGCTTGTAGGAGGGGTTTTCATTCTCCACTGACTGTCCTATGAGGCTGCATGACCCCGGTCCCTCTGTCTGGACTGATGATTGGCCCTGTGCTGATCACATGCACCCCCCCCCCCCAAAAAAAAAACCTCTCTAGCAATACACACCAAACACTGAGCATGTGCAGAGTGACTCCAAGGCTCTGCAGTATCAGGAGATGGGTTGGGGATAATAAAATAAATAAAATAATAAAAGAAGGAGAGGATCAGAGATCAAACAGACCTTTTTTTCACAATGCGGAGGAATAACCCCTTAGATTCCAGAGTGAGTATAACAGGCAGGGCCTGACTTACCATTGGGCTTGACTGAGCTCAAGCCAATGGGTCCCGCTTAAAAGGGGGCCCCTGCCGAGATACATAGCCGATTGTACTCGGCTCGGCTCCACTCACAGTCACGCCCAGTCACGCCCTATGATGGACATAACACAGGGAATGGGCGTGATTGTGAGCCGAGCCGAGTACACTCGGCTGCTCTCGGCTCCGCTCGGGACTGCGAGAGAACCCGAGAGCCGCCGAGAGGACCCGAGAACCGCCTAGATACACAGGACTCTGTATCTCCGCGCGCCATTTTTGAATTTCAAGACTGCAATGACAAGGCTGCAAATGACACTGGGGCAAGGCTGCAAATGTCAAGGCTACACGGACAAGGCTGCAAAGGACACTGGACAAGGCTGCAGATGGATGGACAAGGCTGCAGATGGACACTGATAAGGCTGCGTTGATGGACATTTAAATGTAAGTTTTTTCCTTAAACTTCCCTCCTAAAAGTTTTTTTCCTTAAAATTCCCTCCTAAACTTGGGGCGCGCGTTATACGCCGATAAATAAGGTAATGTATAGAAAGTAGGGCCTGAAAGTGACTCAAGCCCAGGGGCCCCCACCACCCTAAGTCCTGCCCTGATAACAGGCATGCTTTACTGCATATACAGACTGATTTTACTGTTGTAGGTTAAGTTTTCATAGGCTGCGAATGTGAATGCTGGAATCCACCTGCACACACTGTCAGCTGCACTTCAGAGACATGGACGTTTAGGAGAAAACCACCCCCGGATTTTGCTGCAGGATTACCACACTGTTTCCCCCGAAAATAAGACCTAGCGTGATTGTCAGTGATGGCTGCAATATAAGCCCTACCCCCCAAATAAGCCCTACCCTGTTTCCCCCAAAAATAAGTCCTACCCTGAAAATAAGACCTGCAAGGACTTTAACTAGGGCTTATTTGGGGGGTAGTGCTTATATTGCAGTCATCACAGACAATCACGCTAGTTCTTATTTTCGGGGAAACAGGGTATCATGCTTGTGTTTATGCTCCCTTTGTGAGTAGTTTCACTTTTGACTTATCATTAAATGGTTTACCAATACTGCTCTTAGAGGTTCTGTGTTTCCTTCACTTATTGGGCTTACCAGTTACCTCCTCCTGGCCTGCTCTTCCACATCTAGGGGTTCCCAGGTTTGATACCCAACAACTTGAACGCTGACACAAATAAAGTCCCTTTGAAAGGTTTTATTTTGCAGTAATAACATCCAATAACACAGTTTCTCGTGGGAACAGAGGGCACGGGTGAAGAACTCAGGCACCTTGAACTGCAGGTCTAGCAAAGTCTCTAATTCCACCCAGGGAGTAGACACTTGCAGCTGGGTACCTCAAGGCTGAACCGATCTCTAGCCAGAAATCATGGCAGTCAGCACGCTGACTCGAATACTTGAAACAATCCTATGAACGTGTACAAGTTGTAACTAAGGGCGGGTCCGTTCATTTCAAAAGTACGGCGGATAGTCCGCCAGACTAAGTTCGCCGGATAGTCTGCTACGTGTGTACGTGGCATAAGGGTGAACAGGAACCTTTTCCTCAGTACCTGGAACATTCTCTGCCTCCTCAATGGTACTGGAAAAACGTGAATTCATCAATGTCCTTCCCAACTCAGTAACCAGGCACTTCCCAGGATGCCACTTGTCGGCCCTCCTCCGAAGAGTCCTCCCCCGGTCACTTCCACGAGCTGTGGTGCCTCTCCAAGCCGAGAGCACAAGCGGACACCTTGAATCCTCCCTCAGTTACTGCGCCTCGGACCAGCAGGTTCCAAGACTCGGGAACAGACGGATCCCTACTCCAGACCAGGCAGGTCTATTAGGGGCCTCTAACAGGAACATGTTGCGGGATGTCGAACACCCCGTGACCGGGACCCCTCATGGGGCTACCCCGGTCCTGGAACCAAAACAGACCAACCTACGTAATTAACCATTAGAACCCCTACTGTTCTGAAGCAAAAACAAAATTTACATGCGTATGACATTTTGTCCAAAATGTCATCCGCTACACTTAAAAAAAAAAAAAAGAAGATGAGCATTTAATACTACTCTAGAGTTTGTTTTTGCAAAATGTCCCTTTTGTGACCCTATCCTCTAAGCACCATCTATGGGCGCCATTCACTTTCTCTGCTTTAGTTCACTACAATACAGCTACTGCATAAATGATGATAATAATTATAATAATAAAGATAGTAAAATAGTCAGAAAGAGCTGCTCATATAATCCAATGTAATATTTTCTTTGGCACTCCATTTCGAGCAATAACGCCTCTTATCTGTTCTGAGATTTGGGAAACTTACAGCAGATGACTGTAATGGTGTCTTGCTATTTCGTGTAATTTCATATGAATATGATCTTTAAATTACACTTTACAAGCACATAAATGGGCTAAGACTGCCCTGCTAACAGCCTGGCCCTACTCTGGAACTTTTAAGATTGTGTGAGAATGACTTTTGTCTAGTGATATTGTGCTTTGTAAGTTTGTCATGAATCTTGCCTTTTATCTGAGTGCTGGAGGCACAAGAATGAAACGTTTTATTCTCCAGCTCCGGAGCTGATAATTGCGCTCCATAACGCTGCCAGCACATGCAGCCTTGTGGCTTCCCTCTCTCAGGATGTGTGGAATTTGATGGCTGGATTTCAGGCCCCGCTATTTCATGTGGCCAGAGTAGAGGGTAACGCAGCTTTCTTCATTTACAGTCACGGAAGCCCAGTGTTGTGTTGTGATTCACGGGGGTAACCATAGAAATGGAAACTGTATGTCTTCCAGACGTGTGGAACATTGATGTGCTCAAAACTTTATATTTCACCCGAAAAACCTTCACCTTGCTGGCAAAATGCTGTTGGTGCACCAACAATTTGAAACCCACCTAGCAACAATTTTACCTTAAACACTTGCCCGCTGGGCACTTTTACCCCCTTCCTGCCCAGGACAATTTTCAACTTTCACCGCTGTCACACTTTGAATGACAATTACTCAGTCATGCAACACTGTACACATATGACATTTTTATCATTATTTTTTCATACAAATAGAGCTTTCTTTTGGTGGTATTTAATAGCCACTGGGTTTATTTTTATTTTTTTGCTAAATAAACAAATAAAGAGTGAAAAAACAAAAAACTTTTTCATACTTGGTTATAAAATTTTGCAAACGGGTTATTTTTCTCCTTCACTGATATGCGCGGATGAGGTGGAACTGATGGGCACTGATGAGAACTGATGTGACGACACTGATGAGATGGTATTGATGGGTACTGATAGGTGGCACTGATGGGCACTGATAAGTGTCACTGATATGTGCTACTGATGGGCACTGATAGGCGGCACTGATAGGTGGTATTGAAGTGCGGCACTGATGGGCTATGATAGGTGGCACTGATAGGCACTGGTAGATGACACTGATAGGTGATACTGATGATAAAACACTGGTGGGCACTGATTGGCAACAGTGGTGGGCACTGATTGATAGCAGTAGTGGGCACTAATTGGCAGCAGTGGTGGGCACTGATTGGTAGCAGTAGTGGGCACTAATTGTCAGCAGTGGTGGGCACTGATGGGCTCTGACAGGTGGCACTGATGGGCTCTGGTAGATGACACTGATAGGGGATATTGATGAGGAAACACCAGTGGGCACTGATTGGCAGCAGTGGTGGGCACTGATTGGTAGCAGTAGTGGGCACAAATTGGCAGCAGTGGTGGGCACTGATTGGTAGCAGTAGTGGGCACTAATTGGCAGCAGTGGTGGGCACTGATTGGTAACAGTGGTGAGCACTAACTGGCAGCAGTGGTGGACCCAGGTTAGCAGCACTTTTTGCAGAAGCCATTTATCGGCTCCTTTCTTCTCTCCTCCACAGGCTGACCGCGTGAGAAGGAGTGGTGAAGAGAGCCGGTATCCGGCCTCTGTTGATCTCTTGATCAGCTGTGATTGGACAGAGCTGATCATGTGGTAAAGAGCTGCTGACTGGCTCTCTACCTCTAGTCTGTCGGAAGACACTGCGAACACAGAGCGTACTGCCCATGCCCAACCATTTATCATTTTCCTTCCACTTCACAATTATGTGCCACTTTGTGTTGGTCTATCACATAAAATCCCCAAAAAATACATTTGCGAATTTGGTTGCACATTCCACAAAATGTGGAAAATATCAAGGGGTGTGAATACTTTTTCAAGGCACTGTATATATAGTATATATATATATATACACACACAATGTATATATATATATATATATATATATATATATATATATATATATATATATATATATATATATATAGATAGATAGATAGATAGATATATAAAGTTCACATACCTGAAAACACAGGCATAATAGCTGGAAGATTTACAATAATAGCTATTTTTTTTTTAATGTTTTAATAATATATATGAATAATGTTCAGTAAACCTACATCTTAGTTTTGAATCACCTTTTTTTTTTTTTTGCCTTGAAAAATAAAATCTGCCTCATTTATTCTGCAGAATGTCTAATATTCTTACCCATTTTTGTTTCTCCAGCAAATATTAATTCACGACTGTTCAAACATTAGCTAGAGCATTTCCACCCTTTCTTTTGAGATGTATCGAGCACCATTTTGTTTTGATGATTTTATTAAGCATTTGTGCTGACTGCGACAAATGCTAATACTACCTTTTATATTCCCCGAAACGGTTGACAGAATAATCTGTTTAAAAAATGCAAAACATTAAAATGTACAAAACAACTTTTGCTACGACAAATTGTGCGCAGGGAATTATTCTGATTATCATAGGCGGCTCGGATCGCTTGCTGTAGAGGGGAAAGTGGATGAGATGTTCCGATGCATTGACATCTATTCGCTCTGCTCTCTTACAGAATAATGTACAAATTATATTAGCTTACCCCGTGTGCGAGCGTTTGTATTACCTAAACGTAACTAGGTCATTAGGAAAAAGATTTCATCTTCACTTTGTTTTCAGTTATGTTCAGATGACCGAAGATGCACTCACTACATCAGGCTTAAAGAGAGGGCGTTTGTTATTAACATAAAAAAAAATTAAAGTAAAAATTAAAGGGGTGCTCTACTTTCAGAATGCGTGTGAAAAAGAACACTCCACTGGTCAGCCATTGAGTAACACATTAGTAGATGTACTTGCCCAAGATAATAGGACCCCATCACAGGATCAATGGGTGGACACCATGAAGTGTTAAGTTCAAAAGAACGACCTTTGTTGACATCCATTAAAAAGAAAATCTTATTTGGTTAAATCACAAAAAAATTATTCAAAATAAAAATGATTGTCAAGTTAGCCAATGCTGTTAAATTTGGTCTGGACATCCAAGCATCAAAGACCCCTGGTCATAAAAGGGTTAAAGAGGAACATCCTTCTCCTCCCTCCTATGTTCATTTTTCTTGACAAAAAAATATCTCCCATGGAAGACAAATTAGTGTATAAAATGTAAAAAAAAAAACTTGAAAAAATTGAACAACAGGTTTAAAATTGGCCGGTCTAAACGCTTCATGTCCTGATCGTATACCATTCCTACAATACACATACACTGCAGGGATACATGGGATTATTTTAATAAATTGCATATCCACCAAGTCAACCCCACGCGTTTCAACTTATATAAAGCCTTCATCAGGGGATAAGGAAGTGGAAGCAATCAAAGGTATGAAAGTGACTGGATGTCCAGACCGGAAGGTAACGGCTCAGTATTGCAGACCACAAGGGTCTCAGCCCAACCCAGACCTTTCATGTATCCCTGCGGTATAAAATCAGGACGTGAAGTGTCTAGACCAGCCAATTTTAAACCTGCTGTTCAATAAAAGTTTTTTTATATTTTATAGGCCAATTTGTAATTGTTTGATTTCTATTGCTGCAACAAAGTCCCATGGAAGATATCTTTTGTCTAATGTATCAGGGATGGAGCCAGGACTGGTGCAAGGATTTTTGACACCCTAGGTGTAACCTCATTTTGCCGCCTCCCCCTCTACTTCACCCCTGACTCCAACCCCTTTGCCCTAAACCCCACCTTTTTAATGAAGCACCCATCAATTCAGCCTCCCTAGCGCCCATCTAATGCAGCCTCACCAGCACCCATAAAATGCAGCCTACCAGTACCCATCAATGCAGCCTACCAGTTCCCATCAATGAATGTTTGCTAGCTTCCATTCATTCGGGAGTCGAGACACAGACACAGTCCTCCGCCGCCACTGTGCCTCTGACACTATGTGCAAATGGAGTGGCGGCTGCCTGCTGATTCTGAGACTTAGTTGCTTGCTGCAGAGAGAAGAGAGTAGGAACACCAGTGGCCGGGTGCCCTAGGCAGCAGTGCGCCCTAGGCGGCTGCCTAGTTTGCCTAGTGGTAGCACCGTCCCTGGATGGAGCAGTCTTCTTCCTACGATATAATTGCTACTCTCTGTTTTCATATACATTTTTCTTTTCCTTTTACCTGGTTTCCTGGAGTATTCATAAACATACCTGCACTTCTAGAAAATCCAGCATTGCCCTGCTGTAATTCGCCACTCTTTGACCACATGTCACCACCATCTTCTTTGCTGATGTCATCAAGAGCCAGCTGTCTCTTCCAGGTTCTTGGAACCAGTGTTCTATCAAGAAACGCCCTCCGTCAAAAAATGCCTCCGCATGCGCAGTATATGACCTTTGGTATTGCACATGCGCAAGCCCCTCACAGGCATTTTTCAAACGAGGGCATTTCTTGATAGAACACTGTTCCCCTAATGATGTGCAGCAGTGCACATGCAATTTCATTAACCACTTCCGCTCTGGAAAGGTTTACCCTCCATCATGACCAGGCCATTTTTTTGCGGCTTCACAGCCTGGTTCCCTACTGCACATGCGCGAATCGCACTGAAAGATCCCACTGGTCCCTGCTGTCTTCTGGGACCTGTGTGTCTCCCAGAAGACAGTGGGGGGGGCGGAGGAGGCGCCCAACACGGCGTAGATATCCACGGATACTGCAGTTATCTATGCTGGAAGTGGGAGCAAATACCTGTATTAGACAGGTATCTGCTCCCCCTCTCCCCTGAAAGGTGCCAAATTTGACACCGGAGGGGGAGAGGAATCCGAAAAGCAGAAGTTCCATTTTTGGGTGGAACTCCGCTTTAACAGCAGCCAGGGTATCAATTCTCCAAAGAAGAAAACGTACTTAGTTACAGGTTTAAAAATTTAGAAACATTAACCCCTGATGGAAACATGAATAAGAAAAAGTTATTGTTAACCTTGTTAGCTCCTCCCATGCTCGCCTCCAGGACTTCTCCAGAGCCGCTCCCATCCTGTGGAACTCCCTACCCCATTATGTCTGGTCAGCCCCCTACCCTGTCCACCTTTAGGTGATCCTTGAAACTCATTTATTCAGGGAAGCCTACCCCAACTCCACCTAAGAACTGTCCCCGAGATACCTCCATCAGATCACCCCCCTGCAGCTATTACCTTTTGTACCAGCTCCCCCTCCCTTTAGATTGTAAACTCCATGAGCAAGGCCCTCCTATTCCTTCTGTATTGAACTGTATTGTAATCATACTGTCCCCCTTTATATTGTAAAGAGCTGCGTAAACTGTATAAATTCTGTATAATAATAATAAGTAGTATGTATATATTTTTTTCAGATATGATTTTTTTTTTTTTACTGTAAAGAACCTTACAAACCACAGGAGAAAGGTAAGGGAGAGTTTCATGCCTTTGGCCAAATATGCAAATAAGCTGCTCTCTTCCAAGTGCAGTGACTTCTGGGTAAGCCATTTACCCTGTCTAAGCGATAGCTTGTGTTAAGCTTTGAATGCCCAGTGGGCAAATCAATAACGCCATGTAAATGGCTTACCCAGAAGTCCCTGCTCTAGAAATAGAATGGCTCATTTGCTTTGCAAATTGTAATATTAAAGAGGAAATGTACCTTGTGTCACCTACAAGGGCTTTTACATGTTTTCTGGGGGGGGGGGGGGGGGGTAAAGTTTATTTTCTGATTTTTTTTAACGTGTATGAAAGCACGTTGTAGCCATTTACATCCAACACTAATATTTCTGTATAGTGTAGTTATTGCCTGGCTAAATTATTCCAATGGTGACAGATTCCCAATTGTATTCCTAGTTCTGTCCAATTGCTGGAACCATTATGGAATATTTCTGTACAGTACTTATCGCTAACATCTGTACAGGGGTGGACTGACCATTCAGCCACTCAGACACTGCCCGAGGGCCCCATGCCACTAGGGGGCCCCATCAGGGTTGCCAGGCTCAGTAAAACCAGGGACAGTATGTAAAAATCCTCTCCAGTACCTTCTCAACCAATAGAAACATGTCTGTATATACTATGTGTACATGTATGTGTATACTGTGTGATTGTATACTGTGTGTGTGTGTTTTTGTATACTGTGTGGCCCCATAATCTCTGATTGCCTGGTGGCCCCATAATCTTCTTTTGCCCGGGGACCCCATGAGTTGTCAGTCCGCCCCTGCCTCTGCATGAAAATGCTAGTTACCTGTCTGCCCCTGGCTTCAGTCCCAAAGCTGGGGTAAGGACTCCTTATCAGCAAACTTCCTCTAGGTCAGTGATGGTGAACCTTGGCACCCCAGATGTATTGGAACTACATTTCCCATGATGCTCATCCACTCTGCAGTGTAGTTGAGCATCATGGGAAAAACATCTGGGGTGGCAAGGTTCACCATCACTGCTCTAGGTCAAGGATTCTAAAGCCTCGTACACACTGCTAGTTTTTTTTTCTGCTCAACCCAGCAGGTTGAAGGAAAAGAATCGAACAGCTAATGTTCAAGCCGCTGTACTAACAATCAGATGTTAGTATTAGTAGAGCAGTTTCCCCTGCTTTTCTATTGTGTTCTGACAGTGGGCCCCCCCCCCCCCGCCAGCACATTCCAGTGAGCAGGAGTCGATCATGCCCCCTTGACAGAAGCCGGCAGTTCAGACCGGCTGCAGTACACATGGGTCAAATGGCTGGTTTCTATTGAACTGACCAAAGCGGTCTGACATTCGGCCCATGAGTACGGATCTTAAAGTGTAACTCCACTTTTGTTGAGAAAAAAACATTCCCCTCTGGGTGATCGATGTACAGGGCAAGGATTATAACAACCTTTGTTGCAGATTCCTACCTTTTGTTATTCTGAAGAAATCCCTGTGTGTTCCTCTGTGCCCCTGTGCTAGGTGGGTCTAATGGGAGTGGTTTCATAATTATCAGTCAGCTGTGGCAGCTGCAGAGCATTAATGAGGAAATCTGCTGGGCCTGCATCCCTTTAGACGTGATCCTATTGGAAATATCCCACCAAAAATTTTATTTCTGTTGAAGGGGATACCTTTGGGTAGGCAGATTTCTGGGGAAATTGGTGAGCCAATCACACAAGCAGGAAATACCTCCAAGTAGCCATATTGCATTGCATTTATAGAAAATTTCAGTGGCTGCAGATTGAAAAGGAAAAGCCATTTTTAATAACAATCAACTACAATATGACTTGTGTCGCAATTGTACATGCTCTATTATTTTTTACTTTATTTGGTATTTTTTTTCACCACAAAAGTTGAGTTACCATTTAAAGTTAGCCACATAGGCGTGTGCAGGGGGTGTGCCACTGCTCAGCCACACCCTAATTACTGCATGCAGTGCTGTCCCCCTACTGCCTGGGCTACCCCCCCTATGTTGCACCCCCAGAGTGGGTAAAGGGGCTAGTAAATATGCCATTTGCCAGCCCCTTCCTTTTCTAAATGAATATAGTGAACACACTTACTCACTGTGCTCATTCATAACAGAAGCATAGTAAAATTGTACTGTGTTTACTATGCTTCAGTTTGTGAATAAACAGAAAGCCGCTCAGCACAGAGCACTATCCCGTTCATTCACCATACTTCATAACATTTTAAGATGGGAATGAGGGACACATACTAGCAAACATATGTAGGCATAGGGCACACATCCTGCCACACCCCCTTAAAGGAGAATTAGATCCAACAGAAAGTTTACTTAAAACAGAGTTCCACCCAAAAATGGAACTTCCACTTTTCCGGTTCCTCCCCCCCTCTGGCGTCACATTTGGCACCTTTCAGGGGGGAGGGGGGAGCAGATACAGGTATTTTGTTCCCACTTCCAGGCACAGATACCCGAGCCACCTGCGGGTATCTATGCCACTTCCCGTCCCTCCCCCGCTGACTTCTGGGAGACACACAGGACCCAGAAGAGAGCAGGGATCAGTGGGATAGTGCAGCTTGAATCGCGAATGCGCAGCAGGGAACCAGGAAGTCTTTCCCAGGCTTCACTTCCTGATTCCCTTACCGAAGATGACGGCGGCAGCACCTGACAGCCGAGGGACAGATCGGCTTCGGGTGCCGACTGTGCGGGTGCCCTGTACAGGTAAGTGTCCATATTTTAAAAGTCAGCAGCTGCAGTATTTGTAGTAAAAATCGGTGGACTTTCGCTTTAAATTCATAAAGGTTTTTTTTTTGTTTTGTTTTTTTACCCCTACTATTCCTTTAGATTGGCTTTTAAAATTTACAAATACATTTAGATTATCAGGTTCAGCACTGGGAAACACTTTTTGAAAGATAAAAAGTGCATTTTATATACAACTATAAATATCAGACCAAAATGAGGGACAAATGAGGAGGAATGAGGGACAGAGGGACATTGCTCCAAATCAGGGACAGTCCTTCACAATCAGGGACAGTTAGGAGCTATGTCTATAGATCCCCATCCACATTAAACAGCAAAAGATAGAGGAAACTCTTTCCGCTGGTAATTGTATTCTGACAGTTGCTGCCCCTGCAGTTGTCAGAATACCCCAATGGTGGCCGCATCTGATTGGCTACAGTCACTGTATAGGCTGACAATTTTCCACCTGGCTCCTTTACATTTCAGATCAAAGTTTGCAAAAGCTGGAGAGTGCCAACAGGGTCACCCACTGCTCGGATGTCAGACGATCCAGCAATAAGGATGAAAACTGTCAAAAAAACACTGGACAATTAACGGCATTGTTCAATTATGGCCATAGTAGCTCAATGACATCACCAGCATCTGCCTTGTTATATGCAGCTGCAAGGCAGGGAATTCCACAGCCACAGCTGATTGGGTCGGCGGCCTGCCACCATGTGATCGTTTTCAGCCTGAACCTTAGCTCATCCCCATTCAGCAGGAATCAATCATAATTAGAAATTAGAGCCGTGTATGTCCAGTTTAGGTCTTAGGCCTCATGTACAACAGCTGTAGAACGCTGTAGAATGAGCTTTGATGCGTTTTTGCAGTATTGTTTTTAAGCGTTTTTGAGCTGTAGCATTTTTTAGCTTTTTTTTTTAGCAAAACTATACTCCCATGAAAGCTTATGGCTCAGAAATTCTGATAAATGCATAATAGCCGCGTTTTTCTGTGTTTTTTTAGTGTTTCTCAGCGTTTTTAAGCTTTTATCAGAGGTAGAACATTTTCTCATCTGAATAACTCATCTTAAGCCTAGGTTCACATTGATGGCATGCGATGTGACATGTCAAATCACATGGCAGATCAGCAGCTATTGCCGGCAATGGCACCATCCGAATCGGTGTGATGCCAACTTTGCAACTTTCCCTAAAGTAGTTTATGTACTACATTTGGCGACTTTGGGTGCAATTTCAATAGACATCTGCGCAGGAACACGCACAGATCTCACTAAAATTGCCCCATGAAGTCGGACTGATATATGAGGTATATAAGTTCAGCTGAACTCGTACGATTTCAATCCCGCTGTCAGTATGAACCTAGGCTAAAACCCCACGAGTTCTGGGGGGGGGGGGGGGTTTCTAGCCAGAAAATGCCTCTGCCAAAAAAAGCTGATAACAGCCTATGTGTGCATGGACACATAGGAGAACATGGTGGGGAGTTTACTGGCTGCAAAAAAAAAAAAAAAAAGGCTGAAGCCAAAAACAGCCGCTGTAAAAACGTCAAGTGTGCACAAGGCCTTAAAGTCATTGGATTTAGGCTGGGTTCACACATATGTGAATTGGATGTGGATTTCCCTGCATCCAATTCATATGATAGGAGCGTGTGACCAACTGTCAATGGAACCGGTTCACACAGTGGCGGGGCGGCCGTGAAGTGTGTTGTAAGGTGCAAATTCAGGGAAAAATTCAGACCTGATTTGCACCTGAATTTGTGAACAGACACACAGCGGACCCCCTGCTGTGAGCCGCGGCCACATCATATGTGAACGAGCCTAACAGGACCTCTAGGGTAGCAGGAAGGGTCAGCCCCAGAGACTTTTTTTTTTCCAATACTGGTTCGTTATTAATGAATAAAAAGCATTCCCAATTGGATGAGGTGGAGATCATGACATCACCACCCCACTTCTCCACCTCGTTCATTCACATAATGCTTTGCATCTATTAGGAAAATGCAAAGTCTCTGAATGGGCCCTGTGTCAAGCAAGCTCCCTCCTGTGTTCACTATGCAGCAGAGCAACTACTTGGAATTGTACCTGGAAGCTAGGGGCAATCATTGTAGTAGTGGTGGCTAGTACAGTGATTTCCAGTTTCCAGGTGGGTCTTCCAGGTATGTAGGGTCGGTGCTACCACTAGGCAAACTAGGCAGCAGCCTAGGGCACACGGCTGCCTAGGGCGCCCAGTCACTGGTGTTCCTACTCTCTTCTCTCTGCAGCAAGCAACTAAAGCCCCATACACACTATCAGTTTTTCCTTCAGATTCACCAAAACCATATAATATGAGGTCAAACCTTAGGAGTTTCAATTTGCATGCAATCAGACAGGCCCTTGCACTACATGGTTTTGGTAAATCTGAAGGAAAAAAATCAGCAGAAAATCTGATATTGTGTATGGGGCATAAGTCTCAGCATCAGCAGGCAGCCGCCACTCCGTTCGCACATAGTGTCAGAGGCGCAGCAGCGAGGACTGTGTCTGTGTCCCGACTGAAATGAATGGAAGCAAGCAAACATTAATTGATGGGTTCTGGTAGGCTACATTTGATGGGGGCACTGGTGAATCTGCATTGATGGGCACTGGTGAGGCTGAATTTGGTGGGTGCTGGTGAGGCTGCATTTGGTGGGCACTGGTGAAGCTGCATTTGAGAGGCACTGATGAGGCGGCATTTGATGGCCGCTGGTAGGCTGCATTGATGGGCGCTGGTAGGCTGCATTTGATGGGTGCTGGTGAGGCCGCTTGATCGGTGCTGGTGAGGCCGCATTTGATGGCCGCTGGTAGGCTGCATTGATGGGCGCTGGTAGGCTGCATTTGATGGGCTCTGCTGAGGCTGCATTGATCGGTGCTGGTGAGGCCGCATTTGATGGGCGCTTGTGAGGCTGCATTTGATGGGCGATGGTAAGGCTACATTTGATGGGTGCTGGTAAGGCTGCATTTGATGTGCGCTGGTGAGGCTGCATTTGATGAGTGCTGATGAGGCTGCATTTGATGGGCTCTGCTGAGGCCGCATTTGATGGGCGCTGGTAGGCTGCATTGATGGGCGCCAGTAGGCTGCATTTGATGGGTGCTGGCGGACTGCCTTTGATGGGCACTTCATTAAAAAGGTGGGGTATACATGGGCAGGGCAGAGGCGGTGGATCCAAGGGGGGTGGCAAAATACATATTCACATTGGTCTAGGCTGGACCAATTAGCTATGCAAAAATATGCATACCTAAGCTTTAACCCCTTCCTGCATGCCCTGGCATTCCTTTAAACAATTCTGAATGCCTGAGGGGCAGAAAGGATTGGCACACAGTAGTCACATGATCAGAGGCTGGTACTATCATTTTTGGATTTCTCATCACTTTCTAGGTTGGTGACAGTTTTTTTTAGGACAAAATGATGAATCTTCCCAGCAGGGACACTCCCCTATGCCATTCATAACTGAAAAATAAAAATAAATAATTTAAAAATTAGATCTACCTAACAAAAAAAAAAAAAAAAAAAAAAATATATATATATATATATATATATATATATATATATATATATATATATTACCTTACTCATGCATGGCCCCCTTATACTCATGTTCCCAACCCCTTTCTTGCTGTATCTTCCTCCTCCTGCAGCCCCAATATTGTCACAATGCCTCTGGGTATGGATACACATGTTCCTTCCTTCCCTGTGACAGTGCTTGGGTCTAGCAGCCAATCACTATGCCCAAACACTGTCACATGGCTCAGTGAGTGACTGCATCACTCATTTTAATGCATGCTGCAGAGGGGAAAGGGGCAGGGTAGAATCATATTCTGAGTATAAGTAGGCTGGCGGGCCTTTCTAGAGATACTGTGAGTTTGCTGTGCATGGGCAGGACAAATGTGTCTCTTTAAAGTGCTTGTGAACCTCTGAAATGAAAAATGAACAAAGCATATCCTTCCATAGTGTGTACTTGCCTCAATCCAAAGCACCAAGTGTGGCTCGTATCTGCTCTCTTTTCCCACTGCTATCTGGGGCTATCACCTGGGGCTAGTCACTTCATTGGGTATATGTAAGGGTTTAAAACCACTTTAAGGATTGCCTACCATTACACTGTAGTCTACACGGCAGCAAAAGTATATTGTCAGTCGTTGCTACAGAACTTCAGTTTGAAAGTTTTTCTCAAATCACCCTTAAAGGTGTTTGTTAGTGTCCCTAAATGTGTTACCACAACCTCCAACTTTCAGCCTCCTCTCTCTATTTTGCAGTCAATGCAGTCACTCCCACTGTGAGCCTCATGTGAGATTTCAGCTGTTATTTAGGTTTTGTGAACGGGCAGTTGTTCTGATTCCATCTGATATGAAATACGTCCTGCAGATAGGCCACTCTTCTCTTTCTAGCGACAGCATTGAAAGGGATTAAATGGGATCATAAAACTTCTCAGAATGGTTATTTTCTTCTGCTCAGTTCTGTATGTGTCTTTTGTTCACTAAACACAAATCATATGATTCATTTTCGCCAGCTCCACCAGCAATTGATAGAATGGCCACGTGTCTCATGTAAGAGCTAAACTAATAGTGTATTGTCAATGAGTACATATTTTGGTAATTGATGTATTTTCCATAACATAATTGCCTAAAGCAGCATTAAACCCAAAACCCAAAATGTAATATATTACTCAAACAAAGCCTTTACAACAACCTTAACCAAGACCAGCCGTCGCAGTTGTACTGTGGCAGGTTGCCTCCTAGGCGAATCGCCGTCATGGTCCATCTGCCACCTTAAGACCACTAGGGGGAGCGTGTGCACGCCCGCAGTGTGACGCCAGAGCCCATGCGCGTGGCCCGTGGCCGCGATGTCCGCCGGCCACCTGCGATCACTACTGAGAGAGACAGAACGGGGATCTGTCAATGCAAACAGACAGATCCCCGTTCTGTCAGGGAAGGATAGACAGATTGTCTGTTCAACTTCCTAGTGATTAGGAACAGCGATCTGTCTCCTCCCCCAGTCACTACACTGCCCCCACAGTTAGAAACACCTCCCTAGGGAACACTTAAAGCAGAGTTCCACCCATTTAAAAGTCAGCAGCTACAAAAAGTGACTTTTACTATACAGACACTCACCTGTCCTACGGTCCAGCGATGTGGGCGCACAAAGCCTCGCTCCTCTCTCCCCTCCTCTCCACGTCCCTTCATTGTAACTATGAGCACCTGGCTGTGAGCCACGCTGCACACTGTGAATGGCCAGGCATTCTTCTGGGACCTGTAACGTGTCCCAGAAGATTACAGGGAGGGAGAGGTGAACTTCCTCCCAGCGCCACAGAGCCCAGGGAGCTGGGTGCCTGTAAAAACTGGGTACCCACTCCCCCCCCCCCCCACGCAAAAAAAATGACATGCCAAATAAGGAATGTCAGGGGGTCACCAGTACTTGAAACGGAAGTTCCATTTTTGGGTGTAACTCCACTTTAACCCCTTGATCGCCCCCTAGTGTTAACTCTTTCCCTGCCAGGGACTGCCACAGTAATAAGTGATTATTTTTAGCTCTGATTGCTGTGTAAATGTCAATGGTCACAAAAAAGTGTCAAAAGTGTCCGATCTGTCGCTGCAATGTCGCAGTCCCGCTAAAAACCGCTGATCACCGCCATTATTAGTAAAAGGAAAATTTTGAATAAAAATTGCATAATTCTATCCCATAGTTTGTAGACGCTATAACATTTGCGCAAAGCAATCAATATACGTTCGCTGGGATATTTGCCTGCCGAGCGCACAGTCAGTATGTTGTTAGGGAGCAGGGCTGGGAAGCAGGACGCCACAGCCTTAACAACGAATGAGTCATCAGCTGTCAGCAGGCTTCCCCGCTGACAGCTGAAACCAAAAAATATTGGCAGCAATACAAAATTTAAAAAAACAAGCCCCTCCCCTGCCCCAAAGCAAACCCCCCCCCCCCATGTTGACGGCATGTAGCCTGGTATGGTTCAAAAGGGGGAGTGGTCGTTCACCTCCCCCCGCTTTTATGGCATGTCAGGCTGCAGTCTCAGATAAGAGCCTGGTATGGATTTTGGGAGGGGATTTTGTATTTCCGGCTGCCAGCAATAGCTTGCAGCCGTGAAAAATACTGTACATTTAAATGCATTTATTTCCCTTTAGAAATGAACATTTTTGCTGCAGCATGTTCTATACATGCTACAGATGCGCCACATTACAGGCAGATTAAGGGGACCCCACAGGCACTATATTTAAAGGAATTTTTAATTTATATTGTTTCACTTTAAGCATCATTAAAATCACTGCACCATTAAAAACAATTGTTTTTTTAAAAAAATGCATTGGTACATGTCCCCCAGAGCAGTACCGGGGGCCCCCATGCCCCTTTTTGGCTATTAACTTGCATATAAGCCTTCAAGATAGGGATTTTTGATTTCTCAAGTTCGGGTCCCATAGACTTTAATGGGGTTCAGTGTTCGGGTCTGAACTTTTTGATGTTCTGCTGTTCTTGTGCGTACTGAACCGAGGGGTGTTCAGCCCATCTCTAAAACTAACTAAGGAGTGGTTCTGGAAACTAAAGGTCCATTTGTCTCTCCAAACCCCTCACAACGGCCAGTGTATTGATAATCATTGGGGCCCATAGCAGCGTTGGAGCACTCAGATTTGAGTGGATCCCACAATACAGGGCGTAGGTACCCAAACTGTATCCTAAAATAGGTAGCACTGTCCCCAAACTGTATCCTAAAATAGGTAGCACTGTCCCCTTTAAGCAGTGGACAGGAAGATGCAACAGAACTGGTGATGTCAGCAAAGACTCAGGACCTCACAGTGGCAATCTCTCACAGCTGTGAGGTCTGTGTTGATGTGGCAGCAAAGTCGTTCTGTATCTCAGACATTGCGGTGAACACTCCACCAGGCAGCTCTTTGACGCTTTAATTGTCACTTCTCACTGTCCTCCACATGACTACCTTGAGTCCAGGAACTCTCTCCCCTTTTCCATCTCTCAGCTACTGGTTCTGCTGGGATTGTAGTCCATCCAGTCCTTACATTTAAATTAAAACTGCCTCCTGGGTACTCCATTTCCCATAGTCCTAGGCAGTTCCCAGCAGTCCTCTTCCTCCCAAGCTGCACAGTAGGCAATTGATGCCCTCTGATGTCTTGGGGTGGTGGACAGGCTCTCCTCTGGATCACAGAGGCTGCAGTGCAGCCTTGCAAATGTCCTTTGTCCTCTCTCTCCCCTCCTCTGCTCACTGGCGGGCAAAGAGAGGCAGAAAAACCGCAGGCCTGGCTGTGCGTGAGCGGCTGCAACATGCGTGACATTATCAGTGACAGTCCGGTCTGTGCAATGCTGGGCGGGAGTGTTGCAGACCCGGGCTACAAAGAAAAACATTTTTGTAGACATACATGCAATGATAGAGAGGGAAAGAATTAGAACCTTTGTTAGATTGTCCTAGTGACCATTGTCAATGGAACAGCAAGTAATGAGAGATCCCACATTTTATGGCGGTGACCTGAGCAGGAGGTAGGTGCAAATCATCAACAGGAAAGGAGAGGAAACCTCTCCAAAGTGAAGGACCCTCTTTATTAGTCAGTAAATATCATCCAACAAAGCATTCTCTAATGGGACAATGTGAAGCTTGTGACATCACCGGCCCGCCTCTCTACCTTGTCCAATAAGAGAAAGCTTTGCATTCTTTGAGAAATTGCAAAGTGTTCTCTGAATGGCACCCGTGACACGAGAGGATTATATAATCCAGCGGGGCAACCAGAGCTGTTGTTAGAATTCATGGAGCCCCATACAGCCTACCTGACAATCCCCCCACCCCTTCTTTTTTTTGATTTACATTTTTTTAACAGTCTTGTTGGGGGGCTTTGGTGAAATATCAGGGGTCTAAACAGACCCCTGATGTCTCACATTTGAGACAGAGAAGGGACTTAGGTCAGGGATTGCCCAGACCCTTTCTCTGCAGCCTCAGCTGCACCGGACATAGAATGAATGGGAAGCGCTCTGAGGCTTCCTGTTCATTCACAAATAGAAGCATAGCAAACACGACTTACTATGCTTAAAGAGGAAGTAAACCCTGATGGGTTTTACTTCCTCTTTGTTTCCCTGCAAAGGTAAAGCATAATGGGCTACTATGCTTCGTATAGTAGCCCATTATGTGTCACTTACCAGACACAGGAGCCAGCGATGTCACCGCTGTCCCCTCTTCCACGAATCGTCCATCTTCCTTCCGGGTATCGTGGCTCCGGTGCTGTGATTGGCCGGAGCCATGATGTGTCACTCCCATGCATGCACGCGGCAGCCGCCACTAACGGCATGATCGCCGTTAGCAACGGAGCGCTCAGTGCGCCTGCACCTTGCTGTCTATGGCACATGCGCCACAGACAGCGAGGTTAGTCTTTTGCAAATATCTCCTAAACTGTGTAGGTTTAGGAGATATTTCTTGCACCTACAGGTAAGCCTTATGCCCTGTACACACGGTCGGATTTTCAGACAGAAAATGTGCGATCGGATCATGTTGTCGGAAAATCCAACCGTCTGTGGGCTCCATTGGACTTTTTCTGTTTGATTTTCCGATGCACAAAGTTTGAGAGCAGGATCTAAAATTTTCCAACAACAAAGTCTGATCGCATAAATTTCGATCGTGTGTAGATAATTCCGACGGACAAAGTGCCACGCATGCTCAGAATAAACTGAAGCCGCGTACACACGTGGCAGACTGTCTGGCCAACTTAGTCCGTCAGACAATCCGACGGACAGTCCGTCATACTTTCGAATGAACGGACTTGCCCACACACGGCACTTTTTGAGCGGACTAATACGGCGGACTAAGTCCGCCATACTATCCGCCCTACTTTTGAAATGAACGGACTCGCCCACACACGCGGGGGAAAGTCCGCTCATTTCGAGCGCGTCTCCAGGTAGGCGGGGCCCGCGAAGGAGACGTCGCTGACCCCGCTGCCTGGTATGGACTTAAAGGGGAACCCCAACGCCCAAAAAAATCGGCGTGGGGGTCCCCCCAAGTCCACAACAGACCCTTGTCCGAGCACACTACCCGGCCGGCCAGGAAAGGGGGGCGAGCGAGCGCCCCCCTCCTGAGCCGTACCAGGCCGCGTGCCCTCAACATAGGGGGGTGCCTTGGGGAAGGGGGGGCCGCGCGCCCCCCCCCCCACCCCAAAGCACCTTGTCCCCATGTTGATGAGGACAAGGGCCTCTTCCCGACAACCCTGGCCGTTGGTTGTCGGGGTCTGCGGGCGGGGGGCTTATCGGAATCCGGGAGCCCCCTTTAATAAGGGGGCCCCCGGAAACCGGCCCCCCATCCTATGTGAATGAGTATGGGGTACAATGTACCCCTACCCATTCACCTGTAAAATAAAAGTACCAAAAAAAAACACAACACAGGGTTAAAATATTTTATTGCACAGCTCCGGGGGTCTTCCGTCTTCGGGGGTCTTCTCGCCGGACACCTCCGCTATCTTCTTGTAGCTCTTTTGCTAGCGGAGGAGTCCGGCTTTCTTCCTCGCCGCCGGCCTCTTCTCCCGACTTCGGGGGTCTTGTCCCCCTCTTCGGTTCTTCTGCCGGGCCACCGCGCCTTCTTATAGCTCTTTTACAGGCGGTGGCCCGGTCTTCTGTCGCCGCCGTCGCCGCCGCCTTCCGTTCTTCTTCTTCTTCTTCTTCACCCCCCCATGTTGAGGGCACGCGGCCTGGTACAGCTCAGGAGGGGGGGCGCTCGCTCGCCCCCCTTTCCTGGCCGGCCGGGTTGCGTGCTCGGACAAGGGTCTGTTGTGGACTTGGGGGGACCCCCACGCCGATTTTTTTCGGTGTTGGGGTTCCCCTTAAAGTCCATACCAGGCGGCGGGGCCCCGCCTACCTGGATACCCGCTCGAAATGAGCGGACTTTTCTCCGGGCAGGAAAAGTCCGCTCATTTCAAAAGTACGGCGGACTGGCACACACACGGGCGGATTGTCCGCCGAAATGCGAGTCCAGCGGACAGTATTTCCAACATTCCGAAATACTTAGTCCGCCAGACTGCACGCTGAAAAAGTCCGCTGAAGCCCACACACGAGCGGACTGTCCGCTGAAATGTGTTTCGCCGGACTAAGTAGGCCAGACAGTCCGCCCGTGTGTATGCGGCTTAAGAGATGAAAGCTATTGGCTACTGGGCCGTTTATAGTCCCGACGTCACCTCGTTTGATTTTCCTACAACTTTGTGCGACTGTGTGTATACAACACAAGTTTCGGCCAACTTCCGTCTGAAAAAATCTGACGGATTTTGTGGTCGGAATGTCCGATCATGTGTACAGGGCATAAATTTAAGTTTACCTGTTGGTAAAAGTGGACTATAAGGGTTTACGACCACTTTAAGGGATGAATGGACACACTGAGTGATCAGTGGCATATTTAGGAAAGGAATCGGTAAATAGGACATATTTACTTCGCCCCCCCCCTCCCCCCCGTTCTCCAACTTGAAACATTCCCCTGTGTGCTGCTGGCAGGAGAGGAGAAGAGGAAAGCTGCCAATGCTGCAGGGGAGGGGGGCACACAAGGAGATCTGGACAGCAGGATGCTGGGGACACAGATACAAAATCCCCCTGCGGTGCAGCCAAAAGAAGAAAAAACAGGGGAGAAGCCAGCAGAGCTACAGGGGGAGCCACAAGAGATGGCAATAAGACAGCAGCATAACTGTTACCCCTGCTCAGCAGGTGCCCAGGCCCCTCTTTTGAACTGATAGGACCTGGGCCCAGTACAGAAAGGTGAAACCACTGGTCATGGGACCCGGAGGCTAGCAGAGATAATTGTAGTAGCTTCCATGGGAATCCTACAGGTATGGTATATGTGTAGTTACATTGGTCCAAGCTGGACCATAGTATCTACAGTACAGTGGAACCTTGGTTTACGAGTAACGCATTTAACGAGCGTTTTGAAAGACGAGCAATTAATTTTTTTTCAATTCTGACTCGGTTTGCGAGTGTTGTCTTGCAAAATGAGCAGAATTCAAGCTAATGGGCGGTGCAGTGTTGCATTTGGCCAGAGGTGCGGGAGTGCCAGGGACACTTGAAATGGTTCAGAGCCATGCGAAAATACTTGGAATGAGTCGGAAATACTCTGAAATACTCCACTCCCGAGTGTTTCTAAACCTTTCCGAGTTCAACCGAGCTGTCCCCCGAGTATTTCCGAGGCTCTCCGGTGCCTCCCTACCTCTGGCCACATGCGGTATTGCATCTAATAGAAGTCAATGCGTAACGAATTATCTTCGTTTCCATTGACTTCTATGGGGAAATTCGCTTTGATATGCGAGTACTTTGGATTACAAGCACTCTCCTGGAACGGATTATGCTCATAATCCAAGGTTCCACTGTATGTGCAAATATCCATACCTGGAATTCTTCTTTAAATACAGAGATGTCATTTACCTTTTTTTGCAGCCGTTTTCAGAATTATAAGATGGGACAGCCTGCTTACCCCTAGCTTTGTAAGATGGAAAAAAAAGGAACACCTTTGAGCACATAAATATTCAGGCCAAAGACAAGTCCTTGCCATGTCTCCGGTCACGCAGACCATAAAGAATTTAGAAGGAAAAGCCACATTTTCATGTGTTTACAGACACCAGCAATGGCCAACATCAGCAAAAATGATACTACTGCAAATCACTTAAACATACTGCTGATTTTTTTTCTCTGCAACTTCTCTTTTCTCCTCGAGGATGGACAGGAACTTAAAGAGCAACGTAAATGCTTTCATTTGTTAAACATTATTTATACAGATCAGACATAGAAGCCCTTGTACACACGGTCAGAAATTCCGACCACAAAATCCGTCAGATTTTTTCCGACGGATTTTGTCCGAAACTGGTGTTGCATACACACGGTCGGACAAAGTTGGTGGAAAATCCAATAGTTCGGAACGTGATGACGTTCGTTTGTTCCGACGGGACCACGTTCAGCCTAGTAGCCAATAGCTTTGCTCTCATACTTTGATCTGAGCATTCCGTGTCCAATCGGAATTCTCTACAAACGATTGGACAAAGTCGGAAAATTTTATATCCAGCTCTCAAACTTTGTTGGTCAGACATTCCGACGGAAAAAGTCAGATGAAGCCCACACACAGCCGGATTATCCGACAACACGGTCCGATCAGACATTTTCCGTCGTAATGTTCAATCGTGTGTACAAGGGTGAAGAGGGGCAGCTGTGGAGAAGAAAAAGTGGGTGAGAATTAGTCCATGATAAAACTATTGCCCTGTACACACAGTCGGAAATTCTGACGGAAAAGGTCCGATCAGATTATGTTGTCGGAAAATCCAATCGTGTGTGGGCTCTATAGGACTTTTTCTGTCTGAAATTCCGGCGGAAAAAGTTTGAGAGCTGAATCTAAAATTTTCCGACAACAAAATCCGATCTGACTTTTTCCGATCGTTTATAGAGAATTCCAACGGACAAAGTGCCACGCATGCTCAGATTAAATTAGGAAACCAAAGCTATTGGCTACTAGCCTCTATGTAGTCCCGTCGTACACAACGAACGTCACCACGTTCAGAACGATCGGATTTTCCGACAACTTTGTCCGATGGATTTTGTGGTCGGAGTGTCCGACCGTGTGTACAGGGCATATCTCTACAAAAGAATTACAGTAGGTCCACGAGAGAATTGTCCCTCCAAAAGGCTGACTCAAAATGAAAGTTTGTAAAGAACTTTTTCCTAATCTAAAGAAGTCACATTTGTTACTTCGAGGCCTCATGTATGGTGGGCACTCAGCCTCAGTGTATGTGTGAGCAGAAACAATAGGTCATAAGGCAAATCGCCTTGTCTATTTGTTGGGCAACGCGGCCCAACAGGGATGGTGTGAATAAGTTTTAACACGTACCATATGCACTAATGAAGTTGTTAGTTGAGCATCCTTCTCAGTAAATAAACATACGAGAGAATAGGAAAATTGTTACTTTGATGTTTCTGGGGTGGTCTTTCCTTCTGATTTAGTAATCCCTTTAAGGCTGGGTCCACACTGGAGAACGCGACGGCTCACAGCAGGAGTCCAGTGTGTCTTCATTCACCATTTCAGGTCTGATTTCAGCCTGAATTTATGGACCTGAAATGGATCGAAAGACACACAGGACTCCTGTGCAATTCGCACCGGAGCCGCTGCGGAGATGTGTGAACCGGCACCATAGAGAGCCACTCGCAATCTTCTGCTATGCGAAGTGGATGCGCAATTCGCAAAAGTGTGAGCCTTAAGTCTTGGCAATGTGGTTTTATAGTAGGCACCAGCCACTATACACACACTATAATGTCCAAAGTATTGGGACGCCTGCCTTTACACGCACATTGAATTTACTGACATCCCAGTCTTAGTCCGTAGGGTTCAGTATTGAGTTGGCCCACCCTCTGCAGCTATAACAGCTTCACCTATTCTGGGAAGGCTGTCCATAAGGTTTAGCAGTGTGTCAATGAGAATGTTTGACCATTCTTCCAGAACAGCATTTGTGAGGTCAGGCACTGATGTGGACGAGAAGTCCTGGCTTGCAGTTTCTGCTTTAATACATTCCAAAGGTGTTCTGTCAGGTTGAGGTCAGGACTCTGTGCAGGCCAGTCAAATTCCTCCACCCAAAGCTCACTCATCCATGTCTTTATGGACCTTGCTTTGCTATGAACCCATAGACGATCCAGGATTGGCACCCCCCACAAACCCTAAACTGTTCCCACATAATGTCCAAAATGTCTTGGTATGCCGATGCCTTAAGAGTTCCCTTCCCTGGAACTAAAGAAATAAGCCCAACCCCTGAAAAACAACCCCACATCATAATCCCCCCCCCCCCCCATCAAATGATTTGGACCAGTGCCCAAAGCAAGGTCCATAAAGACATGGATGAGCGAGTTTTGGGTGGAGGAATTTGACTGGCCTACAAAGAGTCCTGACCTCAACCCGATAGAACACCTTTGGGAAGAATTAGAACAGAGGCTGCAAGCCAGGCCTTCTCATCCAACATCAGTGCCTGACATCACAAATGCGCTTCTGGAAGAATGGAAAAACATACCATAGACACACTCCTAAACCTTGTGTTGGTGTTTTCACTGGAAGGAAAAAGGTCCCTGCCTCTGTGGTGTTACTGGAAGGAAAAAATGTCTTTGCATTGGTGGTGTCAGTCTGAGTAGGACTGCTTTGGTATCTATGTCAGTGAGCAGCCCATAATGCGGGGCGCAGGGGTGCCGCCCCCAATCCATGCGTCCGACATGTTATCTACATGTGGGCCGCCGGACGCATGGATTCCAGTGTTTTTTTGTTTGTTTTTTGAAGCACGTGATTAGAGCCATAGGCTCTAATAGGCTTCAAAAAAGGTGAGTTTGTGGCGCAGAGCACTGTGCCCCAAGCCCACTCAGTTGTGCGACAATAGTGAATGAATAATCGCTATTGTCTTCCTGATTCTTCTCCTGGCCAATCAGGAAGCAGGTCCTGAGGCTCGTCACATGATTGGCCGAGAGGAGAAGCGATCCTATTGGCCGCCAAGGAGGAGGAGGGAGAAGACACAGGGAAAGCCGCCGTGAAGCACCAGGAAGAGCAGACACCGCCCGGAAGAATCGCTGCCCGCACCTAAATGGGGTAAGTGCAGGGCTGGTGACCGACCGACCAGGGGGGTGGTGCCTGCGACCCAAACCAACCGGGGGAGTGGGTGGCGGCGGGTGGATTGTTTGTATACCACCAGTTGTCACTGTCAATGAGATGCAATATGGAAGGGGGGCTGAGCTCTTTGGGGTACATGAAACTGAAGGGATCTAAGATAGTTTTGAAGGAGGAAAGGGGCTATGGGTGAAGGGGCTCTTGGGGGATTCTGAGGAGAAAAAGGGCTGAGTTGTCCCCCAACTACACTTAGTTCAGACCTCCTTCTCAGCATGGCACCCCCAGGGAATAAAGGCAGCTTTTGCTTCTTCCCGTCCCAGGGGAACAAGCGGGAACAGGAAGAAGAGCATTCTGCCCTCACTCCCAAGTGGTGCTGTGCTTTGTCAGGGATGTGTTTTTTGTGGGCACACACTTTTTTGCCCTCAGCAGGCTGCTATTAGAGGGAGGAGCAAGCAGAATCCTCCCTCCATAAGCTATCAGGCCCTGCTCCTTCTGACAGGAGTGGCGCTGCAGTCATTTCTATCGTTAAGGCGTGGGAGAATGGCGCTCTCAGTGCTGCACTTTTAACAAATTGACACGGTGATCAGGGCACATGACCGTTGTCCTGGTCCTGGTTGTACACATGCCACATCTAAAACGATACCCCCTATCGTGTTCAAATGGTGTTGTGGAATGCCCATGACTGAATGAATGCAGGCTTTACAGGTTGAAAACTAGCAGTGAGGTGGTGACACTGTCACATCTCCTCTCTGCCCCCTGTCAAATACCTTCTGCAAAGCGATCCACCACAGAACGCTTTTTAGGGTGCAACACTAGTGTAAACGAGCCCTTAATCATGTCTCTATTCACAGAGGAGCTTTTCAGAGGAGAGATGCCATCTGTGTCACCTTTACTTCTCCACCTCAAACACCTGGCAATGTTCACAAGTACAAGATGTGAAGTGAAGATGTCATGTTAAGCTAAATATTGAATGTGGAATTTCACAAGTCTCGCTGTTATCGCCTACCTACTGAAACAATTAGAAGTGAATTTTCTCTGGAATATGATTTAGAGAGAACGTGTTATTAAAATGCAAGATAATTATTCTGCATGACTTTTCAAACCCTTCTCCGGTAGTGCTTTCTTTTTTGTGTAGATGATTGAGGTGAACACGGAATCAACTGTGTAACACTCTCTATTTCTTATGCCGCGTACACACGATCGGACTATCCGGCGGACAAACCACCTGACTTTGCAGCGGCGGTCCGCCGAACTTTCCGAACAAGCGGACCTGCCCACACATGGCCGGACTATGGCGGGAGTCCGCCAGACTTTTGAAATGAATGGACTTGCCCACACACGGAGAAAAGTCTGTTCATTTTGAATGCGGCTCCAGGTAGACGGGACTAGCGAAGGAAGTCAATGTCGCCACCTCCATCGGTCCCCCCCCCCATAGTCCATATCAGACCCTTATTCGAGCACGCAGCCCGGCCGGTCAGGAAAGGGGGTGGGGACGAGTGAGCCACCGGGCCACCGCTAATAAAAGAGCTGGAAGAAGAAAGCGGAGGCCCGGTGGACTAGCACACAGACGGGCGGTTTGTCCGTCTTGGTAAAAGTGTTCAAACAAACCTAAATTTAGGCTTTATTTATTTATTTATTTTATTATTTATTTTATTTTTTTTGTTCCTTGTGGTGGTGCCGGTTGTCATAGTGGAAATACAAAATCCTCTGCCCCCCCTCTCATACCCCACAGCCATAATCTTCCAGTGCTGCCAGGGGTAATACCAGCACAGGACCTGAGACAGGGACTCATTAAGATTGGCAACGATGCCCACCCTTTCCACCCCTCATTCATAGAAGCCATACAAGTTCTTCCATGAATAAAAAGTGATCTATGACTGGAGGAGGCAGACCTTTCATTCATCTGCCTGTCCTCCATTCATAGAGCACTTTTCATTCTTAGAAGCTATAGTATGGCTTATAGGAATGGAAAAGAGGGGTAGAAAGGGTGGGCAAAGTCAGCACTCTTGATGAGTCAATGTCACAGGTCCAGCACTGGTATTAAAGCAAAAAGGAAATTGCGCTGTTAAATTAGATAAACAGATTAACGTGATGTGACAGACAAATAATCCTATAACACAAATAAATTGATAAGAAACAAAGAAATATGAAAACCCAGTGATGAACTAGTACAAGGTAATAAAAAAAAAACATAACATACTATAAAAATACTATAAAAATTGTTAATCCTGTATAGTGACAAATACAAAAAAAACTGTTGAATAAAACAAAGGGAAACAGTCCAGAAAATATGTGAGTATCGTGAATAAAAAATATAGTGTAGTCTACAAATAAACATATATACTGGAAAAAATTAAGTAAAAATTATGAATGGATGAAAAAATGAAAAAAAGTTTATGAGAAAAATAAAAAATAATATAAAGTCAAAAAATCAAAGTGAAAAATCTCTCCAAAGATATCTCCCAACGGGGAGGAAATGATCAAAACACCCTGTGAGGGATCTTCTCAATTCCACTGTGACGCCACCACCATATAGATTAAAGGCTTACCAACTAGACAAGCTGTCAGAGCTTGCGGTTAATACCCAGCCAGGGCCTTTAAATCCTCCAATACTTCCAGTGGCCAACGGGCAAAGCGTTCCTGCGGATTTGATAGGTGACCAGTGGGGAGGAGCGACGTGCTGACGTCACCTCGCTGTTTGTAGACTCACGCTATATTTTTTATTCACATATTTTCTGAACTGTTTGCCTTTGTTTTATTCAACAGTTTTTTTGTATTTGTTAGTATACAGGATTAACATTTTTTTATAGTATGTTTATAGTATGTTATTTAATTTGTTTTTTTGATTACCTTGTACCAGTTCATCACTGTAGGGTTTTCACAATCCTTTGATTCTTATCAGTTTATTTGTGTTAAAGGGGTTATTTGTCTGTCACAACACATTAATCTGTTTATCTCATTCAATAGCGCAACTTCCTTTTTTGCTTTTTTATTTGTTCGGTGTGTATTTCACTTTTGAGTTGCAGCTTTTTTTAGTTGTTTCACCAGCGCAGTTTTTTTTTTCTTTAACATCCAGCACTGGTATTACCCTCCAAGCTGCGGGATATGGGAAGGGGGCAAAGGACTCCCAATTTTTCCCATGAGAGCCAACACAAGGGACACTTCACATTAAATTAAGGGCTCAGGAGCTGCGCACAGGCACCATTAAATAACCAAATTAATATAAATTAAATTACATCACACAAAAATGTATTAAATATTGAAATATATGACTCTAAGCCCTTGTACACACAGTCGGAGGTTCCGACAACCAAATCCGTCGGAGTAATTCCGACGGATTAATTCCGGAAGAGGTCCGGAAGTGATGTTGCATACACACAGTCGGACTAAGTTGTCAGAAAATCCGATTGTACATAACGTGATGACGTTATTTCGTTACGACGGGACTACGTTCAGGCTAGTAGCCAATAGCTTTGGTCTAGGAATTTGATCTGAGCATGCGTGGCACTTTGTCCGTCGGAGTAGGCTACACATGATCGGAGTATGTCCGATCGGAGCATTTTGTCGGAAAATTTTACCGGCAAGTTGGAAAACTTGGTCCGTCGGATATTCCGATGGAAACAGTCCGATGCAGACCACACACAGTCGGAATATCCAACAAAACGGTAGGACACATTCCGTCGGAATCTCCGACCGTGTGTACAAGGGCTAAATCTTCAAATTATTCTCATTGATTGACACTAAATTTGCTTAAAAAATTACTTTAAGGCAACAGTCCATCGAAAACTGCAGATATGGGTCCTATGTATGAGTTGTTAACATGACACCACAGTGATTCCACATGAAACATAGCAAGTGCCCGTCACCGAGAAGTGAATGCGCTTACCAGACGGTAAAACAAATGCAGCTTTAATTATGAACCATCCGTATCGTTACTGGTACAGCGGAACTTATCGATCGACCTTCCACCAGTAACAACAGCGTCACTTTAATCACACAGGATCCCCAATCCCAAACGGATAATGCACTAATAATAGCTCAAAGAGAGGAGGAAGCCCTCATAGTGTAAAACCGATTTGGATATTTTATTAAAACAAATAAAAATTGCACTTACAAAGCTTGCATCAGAAATCGCATATAAGAACAGTCAGAAAAGCCAGCCGGCATTCGTTCGGGAGCCCGTCCACCCCTCGTATGGCATGGTGGCGTCACTGCGTGCCTTCCCAGATGCGTTTCGTCATAGATGAAGTTGTCAACGGGGAGGTGACCAGTGGGGAGGAGCGACGTACTGACGTCACCGCGCTGTTTGTAGACTCAAGGTATGTTTTTTATTCACATATTTTCTGGACTGTTTGCCTTTGTTTTATTCAACAGTTTTCTTTTGTATTTGTTACTATACAGGATTAACATTTTTTTAATAGTATTTTTATAGTATGTTATTTAATTTGTTTTTTTGATTACCTTGTACCAGTTCATCATTGTAGGGTTTTCATATTTCTTTGATTCTTATCAATTTATTTGTGTATCACATTCATCTGTTTAATCTGTTACCCTCCAAGCTGCGGGATATGGGAGGGGGGCAAAGGACTCCCAATTTTCCCCATGAGAGCCAACACAAGGGACACTTCACATTAAATGTAGGTGAATTTTAACTTTTAGGCTTCCATTGTTTTCTATTTTCTATTTTCTGTATATTATAGACCATACACAATAAACGATTGTTAAGTCTACAAAACTTTCCGAGATGTTCAGAAAAATGCTATATTGTCAAAAAAGTTTGAAAGTGATCTTTTCACACAAACTTTCTCATCTATTTAAGAGATAATTGTCATTTTGTTTTAACTTATCAGGAAGAAACTTGTGCTTTTCTTTATTTCCTCTTTTATACATGTCGATGTGGCAATCTTTTCTGAGTGATAAGACGCTTCCTCTTTGTGTTGTAGCACACACTCCGTGTTTGGAACTCTGAGGCTTAGCAACAATTCTATGTGTTTAGGGTGGGGGGCCCATTGCTGAATGTTCTCACCTCACCCAGTGGTGGATTGTGACATAATTTATGTCCACATGCAGATTTAATATTAATAATGGAGTGTGGCAATATATTAATCTGTATAGGCACTGCAATGCACAGAGATGGATATATGGTCACTATGTGGTTGAGTCTTGTTATCAGCAAACTTATTGCTAAAGGTCAATTTAGAAACAAGCTAATGTTTTAGAGTGTGCAGGTCTCTTTTTTATGTAGCACCACCCCTGCAGGAGCCACTGGTGAATGGGATCCCCTACACTGCACAGCCAGGCACGCCACATTTTCCACAGCACGCAGAGTCAGGAAATTGTCCAGGAACCTTTGTGTTTTTTTTGCTTTATTTAGGGGATTTGAACTTGGATGGGGAATATGAGATGCTCACTTGATCAGTATAATAAAGTCTTCAGGGACAACTATATACATCCAGTATATAAACTTCCCTTATTCCTGTACAAACTTGCTTGCAGATGTACTTCTTCTCCTCCAGCACAACTCTTTCTTGTGGAACTACAACACCCACCAGGACCAGCTGGCAATGTTTGGATAGTCTAACACAAGGCTCAGTTAGACTAGTAGGAAATTCCCTTTACAGGTAGGGACTGCGGGTCCCTTTGCTGTAGCAAAGAAAGTGCTAGTGAACAGCTGTCCAATCTGTGGCTACTGATCCCAGTACCACCTCTTCAGGCACTGCCAGCCCACCTGGCTGCAGCTGCCCCTTTCTCAGGGGCGGACTGACCATTCGGGCACTCGGGCACTGCCCGAGGGCCCAGGGTCAGGGGGGCCCCATGAACAGCTCAGTCTGCCCCTGGGTGTGCCCAAAGCTTATCACGCAGGATAGAGGAAGTTTATGCACCACGGAGGCAGTGAGCGATGGCATCCCTGCCTGCAGTTGATGCAGCTATATGAGAGGACTCGGGTGCTAGCTGGGATTACAGAGCGATCATGGAGCCATGAGGATGATAGTAGTGACAGGTACTCTGGCCACCTCTCCCCCTGGGGAATTCGGCAGAGGGGCAGGGCCACAGTATACATCTCAGCCACGAGGGAAACGTGGGAGAGAGCTGGAGGCTGCAGAGTGAAGACAGAGCGGAGTCATATCCGGGATAGCCACTTGACCTGCCTTGTGTGCAGCAGCAGGTCAGTGTGTAATCACAACAGTTTAGTGTCTGTAATCACCAGCCAGGCTAACTGAGTGTTCCTTCTTGCCCAGTGCCCATCTACCAGGTGCTATACCCTACTCCTAGTACACTGATATTTGTACACTGAGTGCCACTCAGTGTGCAGATATCAGTGTTGTATATAAGGAATAGCTTTCAGTATACAGATATCTGTGTTAGGAAAAAGCACTCAGTGTTTAGTCTAGATGTCAACTATATATAGGGACTAGCACTTAGTGATGTTCCCTATGTGTTACACTGACATCTACAGTGGTGTGAAAAAGTGTTTGCCCCCTTCCTCATTTCCTGTTCCTTTGCATGTTTGTCACACTTAAGTGTTTCGGAACATCAAACCAATTTAAACAATAGTCAAGGACAACACAAGTCCAAACCATCATGGCCCTGTGTGAAAAAGTGATTGCCCCCCTTGTTAAAACATACTATAACTGTGGTTGTCCACACCTGAGTTCAATTTCTCTAGCCACACCCAGGCCTGATTATTGCCACACCTGTTCACAATCAAGGCATCACTTAAATAGGAGCTGCTTGACACAGTAAGGTCCACCAGAAGATCCTTAAAAGCTACACATCATGCCGAGACCCAAAGAAATTCAGGAACAATTGAGAAAGAAAGTAATTGAGATCTATCAGTCTGGAAAGGGTTATAAAGCCATTTCCAAAGCTTTGGGAATCCAGCGAACCACAGTGAGAGCCATTATCCACAAATGGCGAAGACATGGAACAGTGGTGAACCTTCCCAGGAGTGGCCAGCCGCCCAAAATTACCCCAAGAGCGCAGCGACGACTCATCCAAGAGGTCACAAAAGACCCCACAACAACGTCCAAGGAACTGCAGGCCTCACTTGCCTCAGTTAAGGTCAGCGTTCATGCCTCCACCATCAGGAAAAGACTGGGCAAAAATGGCCTGCATGGCAGAGTTCCAAGGAGAAAACCACTGCTGAGCAAAAAGAACATCAAAGCTCGTCTCAATTTCTCCACAACACATCTTGATGATTCCCAAGACTTTTGGGACAACATTCTGTGGACCGATGAGACAAAAGTGGAACTCTTTGGAAGGTGTGTGTCCAAGTATATCTGGCGTAGAAGGAACACTGCATTTCATAAAAAGAACATTATACCAACAGTAAAATATGGTGGTGGTAGTGTGATGGTCTGGGGCTGTTTTGCTGCCTCAGGACCTGGAAGACTTGCCGTGATAAAAGGAACTATGAATTCTGCTGTCTACCAAGAGATCCTGAAGGAGAATGTCCGACCATCTGTTCGTGTACTCAAGCTGAAACGAACTTGGGTTCTGCAGCAGGACAATGATCCTAAACACACCAGCAAGTCCACCACCGAATGGCTGAAGAAAAACAAAATGAAGACTTTGGAGTGGCCTAGCCAAAGTCCTGACCTGAATCCTATTGAGATGTTGTGGTATGACCTTAAAAAGGCCGTTCATGCTCGAAAACCCTCTAATGTAACTGAATTAGGACAATTCTGCAAAGATGAGTGGGCCAAAATTCCTCCAGGACGCAGTAAAAGCCTCATTGCACGTTATCGCAAACGCTTGGTTGCAGTTGTTGCTGCTAAGGGTGGCCCAACCAGTTATTAGGTTTAGGGGGCAATCACTTTTTCACACAGGGCCATGATGGTTTGGATTTTTTTTCACCTTTAATAATAAACACCTTCATTTACAAATTGCATTTTGTGTTTACTTGTGTTGTCCTTGACTATTGTTTAAATTGGTTTGATGTTCCGAAACACTTAAGTGTGACAAACATGCAAAGGAACAGGAAATGAGGAAGGGGGCAAACACTTTTTCACACCACTGTATACACTGAGTGCTTTCCCCTAACACTGATATCTGTATACTGAATGCCAGTGGCGGTGTGTCCATAAGGCTGCCCCCTCTATCCTGCCACTCCCTCTAGCACCAATAGATAGATTCATGCAATGGCCGCCACTGTCACCCCCTATTCAGGAGCCCGGCCCGGAGCAGGGTGCATGAATTACTGTGACAGGGTGTTTTTGAAGCACCTGATTAGAGCCATAGGCTTTAATAGGCATCAAAAAGGTGACCTGTGAGCGCCATGCTGGGTGCTCGCAGGTCACTCAGCTGTGTTAGAAAAGCAAATGTGATTGGATGCCAGGCGTCAAATCATAGCAGAGGATGGGAAGAGAGGATGGGAGAAGACATTGAGGAGCTGTCCCACTGAGACAGGTAAGTGCAGACGGCGGGCCGGCGGGGAGCACAGTGGTGGCAATTGATGGGCACAGTAGTGGCGTTTGATGGGCACAGTAGCGGCAATTGATGGGCACAGTGGCTGCATTTGATGACACAATGGCTGTGTTTTCTGGCACAGTAGCTGCATTTGATGGGCACAGTGGCGGCAATTGATGGGCACAGTGGCTGCACTTTATGCGGCACAGTGGCTGCATTTGATGACACAGTGGCTGCGTTTGATGGGCACAGTGGTGGCAATTGATGGTCACAGTGGCTGCATTTTATGGGGCACAGTGGCTGCGTTTGATGAGCACAGTGGCAGCAATTGATGGGCACAGTGGCTGCGTTTGATGGCCACAGTGGTGGCAATTGATGGCCACAGTGGTGGCAATTGATGGGCACAGTGGCTGCATTTTATGGGGCACAGTGGCTGCATTTGATGGCACAGTGGCTGCAATTAATCGCACAGTGGCTTTGTTTGATGGTCAGTGAGAATAATATCCCTTACATTGGGGATCAGTGAGAATAATGCTCCTTACATTGGCGGTCAGTGGAAAGAATGTTCCTTATATTGATGGTCAGTGAGAATAATGTCCCTTACATTGGGGGTCAGTGGGAAGAATGTTTCTTACATTGGTGGTCAGTGAGAATAATGTCCCTTATATTAGTGGTCAGCAGAAACAATGTCCCTTACATTGGTGGTCAGCAGAAAGAATATCCCTTACATTGGTGATCAGTTGAAAGAATGTTCCTTACATTGGTGGTCAGCAGAAAGAATGTTCCTTACATTGGTGATCAGTGGGAAGAATGTTCCTTACATTTTATGGTCCGCAAAAAGAATGTTCCTTACATTGGTGGTCAGCAAAAAGAATGTTCCTTACATTGGTGTTCAGCGGAATGTTCCTTACATTGATGGTCAGTGAGAATAATGTCCCTTACATTGGGGGTCAGTGAGAATAATGCTCCTTACATTGGGGGTCAGTGAGAAGAATGTTCCTTACATTGGTGGTCAGTGAGAATAATGCTCCTTACATTGGGGGTCAGTGAAAATAATGCTCCTTACATTGGGGGTCAGTGGGAAGAAGGAGGAGGACACACCAAAGGAGCTCTCTCTGAGAACCAGCCTTTTTTCAAGCATGGGCCTTGCCTGCTAGCTTGGCCCAGGAATAATCCCTGATCCTGGGAGAGGCGCTGGGAGGGATCCCCCTGAAGACACAGGGCATAGTGAGGAGGAGGTGGAGGACCTCACTGTGGGTCCAGGCCCTGGTTTGGATACAAATGTTTTCAAGATTATCGATCGTATTAGGGCAATTGGAAGAGCTGGAGAAAAACTTAAAGTTCTTAAGGCTGAACACAAATCCTTCAGAGCCAAATACTGCCAGGCCTGGAGTAAAAATCTTTTGGCCATGAAGCCGGAGTTACAGGAATTGGAAGAAAAGTTAAAGAAACAATCTTTATTATTGGAAAAGCTGAAAGACAAAAGTAGAGTGTTTAAAGAAAAGTTTGATAATGAGAGGTGAAAGCCGAAGTTGAGCTTTCGTATGACCCTGTGCCCAAAGTGTCTACATCTAGAGATAAAGCCAACTCAAAGACAAAATTAAAGTAAATCTGGATTGCATACCACCAATTTGGAACAGTGCAGGGTCCCCTTTAGGCCTCATGCACAAATTTTTTAGCATTAAAAAATGGCAACCTTAAAATGCGCGTACGATGTATATCCCGAACTCAAAACTCCAGCGTTCAGGAAATACATTGCATGTGTGGGCCGAACAAGAGAACTCTTTGAACAGTGGCGGCTGGTGTTTTCTTTTTTTGGGGGGGGGGGGGGCGGCAAACAACCACCCCCCCGGTGGCACCTCAAACCCCCCAGCCCCCCCGCCCACTCACTGTCTTACCCAATCTAGGTAGCAGGTAATGGACATCGGCAGCGGTATCAGGCATCGGCAGCGGGACCGGGCAGAAGGCATCTCGGCAGCCATGTGTCTCCTCCCCTCCTCCTAGCTGTCCTATAGGATAGCCTGTCCTTCCAGCCAAATGAGTGACAGGCCTCAAAACCCGTTTCCTGATTGGCCGGGAGGAGGATTAGTGTTGCAACAGCAAATATTCATTCGCTGTTGTAACACACCTGGGTGTGGGTGGGCTCCATTTTCATTCTATGAGCCCTGAGCCCAGCCAATTTTGAAGCCTATTAGAGCAGGGGTGTCCAAACTTTTTTCAAAGAGGGCCAGATTTGATGAAGTGAACATGCACGAGGGCCGACCATTTTGCCTGACACTCTTTGAACCATTAAAAATCGGTTCGAACACTAATACACGGCCCAACAAGAATTCTCTTGCCTTTGTGGCTGTGTGTGTTGAAGAGATGAGCTTGGGCGTGTTATTTGGATATACCGTATTTATTGGCGAATAAGAGGGAAGTTTCAGGGAAAAAAAACGTAAAATTTTAAATAAAAAAACTCTGAAGCAAAATAAGGGTCAGTGCCCATCTGCGCTCCCACCATTGCCAGGAATGCACCCACCATTAGCCAGGAATGCAGCCACCATTAGCCAGGATTTCAGCCACCATTAGCCAGGAATGCAGCCACCATTAGCCAGGATTTCAGCCACCATTAGCCAGGATTTCAGCCACCATTAGCCAGGAATGCAGCCACCATTGCCAGGATTTCACTCACTATTAGCCAGGAATGCAGCCACCATTAGCCAGGAATGCAGTCACCATTAGCCAGGAATGCAGCCACCATTAGCCAGGATTTCACTCACTATTGCCAGGAATGCAACCACCATTGCCAGGATTTCACTCACTATTGCCTGGAATGCAGCCACCATTAGCCAGGATTTCACTCACTATTGCCAGGAATGCAGCCACCATTGCCAGGATTTCACATACTATTGCCAGGAATGCAGCCACCATTGCCAGGATTTCACTCACTATTAGCCAGGAATGCAGCCACCATTGCCAGGATTTCACTCACTATTGCCAGGAATGCAGCCACCATTGCCAGGATTTCACATACTATTGCCAGAAATGCAGCCACCATTAGCCAGGATTTCACTCACTATTGCCAGGAATGCAGCCACCATTTCCAGGATTTCACTCACTATTAGCCAGGAATGCAGCCACCATTGCCAGGATTTCACATACTATTGCCAGGAATGCAGCCACCATTAGCCAGGATTTCACTCACTATTGCCAGGAATGCAGCCACCATTGCCAGGATTTCACATACTATTGCCAGGAATGCAGCCACCATTAGCCAGGATTTCACTCACTATTGCCAGGAATGCAGCCACCATTGCCAGGATTTCACATACTATTGCCAGGAATGCACCCACCTTTGCCAGGATTTCACTTACTATTGCCAGGAATGCCGCCACCATTGCCAGGATTTCACTCACTATTAGCCAGGAATGTACTTACCATTGCCATCAGTGCAGCCTTGGAGGGGACATGGAGGGGGCTGGACGAGCGCCAAAGAACAGGAGAATCTCCTGTTTTCACAGCGGCCTCTTTAAGAGAAAGTCCCGCCTCCTGTGATGGACAGAACAGTCGTCCAATGGCGGAGATGGGACTTCCTATTACAGAGGCTGCAGTGTAAACAGGAAATATTCCTGTGTGCACAGCGCTCGTGCAGCCTCCTATCTCCAATGCAGCCAGACTATATATCTTTTGTGGCCCCGGCGCTGGGAGATCGTCGGGGGCCACAAAAGATATATATCAGGGGTGTCCAAACTTTTTTCAAAGTGGGCCGGATTTGATGAAGTGAACATGCCTGAGGGCCGACCATTTTGCCTGACATTCTTTGAACCATTGAAAATTCGGTCTTAGGCCGCGTACACACGGGCGGACTGTTCGCCCAACTTTGTCCGCTGAACAGTGTTTGGGCGGACAGTCCGCTCGTGTGTGGGCTTTCAGCGGACAGTTTCAGCGGACAGTTTGACGAACAAGGTTTTTCGGAAATTCCGTAAAACTGTCCGCTGAAACCTTGTTTGAGCGAACAGTCCGCCCGTGTGTAGGCTTGTTCGTCAAACTAAGTTCCGCGCATGCTCAGAAAGGATTTACACGCCGAAAGTTATAATGCAGTGTATAGGACGTCGTATTTTTCGTCCCGTCGTACGTGCCGTTCACGTCATCGCGCACGGTTTCAGCAAACTGTTCGTTCGTCGTGTGTGGCCATGTCCGTCCATGCTAATTTTGAGCGGACTGTTTGCCGAAACTGTTTGACGGACAAAGTTGGGCGAACAGTCCCCGCGTGTGTACGCGGCCTAAGTGTGTTCATCCGAGCTCTAATACACGGCCCAACAAGAATTCTCTTGCCTTTGTTGCACTCGTTCCCAACACACAGACGAATGCTCTGCACTTTAGGGGGCACCGTTAATTCTTAATGGTACCCCACACATTGGAAAATGTAGGGTGCTTTTGGTGCAGTGCAATAAAAAAAAAAAAAAAAAAAAAAAAAGCTCGGGAACTTCTTTCCCTGCATTTTTGTGAGTAGGGAAGTCCATTGAAATTAATGGGCTGCCCTACACACAGTACACAGCCACACAGATGTTGCATTTACGGGCTTAAAACAGGTGGTGAGGAGGCAACATAATGCCTCTTTACTGCCATTCAAATGCCTCTACAAAGAGATCTGTGCATGGATTGCTTTTCAGAGGAGCAGGAGTCCTGGCTAATATCACACACAAGCCCTACAAAAGCAGTTTTGATGGTATACGAATGGGGGGAGGGGGGTCCGGATTAAAAGTAACATACACACAGACACAAGCACACAAATGCAGGCACACATACAGACAAATGCACGCCGCACACACATACAGACACATGCATACACATACATACAGACATATATGCACACACATACATACAGACATACATACAGACACATGTGCACACACACATACATGCATACAGACACACATGCACACACATGCAGACATACAGACATATATACAGACACACACATACACACACACACAGACATACATACTGACACATGTGCACACACACATACATACAGACATAAATGCACACACATACAGACACATGTGCACACACACATACAGACAGACACATGTGCACACACACACACACATACAGACAGACACATGTGCACACACACACACACATACAGACACGTGCACACACACACACACACAGACATGTGCACACACACAGACACATGTGCACACACACACACATACAGACACATGTGCACACACACACACATACAGACACATGTGCACACACACATACAGACACATGTGCACACACACACATACAGACACATGTGCACATACACACACACAAATACAGACACATGCATACACATACATACATACATACACACACACACACACACATGAATAAAGGCCTTTTAACACTAATCTAGCTTGTAGTACAGTACCTTTGCAGCTTCCTCATTCAGCCGGGTACTGCACTGTAGGGGGAAGCAGAGAGCACAGCACAATCCTCTGCACTTTACTTTCACTTTTGAAGCTCACGGAACTTCTCATAGTGCCGGGGATCGGCTGATCTGACAGCCCTGATCCCGCAGCACAATAAATTGAGAAAGACCAGGCGGCCTGTTCAAAACCGGGCCGCGGGCCGCAATTGGCCCGCGGGCCGGACTTTGGACATGTCTGATATATATGTTTAGATTACCAGGCGGGCCGTTCAAAACCGGACCGCGGGCCGCGATTGGCCCGCAGGCCGGACTTTGGACATGCCTGTATTAGAGCCTGCCACCCTGCACTGGAATCCATGTGCCCGGTGTCCTGAAAGGGGCCAGACGCATGAATAGGGGAGAGGCCATGCATAGGAGGGGCGGGGCACGTGCGCTCTTAATGGATGGGCCGACCCCTGTCGTTGAATGTATGGTTAGCCATCTTTAAACATCAGCTACAGCCTGAGTAGAAAAGCCTGCCCCCTGACAGCATGCCCTTTGCTCCATCTGACACAGCCTCTGCTAAGCCAGCCTCTTGCCCCATCTGACACACCCCTTACAGGAAGCATGAGTTATAGAACTCTGCAGTTGCTGGCAGGTGACAGGTCTTTCTATATTACTGAAAACTTTGGCGTTCGGGACGTATGTGACACATACATGCAGAACAAGAGAAACCAATGCATGCATGGCTAGCCTTACAATTTGTTTTCCTTTAAACATTAACTACAGCCTGAATTTAAAAAAAAAAAGCCAGCCCCCTGCCAGCATGCTGCAGAGAGTGCCCCTTCTCTGTCTGATAAGCCCCCTGTTAATTTGGAGCCAATCAGCAGGAAGCACAAGCTTTTCTGGTTGCAGAGCTACAGATCTGACTCAATAAGGGGCCTGCTTCCACACAGTGAGCAATGATCCCACTCTGCAATTGTTGACAAGGAACAGGCTTTTTTATTTAGGCTGTGGCTATTTTAGAAAGAAAAAAAATTGTAATACGTTGAATGCCTTTTGTGGTAATGCACCTGGGCTGCACTTAGTTGCTTCACATTGAGGGTTCAATAGGGCTTTCATTTTTCAATTCAATTTGTTGTCTTTGGCCACCCAGCTTAACATTATTGGGAGTCAGTATGAGCTCAGTTTGCATAAAAATAGGTTCTCTAATACATTTCATACAAAACAATTAAAAAACGAAGCAATTTAGTGGTGCCTTTGAATTGATTTACATCTCCATTTTAATTTCCCTCACAGGGGATTGGCTATTCAGTGTGATCACAGCAGTAAAATGAATATTCACATTGTTAAAGGGTATGTAGACCTCTAAAACGAACTTTTCTTGTTTAGCCTTTTTTGTTATGTTAAATATACCATTAATATCCTTGTGTTATATCTGTTTGATACAGTGCCTTGAAAAAGTATTCATACCCCTTGACATTTTCCACATTTTCTCACTCTACAACCAAAAACATAAACGTATCATATTGGTATTTTATGTGATAGACCAATACGAAGTAGCACATAACTGTGAAGTGGGGGGAAAATGATAAATGCTTTTCAAAATCTTTTGCAAAAAAAAAATATCTGAAAGGTGTGGTGTGCATTTTTATTCAGGCAGGGTTGCTCTTAAATTTAGTTGCCAGCCAATAGTTGCCTTGGCCAATTGTTAGGAGATCATTTGATTCCTCTCTAAATCTGGATTTGTTGCACCTTTCTCTTCTGTCACTGGGTGGCACTATGCTAGCGACATTAGATAAGACAAGGGCTTTGCAAGCTCAGTCATGAATGGATGGGGTGTCTCAGCCAATAGGCATTGATTTTCTTTGGTCCCTTGGCTTGTTGGAAGAGCCTATTTATTTGAGTGGAGTCAGGTGATCGGGGTTCTGTGACACCTGGATGGCTGTCTGGGTGGACATGTGTTGTGCTGCACCAGGCTACTAGGCCGGAAGCCTGAGGCCTATCCCGGAGAGCAACGTAGGGTTGGGACTGCTGGCTTATAGTCCAACCAGAAGTAGCAGTTCAGCCGGACGGGGGAACCAGTTGTGGTCGGAGGTAGAAGGGCAAGCTTTCGGCACTAAGGGACCATTCACCTTGTTACCGGAGACCACTGTGAGTAAGCTGAAGCCAGTACCAGAGCAGTCTTCTCACCAGCCGGGGACAGTGAACAAGTGGGAAAACTTCAGCGAGTGCCAAGCCATGGACCCAGCAGGACAGCAGAGGTAATGCTTATGGAGCATCAGTGGGTGCCAAGCCAGAGACCTAGCGGGTCAGCAGGGGTGACGCTTGAGAAATATACTGAGTGCTAAACGTGGAAGAGCTCAGGGGATCCAGTGGCTGTTGGATACGAAGTCTAGTGAAAGACTGGGAGTTTGCTGAGTGAAGACCCACAGTGAGTGACTGTGGAGTAAGCGGAGAACTGTTTGTGTTGTCAATAGTTGAATACAACGACCGTTAGTAACTGCTACAAGATTTTTGCCATAGGAGACAGCAATCCTACCTATACAGAAGTGGTGTCTGCAGTGGCGTAACTAGAACCTTCAGGGCCCCAATGCAAGAAACCATGAAGGCCCCCCTGAACCCCAGCCAGGGCCCTTCCCTCCGAGTCCGGCGGTGAAACTCCAGGGCGTGGTCACAGGTATGACCTTTGTGAGCCCTGTCGTTCCACCACTGGTATCAGTATTTTTATTTATTTTTAGGTGCCCCATTGGGGGACTGTCCCTAGGCAGGATGGGGTCCCCGTCCCCAGAAGAGATGAGGTCCTTTTCTCCAGGGCAGATGAAGTTACTGCCCCCAGGTGAGAAGGGGTCCCCAGGGGAAGTGGGGGTCCCTGTCCCCACGTGAGAAGGGGTCCCTGTCCCCAGGGGGAGATGGAGGGGGTATGTAATGGTGTGTGGGGGATGGGGTCCTCTCACTCACCATGACCAAGCTGTAGGCCATGCACTCATCCATGTTGGCCTGGGCTCCATCCAGTGTGCTGCAAGGGGCGATCAGCATATCTCCCAGAAAGACCTTTCATCATCTGTGTATGACGGGGAGGAGGGGGGGCTGGCAGACAAGCCTGCAGAGTCCTCCGGGGAGCCGGGTCTCATAGGGCTGCACTGCATCTGTGTGCTTAAAGTTTGTTTACCCGGGAAAAGTTAGCAGTGCAGAGTGGGCCGGACTCGGGGTGGGCGGGACTCTGGCTGGGGAGAACAGACATCGGACTGAGCAGCAATGCATGGAGCAGGAGAGGGGTACTCTGAGGAGCCGGCTGAGGACACAGGTCATGCGGTGAATGCACAACTAAAGAGCAGCCATATGTAGAGGGGGCTGCATGGGCCCCCTGCATCACAGGGCCCGGTTGCGGTCGCAACTGCTGCACCCCCTATAGTTACGCCCCTGGGTGTCTGGCTGGAGGCCTTCAACTGTATAGCTGTATTCCTATAAAAGACTCTGCCAATTATCATTGCATCTACTTAAGGGTGTCCTGGCCGTAACCCTCTCTCCCAAAGTTGTGTTCAAGAGACAGTAAATCTCTGCATTTAAAAAGTGTCTGGTGCCCACCATTACATCTTGCATTACACCCACCATGCCCTGTAACCCACTCTACACAGAAGAATATAAGCTGTCCCTGAATCTGGAGGTCACCATTAGGCTTCTAAAGGCCTGGATCCTGGCTACACTTTATAGAACCAACTTTTGCTGCAATTACAGCTGCAAGTCTTTATGGGTATGTCTCTACCAGCTTTGCACATCTAAAGAGTGACATTTTTGCCCATTTTTCCTTGCAAAATGGCTCAAGCTCTGTCAGATTGGATGGAGAGCATCTGTGAACAGCAATTTTCAAGTCTTGCCACAAATTCTCAAGAATGATTGGTAATAGTAGGAATATTGGGCACAATCAAGCCAAATTATAGTTCCATTGATAATTTATTACAGTATAGAAAATATGGTGCACCCTAGTGACTAAAGTTGGAAGTGGACCGAGGTTGCTTAATAGTACACCTTGGTGTCCACAATTGAAGGTGAACCAAAAAATGACATGTGAAAAAATGATTATCTTCCATGCTAAAGGTCTATCTCACAAACTCCTGACTCAAAGCCAGCAAGGTAGGGCCTAAGGTTGAAGGCTTCATTGAAGCCAGGAGATGTGGTAGCTTTGAGATGGAATATCCATCTAAAGCGGAGCTCCACCCTAAAGTTGAACTTCTGCTCATCGGAACCCTCCCCCCCTCCGGTGCCACAAATGGCACCTTTCAGGGGGAGGGGGGTACAGATGCCTGTATAATACAGGTATCTGCACCCACTTCCGGGCATAGATAGCCACAGAATCTGTGGATATTTACGCCACTTCCTGCGGGGCCCCCGCTGTCTGCTGGGAAACACACGGATCCCAGAGACAGTAGGGACTGTCCTTATTGCACAGCGTGACTCGCGCATGCGCAATAGGGAACCGGGAAGTGAAGCCGCAAGGCTTCACTTCCTGATTCCCACACTGAAGATGGCCTGCAGACAGTACTGGAGGCTGCAGCCATTAAATGAGCTAAATACTGACCTGTGGGTGGGGGCACAAATGTGTGTATTAAGAGGCTAGAGAAAGGGGGTAGCCCCTAGTCCTTTAGTAATACAACTCCACGGTATGTGCAGGTTATGGCAAGAAAGCAGCATGCTTGCACCTTCAGAGACCAATTATAAAGGTTATTCTAATTGACTTTAGTGCAAGGTTCTCTTTAAAAAAATATCTCTTACAAAGTTCCAATTACGAAAACTTTACCAGCTTGACAGAATATAAACCAATGGTTACATAATCATCTACAGTGGGTTTATTTAAAGACTATTACTTAATGTGGGTTTTCACCACTTTGTCTAATTTTGCTAAGTTTTTTATTCCTTTTGTGTGTTGCTGTCATCTCTAAATACCTCTTGTGACAGCACCAAAAAAGGGAACAATGTCAACATAAATGAAGAAAGCCAACATAAACTTAGCTTTTTTTTGTTTTACAGAAATAATGATCAAGGTGCGTATGGTATATACTATCAGAAAACAAAGAAGAGGACGCTCTCCATGCAGGGCAAAGCAATGGATTCACTTAGCGTCCCTCCTCCTTGGTAGCATATACGTGCCTTCCCTGAGCTGAAACATCCAGAAGGCAATGTAGAAAGGAGCCTAGGTCCAAGGGATGTCCAGGGGGCCCAGCTATAGCCCTCATGCTCCTGCAATAAACAAGGGGCATAGAGCAACTGGTCAAACCTGTGCTTCTGCCTGTCACAGGGAAGTTGCATTTGTAGTTAGTTGATGTCTGACGGGGACATGTAATAAAGACAATGCCCATGGGCTGGCTTCTCAGCGCCTATTGCAATTCTCCATGTAAGAGATAGGTGATGGAAGAAGCGTTTGACCATCTAGATGCACCATTCGGCCCTCATTCATCTTTATACCTTCTCTTTTATGCCACCTCCCCCTCCTCCCTACTGTTGGAAGTGAAGTGAAAGGGCCTTGCGTAAGCAATAAGTCAGGACATAGAGCTCACACAGTGCTAGGGACTTTCTCCCCAGCCCTATGTGATAGTGCTTGCTCAATCACCTAGCACCAGTGGTTTCACCTGAGAGCTAGGTGATTGCTACAATGACTGTATCTCAGAGCCCCTGAACCCCAACACATTATCCCCACCTTCTTCTGTCATGCCATCATATTTTACAACCTCTGGTAGACGTAGGGTCACAATAACAACCCATATCCTAATTTAGTTGTCCTTTGGGCACCATGGGCAACACCAGTGGTTTCTGAATGGACACTTGACCATCACACTTACACTTTTTGTCCTTGGGCAAATTGGATCATGTTTTGTTGGGGTGCCTTTGCCTTCCTTGGGATCAACTGTGGGTATAGGATACTGTATATGGAGGTTTTCTATTTGTGTGGATTTTTTCACTATTGGTTGAACTGGATGGACTTGTGTCTTTTTTTCAACTAGATTAACCATGTAACTATGTCCTTTTTGTTCAGCCATTCTTGTGAAATGACCATATCTGCCAATTAGGATGGTCACTGTGCTACTACCTGATTTAGAGCTAGTAGTAGTTAATCACATTGACTAACAACCAGCTATACCAGACCTGCATAAATGAGAACCTTCACAGTCTTCCTGGGCCAGCTCCCTGCACACTGGACAGAGAGCCTGGTGATGATGCATGTATATTGTCACTTTGAACCAGTCAATCTCTGTTGTTCAGTGCTGCCAGATCATTGGGAGCTTCACCGTAGAAGGCGTAAAGTAGTGACATCCAGGGCCGGATTAACATAGGGGCTATTGGAGCTGCAGCTCCAGGCCCCTTTCTCAAGATAGGCCCATTTGCCCAAAAAAAAAAAAAAAAAATCAATTTTTTTTTTTTTTTTTTTTTTTAAAGATAGACTTGTACGAGGATTGTAGCTCGGCGATCAGTCACAGAGACCCCACATTTGGGGAGTAGGTAGCTAAAGACCCACTCCAGCACTGGTTAAAATATGGGGCTGCTATCATCTATGGATGCGGGGCTCCTTGCGCAGACTGTCATAAGCTACATACAGAGCGGTCAGTATAAATACAAGCTGGAACACTCTGCAGCAGACTGAGAGGATGAACTCTCAGAGCTTATAATAATTATTTGTATATTACTTATGATAATTAACCCCTTGCCACCCAGGCCCATTCTGAGACTTCTCTCCTACATGTAAAAATCATCATTCTTTTTATGCTACAAAATTACTCAGAAACCTCAAGCATTATATATTGTTTTAGCAGACACCCTATGGAATAAAATGGTGGTCTTTGCAATGTTACACGATATTTGCGCAGCAATTTTTCAAACGTTTCATTCATTAAAAAAAACGCTAAAGTTAGCACGATTTTTTGTTGTGTACTAAGCGATGCTTTACATTTTTTTACAGGTTACATGTTTAGAGTTACAGAGGAGGTCTAGTGCTAGAATTATTGCTCTCACAGTAACGATGGTGGCGTATGTAATCTGTGTGTATCTGGCTCTGATACTAACCAGTGCCTACCCAGGGACTGACTAGTATCTCTCCCCAGCCTGCCCCCACACACCCTCTCACCTGCTGACCTGTGAATGGGGCAATCACTCCCGCAGTGTTATTGTGTTCTGCCAGTGAATACAATGATTAGTGTTGCTAACTATAGCTGGCAGCACTGATTGTTTTGGGGAAAACTTGACAGGCTGGTTGTACTCAAGTCGGTTAATAGGTTGACTTGTGTAAAACCAGCTAGCCCATACATAGATCAACTATGGCTGGTCTCTGCTTAATTGGTGTAATTTCAATCCATGTATGGCCAGCTTAACCACTACGCAGTCCCTAAACATCCTTTCACAAACCTTTCCATTTTTCATTCCCAGATTACTTCATCCTCCTCTCCTATACATAGTGCCCACTGTCATACTTTCCACAATTCTCTCCTATACATAGTGCCCACTGTCACATCCTCCACACTTCTCTCCTATACATAATGCCCGCTGTCATATCCTCCACACTACTCTCCTATACATAGTGCCCACTGTCATACCTCCAACACTTCTCTCCTATACATAGTGCCCACTGTCATACCCTCCACACTCCTCTCCTGTACATACTACTCACTGTCATACCCTCCATACTCCTCTCCTATACATAGTGCCCACCGTCATACCCTCCCTCCACACTCCTCTCCTGTAATTACTGCTTACTGTCCTACTCTCCACACTTCTCTCCTGTACATAGGGACCACTGTCATACCCTCCACACTCCTGTAGATATTGCTCACTGTCATACCCTCCACACTCTTCTCTTCTATATAGTGCCCAATGTCATACCCCCTACACTCCTCTGCTGTGCATACTGCCCACTGTCATACCCTACACACTCCTCTCCTGTACATAGTGCCTTCTGCCATACCCTCTGCACTCCTCTCATGTACATAGTGCCCACTGTTAGACCCTCCACATTCCTCTCCCTCACCTGCACATACTTCCCACTTTTATACCATTCATACTCCTCCCCTATGCCTCTTACCCACAAAAACTGTTCTTTAAAATTATACTGAATATCCTCAATGTTACCAGCTCTAGAATGGGCACACTTTTGTTAGTTCAACTAAAGGAAATCTCACAGTCCTCATATTTGTTCTGCCCCATTATTAGTACTTATTTAATTTTGTAATTACTATTGTGATGTATAGAGGAACATAGGGGATGTCAGCTACTCCAGATATAGCACTTGTAAAAAAAGCGTCCCTGAAAATATTTTTGAAATGTTGACAACTATGTACTTAGGCACTGCCCAAGGGCCACAGGTAGGGGGCCCCATGACAGGCGCCTGTGATATTAAAGCGGTAGTAAACTTTTCTAACATTACTACTTTTTAGAGGTCCTGGGGTAGGTTATGCCACAATGTACAATTATGCCCAGCATATTAGCACATTAGGGTACACTTACCTGTCAGACTGAGCCCTCCAGTGCTGTGCTGTGATCAATCTGGCGGGGCCCGAGCACTTCCATCTTCACCTGGTCTTCCTTCTGGGTTCTGTGCCTTCGGACACTTGCCTTGGCCAGGCTGCTTTGATGTCATTCCCACACATGCTCATATGCATCCTCTCTCTCCCATCCCCCCCTTTCTCTCTCATCCTCCCTCCCTTACCCCTCACACCTCTTTCATCCCCTTTCTCCCTCTCTCTCTCTAATTTAATTTGTTATAACAAAAATAGTTTGCATTTTTATTTATTTATTGTTTATAAAAGGCCCCACAAAAATCTTCAGCACCAGGCCCACGAAGTTCTTAATCTGGCCCTGGTGACATCAGCATAGTGGTGATACTCCTTCATAATTTGGTGAGATTAGGTGGGTGGGTAACACTGCAGGGAAACTCTGTCTGCAGGGAAACATAAGCAGGAGGAACTTCTAGTCCCCTGTTACTGGTCACATGTTAAAAAAGAAAAAAAAACCTAACAATTAAAAAAAATATATATATATTTTTTACTTTCCGCTAAAATACATCCAATAAATTCTTCATCAATATAGGCCAATATGTATTCTGCTACATATTTTTGGTATAAAAATCCCAATAAGCGTATATTGATTGGTTTGCGCAAAAGGTATAGTGTTTACAAAATAGGGGATATATTTATTTAATTTTTACTACTAATGGTGGCGATCAGCGACTTATAGTGGGACTGCGATATTGCAGTGGACGAATTGGACACTAACTGACACTTTTGACACTTTTTGGGGACCAGTGACACTACTCCAGTGATCAATGCTAAAAATATGCACTGGCTGGGAAGGAGTTAACATCAGGGGGGATCAAGGGGATAACTGTGTGCCGAGCCTGTGATTCATTGTAGTGGGGGAGGTGCTTTTACTAGTGGAAGGCATGGATTGGTGTTTCTGCTTTACAGGAACACATGATCCATGCCTTCTGTACTCGCAGAACGTCAATATGCCTTGTATACATAGGCAGACTGCTGTCGTGCCTGTGCACCAAAGCATCAGCAGGTGCTGGTGGACATTGAGTCCGCTACATAGAATCACAGCAAAAGCAGGCTGCCAGCAGTGCGTGCACGCCCCAGAACCAGAAGTGTCAGATCAGGTACTAGGTAGGTAATCTGGCACAGAGCGGCCGCGATGCTGCAGTAAATGTATGGTGGGTGGTCCGCAAGTGGTTAAAAATGTATATATTTGTAAAACAATACAATGGGAATCCCCAGCACCCTTTCAAGCTACCCGGCAAAACAAACTATCTCAAATACTCAGATTAAAAGAGGATGCTTTTGTTGGAGACATATGCAAAGACATGTTGAAACTACACTTGTACGCCAAGGCAGCACTGTATATTGTAGTCCCCAATTGTAGTTAGGGACCACACTTTACAGAGGTGCCTTGGCGTGGCAAGGTCGCTTCAACATGCATCAGTTTCAAACTGATCTTAGTGACTGCTATTGTTACTTTATATACAGTGCTGTGAAAAAATATTTGCCCCCTATTTTTTTTTGCATATTGCTCACGCTTAAATGATTCAGATCATCAAACAAATTTTATTATTACACAAAGATAACCCGAGTAAATCCAAGATGCAGTTTTTAAAATTTTCTTTCATTTTTCTGTTTTCTTCTTTTATGTTGTTTGAAACACTCAACACATGAGATTGTTTGTATTCACCTGGAAGTTCCCAGCCCATTCCTTTTCCCTGAAGAAGACCCTTACCTCACATGTTGAAACGCGTTGGATTTCACCTGTCTTCCTGACAGTTGGTTTGGTCCTCTTCCATTTATCCTTTTTTTTGGACTGTTTTTGTATATCGTGTGTTTCAGTTTTATTCATGCTGTATGATGTTATATACTTTTTATAATACATTTGTACTGTTTAATGTATAATTTAAATTTTTTGAGTGTTCCTGACCAGAGCACTTTTTGCGATACGGCACTGCGTTGTTTTAACTGACAATTGCGCGGTCGTGCGACATGGCTCCCAAACAAAATAGAGCTTTCTTTTGGTGGTATTTGATCACCTCTGCGGTTTTTATTTTTTGCGCTATAAACAAAAAAAAGCGTCAATTTTGAAACAAACACATTATTTTTTACTTTTTGCTATAATAAATATCCCCCAAAAATATATAAAAAAACATTTTTAGGCCGATACGTATTCTTCTACATATTTTTGTTAAAAAAAAAATCACAATTAGCGTTTATTGATTGGTTTGCGCAAAAGTTATAGCGTCTACAAAATAGGGGATAGTTTTATGGCATTTTATTAATATTTTTTTTACTAATAATGGCGGCGATCAGTGATTTTTATCATGATTTCGACATTATGGCGGACACAACGGACACTTTTGGTGTTATCTTGGGACCATTCACATTTATACAGCGATCAGTGCGATTAAAAATGCATTGATTACTGTATAAATGTAACTGGCAGTGAAGGGGTTAACCACTAGGTGGTGCTGCAGGGGTTAAGTGTGTCCTAGGGAGTGATTCTAACTGTGGAGGGGAGGGGCTGTGTGTGACACGTCACTGATCACCGCTCCCCATCACAGGGAGCGGTGATCAGTGACAGGAACATTAGGCAGAACGGGGAAATGCTTGTTTACATTAGCATTTCCCCGTTCTTCCTCTCCATGAGATGATTGCGGGTATCCCTGCGGACATCAAGTCCGCGGGACCCGCGGTCAGACACGTGCACGCCTGCTAGCCAAGCCTCGCGAGATCACGTACAATAACATGATTTCGTGCAGCGGAGACAATCTGCCGCAGTGAAACTGCGGCGGCTGGTCCGCAAGCGGGTCAAGTCCCACTTTTGAGGAATTTTGTGTTCACACATATGAATTAAAACTATTCTGCAAAGAAGAGTGAGCCAAAATGGCTCCACGGCAATGTGAAAGACTCATTGCCAGTTATCGCAAATGCTTGATTGCAATTGTTGCCGCCAAGGGTGGCACAATAGCTCATTAGGTTTAGGGGCAATTACTTTTTCACATAAAGCCAGGCAGGTTTTGTCAGCTTTTTTTTGCCTTAATAAATGAAACCATCATTTAAAAATTTAAAAACTGCATTTTTGTATCTATCTTTGTGTAATGATAAAATCTGTTTGATGATCTGAGTTATTTAAGTGTGACAAATATGCAAAAAAAAATAAAAAATCAGAAAGGGGGCAAATACTTTTTCACAGCATTGTATAAATATATAAATAAAACTTGAGTCTGGAGTTCCCCTCCACCACAGACCCCCTCATGCTTCAAGTGACAGACTTGGCAGATTGATATGAATATCCTTGCAACAATATATTTGCTGTTCTATAAATAAATTTCCAGTGGTAAATTTGAGGGCTCTGTATGTTTTTCTAGAGCTTTGTGTTTGAGTGACTCTTTGCCGTTTGTTTAAACAGCGATCTGTTTGCTCTTCGCTTTGGTTACAATTGGCTGCATCAAAAATAAATGGGGGCTTAGTAGCGGTGTTTTGATGTGGTAATAATGGGGAGTCTGTTATATACATTACATGCATAGGGAATACTCCGCTCTTTGATCATTGCCTGACTGTACCTACACCATTTTGTACAGCAACATAACCAAGATTTGTCTGCCTTATTCCGAGCTGAGGTATTAGGTTGCAATAGTACATGTATTTATTACTGGCTTACAAATTATCACAGGAACACTATCATCATAACTCATTTAGCTGCCATAGTGCATCCCAAGATGAGTAAAGAAACATACAGATGATAGAATTGTGTGAGATAATAAAAGGAAGAAAAACAAATTCTTGGTCTATAAAAGTCCGCTTGCAATGGTATCCCTGACAGGCGTTCTAGTTTAAAGTGGACCTGTTATAAAAGGATAAGGGCACTTTAAAACAAAGCACATTTAGGCCCCTTTCACACTGGGGCGGTTTTCAGTCGCTTTAGAACCCTTTTTTTCACATTGGGGCGGTTTTCAGATGCCTGTGTAGCAGCTGAAAAAAACCGGCCCCTTTCACTCCAGTGTGAAAGCCGGAGGGCTTTCACACTGGAGCGGTGCGCTGGCGGGACGGTGAAAAAAGTCCTGCTAGGTGCATCTTTGGAGCGGTGAAGGAGCGGTGTATTCACTGCTCCTAAACCGCTCCTACCCATTGAAATCAATGGGGCAGCGTGGCTATACCGCTGGCAAAGCGGCGCTTTGCAGGCAGTTTTAACCCTTTTTCGGCCACTAGCGGGGGTTAAAAACCGCCCCGCTAGCAGCCGCAGACCGCCGCTAAAACGACGGTAAAGCGCCGCTAAAAATAGCGGCGCTTTACCGCCGACGCCCGCACGGCCCCAGTGTGAAAGGGGCCTTGGGTTAAAAAAAGCGCCTGTAAAGCACTTGAAAGAAGCCTCATCTGCAATCCCAATGTGAAAGCCCAAGTGCTTTAAGAGACCGTTCACACTGCCAGCGCCCGAAAAACGATTGTAAAGCATTTTTTCGAGTGCTAGTGGGACGCTTTTAACCCCTGCTAGTGGCCAAATAAAGGGTTAAAAGCGTCCACAAAGCACCGCTGCCAAAAGCCCTTTGCAGGTGCTTTTTAGACGTTTTTCAGGAGCTTCCCATTGACTTCAATGGGAAGCGGCGCTTTTGGTGCGGTGTATTCACCGCTCCAAAAGTGTTGCAAAGAAGCTGCTTGCGGGACTTTTTTTGACGCCCTGCCAGCGCAGCACCTCAGTGTGAAAGCACTCAGGCTTTCACATTTGGATTGCAGTTGCGGCTTCTTTCAGGCGCTTTACAGGTGCTTTTTTTTAACGCTAAAGCGCCTGAAAAATGCCTGAAAAATGCCCCAGTGTGAAAGGGGTCTTATTGTTTTTGCACCTGACCTAGAGATAAAAATTTAATTTAAAAGGAGATTGAGACTTTAAAATGATGCGGCTGAAGTGCGGAGGCAGAGGTAGAAAAAGTATTTAATTTAATTCATAACAATATATGATACAGAATATATATACATACGTGTACATCTATTTGGCACAAAAACGCATCAATCAAGAAGCATATGTAAACAATAGATGGTATGTAGAGCAGTAATATGGCCTGCAAGTGCCTAAGGCGGCATACCCAGTACCTGTGTCTATAATCACATAGTATAAACAAAAATTTACTGAATTGATATTGATGACATCATCAGGACATAATAGATATCACTGTAGCAGCCAATGTATCTCGACGCGTTTCGTGGATGTATCTCCACTCATCAGGAGCAGATGCGACAGATTCCTGTAAAATGTACAGATATGGTAAACCACACTCTATATAGAGGGGAATAAATACAATACATAAAGTGCTTAAAAAAGAGATTGACCAAGTATATCTACCAACCCTGGCAGTGAGCGCTGCAAACAGCAACCGACACATGGTGAGTCGGAGGCACAAATCATCCCCGGCATATTTGGCAGGAACGGTTAAAGTGGAAAATGCCTAGTGCAGTGCTGGTGTATGGGTCAGCGAACAGACGTATCTAAAATCGGATGTATAAATAAGTGTTGAGTAAACATGTAATTAAGAAGTATTAATAAGCTTGGAAGTAATACAGGAATATGTATGGTAAATATAATAAGTCTACAAGAGTATAGTAATAATGTAAAGTTTGTATTGGAAATAGGAATGTCTAAAAACAAATATTTGAAGAGGTATTGAGTGAACATGGGTATGAGCTTAAAAGTTATATGTAAGAGCCGATTCACACAGGGGCGACTCAGATCCGACTTCAGGTCACCCCTAGTCGCCTTAAGTCACGCTACATGTAAAAATCAATGTAAGTGAATGAGAGCTGTCTTCACACAGGGGCAACACGACTTTCAACACGACTTTTGGAGGCAACTTGGACACAACTTAAACACGACTTGGGGCGACTTACAACACGACTTTAAGTCGCCCCAGGCCAGGTGACTTTTGCCGTGGCCAATCAGAGAATGAGCTCTCAAGGGGAACTCCACGCCAAATTTATTTAAAAAAATTGGCGTGGGTTCCCCCTCCGAGAGCATACCAGGCCCTTAGGCTGTTAGCTGTCAGCCCGTGTTCAATAGTAAATCCTTGTTCCAAGCTGCCCAGACTGGGTGTCCCACATAGATGTAAACTCACCCCTAGGAGTTGACCAACTACCTCTAGTGTGGTCCTTCAAGCATGTGGGGAGACCCCTGGAGAGATCTATGCTGTCGTCTCTTGCAGTAAGTTGCCTCATATAAGTGGATGTTTTTTTTACATTTCACTGCATTTTTGGTGAATGGGTAGGGATACGATGTACCCGATACCCATTTACATGGGGGGGTGGGATCTTGGTGCCCCCTTGTCAAAGGGGGCTTCCAGATTCCGATAAGCCCCCCACTCGTAGATCTCGACAAACACAGGCCAGGGTTGTCGGGAAGAGGCCCTTGTCCCCATCAACATGGGGCAAGCTGCTTGTCCCCCCTTCCCCAAAGCCCCTACCACCCCATGTTGAGCGCATGCAGCCTGGTATGGTTAGGGGGGCGCTCACTTGTCCCCTCCCTTACCTGACCTGCCAGGCTGAATGCTCGGATAAGGATTTTGGGGGGGGGGGGGGGGAAGCCTGCTGACAGCTGATGAATCATCCATTGCTAAAGACGTGCCGGCTGTCTTCCTGACCCACTCCTTAGCAACCAGCTATATACAGTGCATGTAAAAAAAAAAAAAAAAGGACACAAATCGCAAATCGTGGCAAAATCACGGTAAAACTGCAGTAAAAATTCAGTACTTGTGTTCTGGATGTGGGTCCATTGAAGTCTATTACATGCAAAATGCTGCATTTTGCGGGGAAAAAAAGCCCCGCATATGGAAGATCTCCATTTCATCTACCTGTTCATACAATACAAAGCGGATTGGGGTATTTCAGACTGGTCTTAATGTACTTAAAAAGCCAATATTAGCCCATGGTGGATTGCAAAAAGTACTTATCTGAATGTATTTTGGATATTTTTTTTATGGAAAGTTTTTTTATATATTTGAAGTACTCATTTACTTATTTGGGGTTACAGTTGGCCACTATTAAAGTCCTATGCTCTCTCTGTAATTTTTTATCTGTGAATACTGTTCATGGGTGTGGTGCCACGCTAATCGGGCTGTGTATCAGTTTTTATGCTATTTTTTGCACCTAACCTAATCAACCCTCTTCTTCTACATACTTAACTTGTCCTGATGGCAGCAGTTCCTCTTTTTGTTTTGTTGGGCTGCATATTGCTGACCTCATTGGGAACCCATCCTACCAGCTCCCGATCATCAGTGGTTGACTGTGATCTGGTTCCTGGGGGCTGACGATGATCCCAGCAATAAGATATTGATGCATATATGTACATATCTGTTGCAAAGGGGTTAATAAAAGTCGCAAATAAAAAAAAAAAAAAAAAAAAAACATGAAAACAGTTTTTGGAAAAAATTTATTTAAATATTAAAACACGTAGGACATTTTAGTGGGTCTAGATACACTTTATGCTTTGATATTTAGAATTTTAGAAGATGTTGGTTCGGGCTGCGCAACAAAATGGCTGCCTCCACTTTGTGTGTCCAGGCTACACTTCAAAGAGGTGCCCCTGACACACACAATCCTAGCCTTCTGAAGAATATTTTACTCCTTGTATCGGGTCCCAAAATATCAGTTACAGAACTCATTAATGAAGCTTAAAGAAAATACGTTTTTCTCCAAATGTTAAACCGCTGAAATGTGTTCAGCTCTCCAGATGTAGACGATTTGCACAGAGAACGTGCAATAACGCTCCTAAACCGTTTTCGAACTTGCTACAGTGATATTTTTTTCTGTTCGGCTTTCAAAGCATTTCTACTTTCCTACGTGATCTCCAGTTCCAGGAGACGGGTCATTTACATGAGGAGACTGGATGAAATGTTATGTAAAGTTTACAGGAGGGCGTTGGGGCAAAACAAGAATTCCAGTAAAAAGTAGAAGTGAAAGGTGAACCTCCAATCTATTGAATGCCTTGGCAATAAAGCTGTAGATTTCATGATTTTAAAAAAATGTACATATTCAAGAGCATAACCAAACATTATGTATAGCTCATAGCCATTGAAAACTGGTTTCATTTTTAATATCCCTTCCTTTAGAGCTCGTTTACACACAAGGTTGGGGGCAGTAAAAAAAAGCACAGTTTAATTGCATTCTTATCGCCCCAACCACTACCCACTTTTGCTCTAGAGGCAATGGCCAGGGGGGTACACGCACTGTGGCCACAGCAAGAATTATACCCTCTGTCATTTTTGGTGGGTGTAGCACCCACCAAATGTGACCCATTTAAGCGAATGGGGTTGCTTTGTAGGCGCTTTGCAACTGTGTGCTAATAATGCAGAGAACAAGGCATTCAATAAGGTGGTGAGGAGGCTATAAATCACCACCTTACCACCTGTCAAATGCTTTCTGAAGAGCAATCTGAACCCCTAATGTCAACGACCCCTTAGAGTTGCAATCTAGTGTTGAATTTCTTCTCCCTACAACCTATATGGTGTCAATGTTGATAGCTGCAAGATTATGTGCTAATTTACAACGCACTGGCACATACAGACTAAAAAAAAATGTGGAAAAATAAAAATCCAAGTAATGTGGGTCACAAATATGTGAATTGTAGATTTTAACTCAGTTAGATAGTTGCTTAAAGACTGATGAGTACTGTTGGAATGGCCCTTACCTGGAAGTTATGGGGTTTTAGTGAATCCTAGGAGCTGCGGTTCTATAGTGCATATGTGCACTCTGCAGTTTTGCTTAGCGCAGTCTGAAGTATCTCAGTAGAAACATGTCCTATTCAGAGGTTTTGCACTGCGTTTAACAAATGGGCCGAAATGTACATGCATATTTTAGGATCCTATAAGCGCCAGGTGGGAGCTGTTCTGGTTGCAAACAGCATTTAATATTTTCTTACAGTTTCATATGACATTCCTTAAGACCTTTTCTGATGGTTTCACCCAAGACTGGGCTTAATCATTGATGTCTCTACCAATAAGTTCCTTCTAGGGTGAAATGCGTCAGTGGGGGGGGTTTCTGGGTGTGGCTTTACGGTGTATGCAGCTGAAACAATAAAGCTTTATTGAATGGTGGAATGTTCTATGTGCAGCCAGTTTTCTCCTTGGAGGTTTTGCTGTGAGGAACATAGGGGAGCTTCAAACCAGCGCCAACACCAGCCAGCCAGGAATGAGAGTTTATAGTTTGGCAGAGCCCATCTACTGTTTATACAAGTAGGACTTATGCAGCTTCTTTATTGGCTTTTGTGGGCACCCTACAGGATATTATGTTTTATGTCACTGATCCGTGAGCTTACAGGGTAAATACATCAAAATTGATATTTCAGCAGACTGTGAAGTGTTAAACCAAGTCTGTCCCACCTGATGCGGCTATTATGAGAGGTCTTCACTTTCTCTGGTGGATTCTTTAGTTAATACCATGGTGATCTAGGGGATGTTAGCCCTCATGGTAGATGCATTTGTAACTATAGTTAAGGGTCTGGTAGCCCACTTTTATTAAAAAAAGAAAAACAAAGTCTTTATAACATAGGGTTTCCCACGCAGGGGGTTTCAGCTTCACGCAAAATGAAAATGCTAAGCCAACTGGCTCTTAAAGTGGAAGTAAACCCATCGATTTAAATAGTTAAAAAAAAGGCATTCCGGGAATGCTAACTGCACATTTGCTGTGCTCTCAGCCAAACTATCAAACCATCCAATGGCTGGTGTCATAATGAATCACATGTGCAGCACCATAGCAGTTGAAGATTAAACAGAGGCAAAGATGGCAGCTTCCTTGGCTGAAAACGATAGGGGAGTTTACTTCCACTTTAAGCTCACTCAGCTTTAATTGCAGTACCTCACTGCACAGGCCCACTGCTGGCCTCCAAATAACACCCTCCTCCTGGGGTTTACTCACTCTCTCCGAGATCTCAGGACTTCCTCCAGCCTCCCTGGACTTGCTGGTAACCTCAGCTTTCCTGGCCTCCCAGACCCTCTCTTGGTCTCCCAGGCCCACATAGCTGTCCCAACCATCCCAGTCCTTTGGGCAAGAAGTCCCACTCACAAGGGATGCAGTCTCTGACAGTAGCAACCAGGTCTCCTGATTGGTCTGTCTTCAAATGGCAGAAACTGAAACAACTCTAACTCCAGCTGCCCTGAGCTTTGCTCAGATCTGCCTTATAATGACCCTGCACACCTGTGCACTCACACAGGCTGCAAGAGTCAAGCAAGGTTTGAAGGTTCCATCCCACCAAATACTCTTTGGAAATTTCAAGCTCCTGGCCTCGATCAAGAACTACCAAATCTAGGGAAAACATAAAACATCACTTTCTCTGTTCACAATCATCCTGCCAGAGTCCAATGTCATTTTTATGCTAATTTACATAGTGGCAGGGCCACACACAAATGTGGTCAAAAGCACCTTCAACTCCTCCAGACAGGAAGTATAGCAAGGAGATCGCATTAATGGAGTTTACAAGACATATTAGAATGATTGGGCTGACTCAGCCCAATAAGCTCCACCTATAACCAAACTAACATCTCTGTGTAGACTGGCCCTTTAATGAATGTATTTGTCCTATGGCCTCTTTCCTTCCCATGGCCACTGAACAAATCCTTCTATCCTTGTACTCTACAGCAGGGAATACATTACTTTATTTGTAATAGTCATATTTACATTCCAGTCAATAAGCTAAAACTTAAAAAAAATAACACTCCACAGCACTGACCTGTTTTAAAGAAATAGTTGTAAGACTCCTTGAAAGGTTTGTTACAAAGAGGATTTTGATTTACTGACATCCCAGTGCTGGTCAGGGCTGTTTAATCTTCAAGCTTATGAAAATGTTCTCTTCTCGGTGAAAAGATGAAGAGTAACCACAAGTGGCTGCAGGAGGTGGCAGATCAACATACACGTAGGACAAACCTACAGTTGGGGCACCTGTTGAGATCGCCATACGTGCCCTCAAGCAATAACAATAATTAGTCGCTCTTAGTCCCAGGCGTCCTGTGCCATGCGTTGATGTATATGAAACACAAAGATCGCCTCAGCACCCAGCCAGGCTTTTGTTTATGCTCATTCAATTTTTAATACACCAATCAGAAGTTTTGATGAAGGCTCTGAGCCCTGAGAGGTTTGCAGGAAGGATGAAGGTCCAGATTATTAAAGAAAACGTTGAGTTCCTGAACATGTAATGCTTCTTGCAGATTTGCAAAAGGGTCTCGGCAAATGATTAGACACAGGCCATGGTGAGGCAGGCAAGGTAAACACACAATTCTTACCTAAATAACACTGTCACTAATATGAGGCTTGCAAGTACCAAGTTAGTTAATATTATTACTGTCCATTTTTATAGCACTCCGCATTTTAGAAGCTTACCTGCTCTTTGTTCATCCAGCTGGAGAGTCAGTGGTCACATGCATCAAGGTCCGGTGTTTGAGGAGCAGTCAAACATTGAGTAGAGCAGTCCTTGCTGGCACTTCTTTCTCTAGTCTGGTTTGCTCTGGGGAACTTCCTGTGTCTTGATGTCCTCTACCCTTGATAGGTCCTTCTGCATTCGAAATTCTACTTCTGTGTCACTATCAGGGCTGGACTGAGACAAAAATTTGGCCCTGGACTTCATCCACACCGGCCCACTTTAATTTTGCGAACACGCAAAAAACAGTATATAACTGTACGCAATTGCGCAAAAAAGCCCCTAGTGAGCCCCCTTTACATCAGGAACCCCAGAGAGCCCCTCCTTACATCAGGGTCCCTAGAGTGCCAACCCCTTACATCCAGGTCCCCACAGAGCCCCCCCTTACATCGGGGTCCACAGAGAGCCTCCCCTTACATCAGGGTCCCGAGAGAGCCTTCCCCTTACATCAGGGTCCCCAGAGAGCCCCTTTTACATCAGAGTCCCCAGAGATCATCCGCCTTACATCAGGGTCCCTAGAGAGCCAACCCCTTACATTCAGATCCCCACAGAGCCCCCTCCTTACATCGGGGTCCACAGAGAGCCTTCCCCTTACATCAGGGTCCCCAGAGAGCCCCTCCTTACATCAGGGTCCCCAGAGAGCCTCCCTTTACATCAGGGTCCCCAGAGAGCCTTCCCCTTACATCCAGGTCCCCACAGAGCCCCCCCTTACATCGGGGTCCACAGAGAGCCTCCCCTTACATCAGGGTCCCCAGAGAGCCCCTCTTACATCAGAGTCCCCAGAGATCATCCGCCTTACATCAGGGTCCCTAGAGAGCCAACCCCTTACATCCAGGTCCCCACAGAGCCCCCCCTTACATCGGGGTCCACAGAGAGCCTCCCCTTACATCAGGGTCCCCAGAGAGCCCCTCTTACATCAGAGTCCCCAGAGATCGTCCGCCTTACATCAGGGTCCCTAGAGAGCCAACCCCTTACATCCAGGTCCCCACAGAGCCCCCCTTACATCGGGGTCCACAGAGAGCCTTCCCCTTACATCAGGGTCCCCAGAGAGCCCCTCTTACATCAGAGTCCCCAGAAATCATCCGCCTTACATCAGGGTCCCTAGAGAGCCAACCCCTTACATCCGGGTCCCCACAGAGCCCTCCCTTACATCCGGGTCCACAGAGAGCCTCTCTCTTACATCAGGTTCTCCAGAGAGCTTCCGGCTTACATCAGGGTCCCCAGAGAGGCCCTCCTTACATCAGGGTCACCAGAAAGAGGGCAGGTAGTGGGCCGGGACCCTCTGGTTGGGGACTCCTAGGCTGACTCTGGGCCCCAGATTTGGGGCTATAGCCCCAAAAGTCCCCCTCCCCCTGCAATGCCACTGGCTGTCACTGAAACCGGCCCACTGAGCCATCGGCCCACCGGGAAACTCCCTATAGTCCCTATGGCCAGTACATGCCCGGTCACTATACTGATCACTGACTGTAATGGCACTTGATTGCTGACCACAGATGTAATGAGACAGTTCATCACTGACCACCAATGTAAGGGACATTTCTCCATTGACCATAAATGTTAAAAGGGGCAGTTGGTCACTAACCACCAGTTAGGGAATTTTTTAAACCTTTTCACTGCATATAAAAGTGTTGTGCTGCCAAATTAATGAAAAATAAAATAAATATGTGTCAATTCATAGATATATAAATCAATAAAGTGAAAAATATTTCAAATACATGAATGCAAAAACATTTGTGAAATGGTGTGATGTGTAAATATCAATTATTAAATAGAAAATAAAACTCACAAACGATCATAAGAAGGTCCATTGAAAATAAAGTGTATTAATAGGATCTCTATTGGCCTACCTCTCCGCAAGCTATCCCGTCCTCAGTCTATCATGAATGCTGCTGCCAGACTCATCCACCTTACCAACCGCTTAGTGCCTGCCACCCCTTTCTGCCAATCCCTCCACTGGATTCCCTTGGCCCAACAAATAATATTCAAAACACTAACAATAACATTCAAAGCCATTTAGAACTCTGCCCTGAGCAACATCAATCTTATCTCCAAATATCACCCAAACCATCCTCTCCACTCCTCCCAAGACCTCCTGCTCTCTAGCTCCCTTGTCTTCCTCTCCCTTAGTTGTCTCAAGGACTTCTCCAGATCCTCTCCCATCCTCTCAAACTCACTACCCCAATCTGTCCGGTTATCACCTACCTCCTGTCCACTTTTAGGCAATCCCAGAAAACTAATTTCTTCAGAGAGGCTTATCCTACCTCCAGCTAATGACCAAATCTTCTACTCCCCTAATCAGTTCATCCCTCACAGTTACTACCTTTTGTTCCACCAGCACCTTTGTTCCACCAGTGCCTTCCTATTAGACTGTAAGCTTGCAGAATCAGGGCCCTCCTAACCCTCTTGTATTGAATTGTATTGTTACTGTATTAACTTCCTTTATATTGTAAAGTACTGCACAAACTGTTGGTGCTATATAAATCCTGTATAATAATAATAATAATATAAGAGAAAAAAGAGCATCCAAATAAAAGAAAAATGGCCTAAAATCATATGTATAGATTCCTCTTCATAATCACTGCTGTGCACCAAAACATGTGACACCAGAGCTGCTTACCAGAATGTTAGACCTCAAAATGTAAGAGGGCTAACAGCATTTGTAAAGAAGAGATCCTCACCATGGATAGATAGCTGGATAGATGGATAGGTGATAAACCTCTAACCCCACAGCCTGTCACCTAGATGGATAGGATGAATATGTTTCGTCCATATGGAAGTCGTCACTATTACAACAAAGATACTTCACTGCATTGTCTGTGAACTATGGTCGGAAAGGGGCTTTTGAATAAGCCACTCCTCTTACTGTAAAACAAGGGCACAAAGCAGCCAGGTAAACAGAGCAATGATGGACAGTAAACTAATTAAAGTATTCTGAATCTGAATAGCACAAACCACAGGCCAATGAGTACAAACACAATCCTAAAAATCCACAGGAAATAATTCACAATATGAGCCATCAAACAAAAGACCTGCTGATAAGGTAAAGAGTTGAAATTTTGACCTTGCTTTAAACCTCACTAATGAGGACAGCAAAAACTAGTGATGCGGTGCTGCGTAACAACCAAAAGAAATGCAAAGATTAAGGCTAAACATTGTTTTATATATCTAAGGCCCCTTTTACACAGATGCCTCCATCTTGTGGATTCCGCTTGATCAACGGGGATCACTCCGCTGATCCCCACTGAGCAGGCGGATGACAGGTCAGGTCAAAGCATACCCGGACACAGTTTCGCTCTCCTCTATGGGAAAATCAGGTAGAAACGGACCGGCTGTCCGTATTCACCCAATCCTATCTGATCCACCGACGTATCAAAAATAGGACCACCATCTGTCTGGATTTTGTGGGCAGGATCAGATCAGATGGCAGTGGGTGTCAGCTGACATCTGCCGCTCCAAAGAGGACAATGCCTGAAAAACTGAATATTTTCAAAAGAGATATTGCACCATTGAGGGCCTTGTTCACACCAGGATGCGGTGCTGGAATGCTTACTACTTTTGCGTTTCCCACACCTTGCTGCAAATGTCAATATTCTAGCCTCCATTCTCAGTCGATACCCCGTATGGGGAAACGTGTTGGGTGGAGCACTTGTTCTTGACATCACCACATACCAGCAAGCTGGCTTGAGCCACGGCTGTTTGAATGTACTCTTCACCGTCTTTTTGGATGTCAGCGCCTAAGAAGTTTTCAATACATTTTTAACTGGAGTACTGCATCATGAAGCCTCTCTTTTATATGAATTATCCCATTGTTGGAGACTTCCTGGATAAGGATATTGTAGCTGCAAGACAACCATACCGCTGGAGAGTTTGCTGTATTACAAGAATCCCTGCATTGGATGAACCCGAGGAGGAATAACACTGATCTGAGTGATCCCTTGATGAGCGTGTTTGATCTCTATAATTTGCGATCCAGAAAATCTGCTAAGCAGCGTTGTTTTTATTCCCTGGATAGAAGCATCAAGTGATTTATCCAGTGTCCTTCAATATCGTTCACTATTGGAGCACTTTTTTTTTTTTATTACTTTTATTATGTTTTAAAGTGTATTGCCATGTTGTACTGGCATATAAAATCATTTGATGACTACAATAAGGAAGGTATCAACCCCTTTGGCCTCAGGGTACAGATCTTCCCTAATTTTGAGAAGATCGAAACCCATGTTTAACCACTTAATAACCGGCCTATAGCCAAATGACGGCTACAGGTCGGTTTGTTATCTCTGGGAGGCCATCATATGACGTCCTCCCGGAGAATCGTTCGTGCGCGCCCCCTCGGGCGCGCACACTGGAACATCCGTGCTCGCCGGGTTTACGGGACCCGGCGCAACACGGATCGCGGTAAAGGCCCAATAGCAGCGGTCCTTTACCACGTGATCGCTCCGTCCAATGACGGAGCGATCACAAAATGTAAACAAAAACGTCATGGGGTCATGAAAAGTTCACCTCTCTCCTCTCCTCACACCGATGCAGCGTGAGAGGAGAGGAGAGCTATATAGTGAACTGTGAGTGTGAAAAACAGTGCCCAGCAGTGCCCCAGCAGTGCCCAGCAGTGCCACAACAGTGCCCAGCAGTGCCACAACAGTGATCAGCAGTGCCACAACAGTGCCATCTGTCACCTCTGTGCCATCTGTCACCTCTGTGCCACCTGTGCCACACCTGTGCCACCCCTGTGCCACCAGATCCACACCAGATCCACACCAGTGCCACTACAGTGCACACCAGTGCCACCTGTGCCCATCAGTGCCACCTGTGCCCATCAGTGCCACCTGTGCCCATCAGTGCCACATCAGTGCCGCCTGTGCCCCACCAGTGCCGCCTGTGCCCCACCAGTGCCGCCTGTGCCCGCCAGTGCCCGCCAGTGCCATCTGTGTGCTAGTCAGTGCCACCAGAGCCACACCAGTGCAACCAAAGCCACTATAGTGACATCAGTGCTGCCTGTGCCCACCAGTGCCGCCTGTACCCACCAGTGCCATCTGTGTGCCCACCAGTGCCATCTGTGTGCTAATCAGTGCCACCAGAGCCACACCAGTGCAACCAAAGCCACTATAGTGCCCAGTGCCGCCTGTGTCCACCAGTGCCGCCTGTGTCCACCAGTGCCACCTGTGCCCACCAGTGCAGCCTCACCAGCCACCAGTATGGCAAAAAAATATTTTACTAGCGAGGAGGCCTACCAGCTTCTAAGTATAACCGATGAGAGCAGCGCCGAGCTCTCTGATTCTCTGTCCGATTCGGATTCTGCCTATGAAACCGTTACAAGCAGCGGGTCTGATACTGAATCAGAAGAGGAATATGTGCCCGTGAAAAGAATGCGTTCTGGCGTGGAGCAGCAGCCTACTACCAGCAGCGCAGTGCCGTCCACCTCGAGAGCAGTGCCGTCCACCTCGAGAGCAGTGCCGTCCACCCCGAGAGCAGTGCCGTCCACCCCGAGAGCAGTGCCGTCCACCCCGAGAGCAGTCCCGAGAGCAGTGCCGTCCACCTCGAATAGGGGCCATGCCAGCCTTCCCTATGCCCTTCAACACCCCCTGTGGCTGCCCTCTAATTCCGGAGAAGCAAATATCCCCCCCTTCACCGCCCAGCCAGGTGTCCAGGTGAACACCGATGATTTTTCAATGCTAGATTTTTTTCATTTGGCTTTCACCGAAGACTTACTATCATCCATTGTGGCCCAGTGCAACCTCTACGCACAGCAGCACATAGTAAGCAACCCTGGCTCTAGTTATGCCCGTCCCTTTCAGTGGAGAGAACTAACTGTAGAGGAATTCAAAATTTTCTTAGGCCTAACTTTTTCTATGGGACTTTAAAAAAAAAAACAATTGTACTCCTATTGGTCTACCAAACCTGTCCACCACATGCCACTCTTCTCATCCCTTATGCCAAGATCACGATACGTAATGATTATGCGGTTCCTCCACTACAATAACAACACCCAGTGCCTTCCCCGAAATGACCCAGCTTTTGACAAACTATTTAAAATTCGGCCACTCCTAAATTATTTCTCTGAAAAATGTCCCCAATTATATACCCCCGAACAGAATATTTCCGTGGATGAGTCCCTTGTAAAATTCTCAGGCAGGCTTGGCATCAAACAGTTTATCCCCAGCAAAAGGGCCCGATATGGGGTTAAAATGTACAAACTTTGTGACCGAGCCACGGGATACATCTACTCTTTCCTTGTGTACGAAGGGAAGGACTCCCAACTGCACCCCCCTGAATGCCCAGAGTACATTGGAGCCAGCGGAAGAGTGGTCTGGCATCTTGTCTATCCACTCCTTGGAAAGGGATACCATATTTATGTGGATCATTTTTATACGAGCTTGCCCCTCTTCCGCAATCTTCACCGGAGAGACACCCCAGCATGTGGTACAGTGAGAGCCAATAGAAAGGGCTTCCCGCAAAAACTCGTCAATGAAAGGCTACAACGAGGGGAGACGGCATCTTTGCGGAACCAGGAGCTATTGGCTGTCAAGTGGAGGGACAAACGAAACGTCCACATGCTGACGACAATCCATAATGACACCTACATAGAAGTCTCCAGAAGAAACGGCCCAATCCAGAAACCAGCCTGCATCTATGATTACAATTTGTTTATGGGAGGAGTGGACTTTAACGATCAGATGATTGAACCATACCTTCCCACAAGAAAATCCCGCCACTGGTATAAAAAAGTGTCCATTTATCTTTTCAGTTTGGCCATGTATAACACTTATGTTCTTTACCAAAAATCTACAGAGAACCCCGTATCCTATTTGTACTACCAAGAAGAAGTTATTTCCGCCCTTTTGTACCCTGAAGGCCCACCAGAAACTATTCGCTCTGATTGTGTGAGCAGACTCCACGAGCGCCACTTTCCTGACAAAATCCCCCCCAGTGAAACAGGCTGCAGACATCAGAAAAAATGCCGGGTGTGCTCCAGAGGAGGAATTAGAAGAGACACCACATTTTATTGTCCCGATTGTCCTTCCCAACCAGGCCTCTGTATAGGTGAATGCTTCCGCCGTTACCATACTTCTCTACATTATTAGGGAAGTATGGTAAACGTAATTCTCATTTCCTGTCATTTTCCTCCACACCCCTTATGCCACTGCACTGAACTGTACATACCTCTGCCTTCTCCGACACCGACCCTGGCCTGTTATACGACCAAGCTTTTGCCTAACGCTAAACATACCTCTGCCTTCTCTGGAACTGACCCTGGCCTGTTATACGACCAAGCTTTTGCCTAACGCTAAACATACCTCTGCCTTCTCCGGAACTGACCCTGGCCTGTTATACGACCACGCTTCTGCCTAACGCTAAACTGTACCTGCCTCTGCCTTCTCTGGAACTGACCATGGACTGTTTGACCACGTTTTTTGCCTGCCTCTTGGATTGATCTTTTACCCTGCTATGCTAGTGGGAACAAAAGGGGTCTCACATATGTGAGGGGCTCCAGAATAGTTTTTCTGGATGAAGAAAACTAATTTTTTAGTTTTCTTATTCCCAAATTAGGGACTGGAGACTCAGAGGCTTCAAAGAGATTTGGGCGGGAGAAGCCTCTACCCCTTTCCCCATTATTTCATAGCCTGCTACTTGGACCATGTTCCTGCTTACTACCAGGATGGACAATATTCCTGCCTGCTGCCTGGACAATTCCATTCACTGTCGCTAACCACGTCCCTGCCTGCTGCCTGGATCAGGGCTCTCCTGCGGACAATTGGACTACTAAAACCACAGGTAATTTTTTGTTTACCCCTTACTTGGTATGTACGTGCTATGTTATAAATATGAAGGGCCTTCAAAAATGTGATAGATTGTAAGGAAATTGGATGCGCAAGTTATGTTCCTAGAACACCTGATGATGCTTCTAAGATGTTGGGCCTCTATGTGGCCAGGCTGTGTAAAAGTCTCACACATGTGGTATCGCCATACTCAGGAGGAGTAGCAGAATATATTTTGGGGTGTCATTTTTGCTATGTACATGCTATGTGTTGGAAATATCTTATAAATGGACAACTTTTTGTAAAAAAAATGCATTTTCATTTTTTTCCCACATTTTCCAAAAACTTTGGGAAAAAAATGAACCATTCAAAGGACTCATTATGCCTCATAGATTATACATTGGGGTGTTTGCTTTCCAAAATGGGGTCACTTTGTGGGCGTTTCCATTGTCCTGGTGCTCCAGGGCCTTCAAAAGTGTAATAGGTGGTTGAGAGATTAGATGGGTAATTTATGCTCCTAGAACGCCTGAAGTTGCTACTTCAATGTTGGGCCTGTGTATGTGGCCAGGCTGTGTAAAAGTCTCACACATGTGGTATCGCCATACTCAGGAGGAGTAGCAGAATATATTTTGGGGTGTCATTTTTGCTATGTACATGCTATGTGTTGGAAATATCTTATAAATGGACAACTTTTTGTAAAAAAAATGCATTTTCATTTTTTTCCCACATTTTCCAAAAACTTTGGGAAAAAAATGAACCATTCAAATGACTCATTATGCTTCATAGATTATACGTTGGGGTGTTTGCTTTCCAAAATAGGGTCACTTTGTGGGCGTTTCCATTGTCCTGGTGCTCCAGGGCCTTCAAAAGTGTAATAGGTGGTTGAGAGATTAGATGGGTAATTTATGCTCCTAGAACGCCTGAAGTTGCTACTTCAATGTTGGGCCTGTGTATGTGGCCAGGCTGTGTAAAAGTCTCACACATGTGGTATCGCCATACTCAGGAGGAGTAGCAGAATATATTTTGGGGTGTCATTTTTGCTATGTACATGCTATGTGTTGGAAATATCTTATAAATGAACAACTTTTTGTAAAAAAAATGCATTTTCATTTTTTTCCCACATTTTCCAAAAACTTTGGGAAAAAAATGAACCATTCAAAGGACTCATTATGCCTCATAGATTATACGTTGGGGTGTTTGCTTTCCAAAATGGGGTCACTTTGTGGGCGTTTCCATTGTCCTGGTGCTCCAGGGCCTTCAAAATGTAATAGGTGGTTGAGAGATTAGATGGGTAATTTATGCTCCTCGAACGCCTGAAGTTGCTACTTCAATGTTGGGTGTGTGTATGTGGCCAGGCTGTGTAAAAGTCTCACACATGTGGTATTGCCGTACTCAGGAGGAGCAGCAGAATTTATTTTGGGGTTTCATTTGTTGAATGTACATGCTGTGTGAGAGAAATAACCTGTTATAATGACAATTTGGTGTGAAAAAAAATTAAATTTAAAAAAATCTTCATTTTGCAAAGAATTGTGGGAAAAAATGACAAGTTCAAAAAACTAACTGTGCCATGTACTAAATACCTTGGAATGTCTACTTTCCAAAATGGGGTCATTTGGGGGGTTTTTGTACTTTACTGGCTTGTTAGGGTCTCAAGAAATGAGATAGGCTGTCAGTACATCAGGTGTGATCAAATTGATACATTTTCAGCGATTGGCACCATAGCTTGTACACCCTATAACTTTCACAGAGAATAAAAAATTTCCACTAATTTGGATTATTTTTACTAAAGATATTTAGCAGTATACATTTTTGGCCAAAATTATGAAGAAAAATTACTTATTTACAAAAAAAATGAATAGAAATTAAGAAAAAAGCATTTTTTTACAAAATTTTTGGTATTTTTTCATTTATAGCACAAAAAATAAAAAACCCAGAGGCGATCAAATACCACCAAAAGAAAGCTCTATTTGTGTGAAAAAAAGGACGAAAATTTCATATGGGTACAGTGTTGCATGACTGAGTAACTGTCATTCAAATTGTGAGAGCACTGAAAGCTGAAAATTGGTCTGGTTATTAAGGGTGTTTAAGTGCCCAGTTGTCAAGTGGTTAAAATCGCCTGGGTAGATGTTCTAAAACAATGCTTTACATCCCTTATGATGCTTCTAACTACAGAATATCGCAAAATAATCAATGATATTTATGTTAAAATCAACACTTTGATTGCACAATTAATGAGGCTTAAAACACAAACTTTATTTGAATCTTTAGCAAAAAAAGTTAAGGACCATTTGGAAAAATGTAACAAAGACATTCTGGTCAAGAAGGACAAAAAAATCTATTGTGACAAGAAAGCCTTTAGAGAGGAACGGGCTTACAAATGGAATGATGTCCCCAAAGGAATTTTTAGGAACAAATCCTATAACACAGCACATATCTCTAAGCAATTTTCAGTAGCAGGAAATTCTTCACAATCAGCATTGACACAGTCAGGGGGGCAACGACGCCCTAAACAATCAAGACAAAGTAACACTTCCAATGACACTTGTTCTGAGATGGAAGATTCTTCCTCCTCAAACACTACCGGCCATCACAAAAATTCTCACAATAACACACAACCTAAAATTCAAGTTTCAGACAATACTTCTCGAAGTTCCCAGAAATCGAGTACCCCTCTGTCCACTTCAGCTTCAGGGGATTCACAACGAGGTGATTTTTTTAGAACTATAACGGGCACAAACTCAAAAACACTGTAAACACACCAAGAAATTCAGTCACAAAATAAGCAGATCTCACAAACCTCAAAACTCATTCAACATAATTAACCTATCCTCTCATGTACTAAGTTTGGCGGAAAAATTTGTCCTGGAAAAAGGGCTTACTTTTTGCCCAAGGCTCAAATTAATACATTTGAAACTATTAAGAACATACATTGTGCGTAATTTGTTGGTCAAAAGCCTGTTTGTTAAAAAACGAGCAGACTCAGATCCGATTTACACACAACAAGAGCTTGAAGCGATTGACCAACATACAGATCTGCTTGAGGAAAATGACCCTGAGGAGTTATTGGATTCCATAGATCTTGAGACAATACTGGCCGAGGTTGATGGCGCCATTATGACTCCTTCCTCCCCTACTATCTCTTTCAAAAGTCTGAAAAATAAGTCAAGCCTCTATCCAGCACCTAGCTCAAATCCAAATGCAGCATCCTTCTGCCAAAGATATTCAAGGAATCAAAGTCCCACGTAGAGTAAAGGGAAATCTGACATTTGAATGATGAATCAAGAGCATTAAAATCTCTTATGAAAAATCTGGATAGAACAATAAAACCTGCTGATAAAGATGGTAACATCATTATCCAAGATAACACAGACTCTATACGAATGTGTAAAAACATTCTGGATAGCCCTAAATGGTACCGTCCGATATCCAAATCTTTAATTGATATTTTTACCAGGGAATTATATAGTTTGGTTGATGAGGCATACTACTACAATGTACTGGATAAAAATACATGGGAATATGTGAGAACTAGTCACCCCCGTGAAGCTGGGCAGAGGCAGCCTGATTGACAATCTAAGTAAATTTATGGACAAATTTGTTAAGACCATTGGTTGAGGAACTGCCCTCCAATACCAAGGACACTATCCATCTCCTTCAAATGCTGGATGGCCTCCATGTTGCATTTTGGTGCCCATCAACATCGAGGCCCTCTACAGCTCAATACCACATGACAAAGGCCTCTGTGTCATTAGACATGGACTCCTTTGACAAAGTCATTTTGAACATATGCGAGTGAAATTTTTGCTGGCTGCTTTAGCATTCATACTAAAACACATTTTTTTCCCTTTCTTGATTCCCACTACCACCAGGTACAGGGCGTAACTATGGGCATTTCATGTGTGCCATCTTATGCCAATCTGTACCTGGGGGAGTGGGAACGCCATCTTTTTTTGGATGAATCGGCATCAATGTATACGAGCCATGCATTAGTATGGTATTGGTACATTGATGATATCCTAATTTTTTTTGATGGTTCAGTTACACTTCTTGATCAATTTATCTTACACATCAATTCCAACAATGATTTTAATCTCAAGTTTACAATGGCCCACAGTATTTCATCATTACTTTCTTGGACCTGACTATATATAAACATCATGATGGTCATGTGTACAGCAATCTGTATAGTAAACCAACAGCAGGGAACACCATCTTGGAACAGCTTCCATCCTAAATCCCTGCTATCCTCAATACCCTATGGCCAATATATAAATGCAACTGTTCAAGTGACAGCCTCTTTGAGAAGGAGGCGGTGGTCCTTCGAACTAGATTGCGTGCTCAAGGTTATTCGAACTGTATCCTTAAAAGAGCTTACAAAAAAAAGCCAAAAATAAAACACGTGTGAAATTACTCTTTCCACATAGGAAAACTGAGACTAATAATTCAGCCAGAGTCATCACACAATTTACTCCCCAATATAAACATTTGAGAAATATTTTAAGTAAACACTGGTATCTGTTTAATACTGATACTACCCTAGCACCTCTAATCAAGGACTGCCCATCAATCACATTCAAACAGGCATCTTCATTACATGATAAACTGGTACATAGTGCTTTTAAGAAAGAGACCGAAATCAAATTTTGTGGTAAATATCCTTGTGGTCATTGTCGTTATTGCAAGTATATGGACACACAAAAACATTGTTCTGCCCAATGGAGAACATTTTCTACCCAAACACTACGCTAACTGCCGCACGACAGGAATAGTATATTTACTGTCCTGCAATTGCAGAAGTTATTACGCAGGTATTACGTTGCAACTTTTTGTAGTTTCTATATTGTCAAATTTACCTTTGTTACTTAATGGAAGAAGGACTGTTAGTCTGTAACATGTAAGGTGTCAGGTGTCTACGCCTGTATGGATCTTCACTAGTCTGTTATACATCAGGACAGTGGTTTCTTCATACAATTGTTTAACTGGGTACCACATATTGCTTTTATATATTGATTTTAATTTACTCATGTTGTTATGTTTAATAAAATGTATATTTTTGTACCCTAATCATTTGGTCTGTCTATAATAGACCCCTAGGGGTTTCAACCATGCCCTCTGGCACCAGGTTTTTTTCTTTCTTTCATCTATTTAAATTGGGTCAGACAGACCAAATTGCCATTTACACACACTCCAATGCCTCCCATTTCTTGTCATCACATACCATTGTCACTTTTACCTTTTATATTAAGGGAACTACTGCATTTATTGGTGTATAACATGTACTTTTTCACCCTGAAAATCAGGTGTAAATAGTGTGTGCGTGTTATACGCCGATACTGCAATTTGGGCTGCCTAGGAGGGAACGGGGAGGGGGGGCGGGACGAGCGCTGTCAGATTACATACAGCGAGAATCTCCTGTTTACTCAGTGGCCTCTGTAATAGGAAGTCCCGTCTCCTGGGCCGGCATTGGACCAGTGTTCTGTCTATCATAGAAGCCAGTCCAGGAGGTGGGACTTTATATTAAAGAGGCCATCAAGTAAACAGGAGATTCTCGCTGTATGTAATTTGATGGCTCTTGTCCTGCCCCCCTCCCTGTCCCCTCCGAGGCAGCAGTAATCTAAGGTGAGGCTGCAGATGGGCATTGATCAGGCTGCATTCATGGCAATAGTGAGGCTGCATATGGCCATTGATGAGGCTGCACTGATAGGCAATTGTGAGGCTGTAGATGGGCATTGATCAGGCTGCATTAATGGCAATGGTGAGGCTGCATATGGGCATTGATCAGGCTGCGTTGATGGGCAATTGTGAGGCTGTAGATGGGCCTAGATCAGGCTGCATTCATGCCAATGGTGAGGCTGCATATGGGCATTCATCAGGCTGCATTGATGAGCAATTGTGAGGCTGCAGATGGACATCGCTTAAGCTGTATTAATGGGCAATTGTGAGGCTGCAGATGGCATTGATCAGGCTGCTTTCATGGCAATGGTGAGGCTGCGTATGGGCATTGATCAGGCTGCATTGATGGGCAATTGTGAGGCTGCAGATGGACATCGCTCAAGCTGCATTGATGGGCAATGGTGAGGCTGCATTGATGGACACTTTTTCTCTTTATACACATGTTATTAGCTGAATATTTAGGCTATTTAAGAAGCAGCATCAGTGTGTCATTTGTTTCTGTTTAGGGGTAGTGCAGATATTTCACTATACATATATGTCAATATAAAAAGGACACTCCAAACACTGGATCTCAAGGTACCGCAATACCATGCAATCAGATGCAGTGCGCTTTTGAAAAGTAGCCTGTGCACTACGTTTGGCGCAATTCAGTGCGATTTCAGCTCATACGAGTCAATAGGTTGAAAATCGCACCAAACTGAGCCGCACAGTTTTCCCACAGGAGTGTGAATAATTTTTCAGGTGTGAACCGGCCTAGAGAACTCGTTTTTCATTATTTACCTTTAGTTCCGCTTTAAGAGTCATTGTGTCGATCCCCGTGCGTCACGCGGCTTTCACAACCAGCTCATGTTTTGTAGTTTATGTATAGATGTTGATGAATCGTTAGTCAAAACAAGGCACTTCAGAACGACACATTAAAAAATAGGAGAGCGTGTTGTTGTCACAAAGGTGTACGGCAATTAGTAAGAATTAAGGTAACTTAACAACCATCTATAATTACCTTTATTGATGTTATGATTCACAGCACAAACATTCTAAATTATATTCTGGCGAGCGCATACGCAATGGTGCCAAAATGCTCATTTATTTCCTTAACCTTTATCTAGTGCAGGCTATAAATTTGTATGCAAATGATGTCAATGATCAGACGCTATCTTCCAGCCTCGCTTGATGCAGATGACTAAATCTTTTTTTTTTTTTCCCCTGCTGAGTCCTATTAAGCTGTCCAGTACATCTAAAAGGTGTTGAATTTACCGGACTCAGTGTTGTTCCTTCCACAAAGAAATCTGCTCAAAAAATATGATCAAACGCCACGTGTCGTAGCTGCAAAGAGTAAATGAAATTTGTCGTAATTTTCAAAACCCAGCAATCAAGTTGATCATTTTTTTATTTTTTTTATTAGAGGAGGTGAACGGCCTCGGTTGCAAACTGCAGGCTCCTTCCTTTAGTATGCAAATTTTAGGTATACAAAGATCGAGATCTTTTATTTAAGAAATATGCCCTAGGGCTGTGATAGTAGGCATTCGGGAGATTTCTGGTCTGGTATTAAATAAATAGTTGTTAAAATATCACATGAAGATGTGTCTTGGAAGATGAAAAGCCGGCTCATCTGAATAATTTATTGTGATGCAATATTTTCTAGAAGTCAAATTAAGAAGACAAAAAAAAATGTAGCTGCGTGCAAACGTTGGGTGTGAGAAAGGCATTTATAATGTGATTATTATGGAATATGAGTTCTTAAAGCTGAACTCTGCTCAGCCAATAAATAGAAGTATTTTCTACCCCTCTTCCTTTTCTCATTGGTTAGGCCCCCTAAAAACACAGGGGTATTACAGCATACGCATGTGTGAGGGCCATATTTACCCACACAGACATGCACAGGTGTACCATGCATCCCTGTTCAGGCCAGGGGCAGATCCAGAGTCTAGTCTCGGGAGGGGCACTGCCAGGAAATAGCAGCTGCCCTAACTCACCCACATCTAATTTCTCAGTGGGGGGCAATTGCCCCTGTGCCCCCCTGGATCCGCCCCTGGTTCAGGCAGGTCATACGTGTCCATTGGGATGCTGCAACTGCATGGACACAGCCACTGTTCCTAATTGGACATCCATGAAGGTTCGGGGGCATGAGCTCGAAAGCACACTGTCTGCGGTCGGGACCGTGCACTTGCACCCACACTAATGGGGAATTGGGAGCAGCGGCTGTGTCCCAATTCACATGGATGGGACTACCTGAGTTGCATCAGAATCGGCAAACCTATCAAATTAGGTAACGGAAGTGAGGTTCCATCAGCTGGACATGCGCTCCACAGCTGCCAGGTTTGCTAATCTGACAGAACACCTGCCGTCAGAAGCAGACAGAGGGCATTTTACTACACCCAGCTACATCTTGAATTTCACAGTAATTTTAGCAATAAAGTGAGCGTATATATATATAAACATGGTATATTGACATCTGTGATGCTGTTTGGATGTTTAATTTTGAAAGGCTAAAGGTTTTTTTTAAATCAAGGAACTTTTTTTAAAAGAAAAATATATAAAAAGGCATCACCATATACAGACAGTCAAAAATACAATTATAATAATGGTAAGCAATACTTGAAGCGTAACTCCACTTTTGTGGGGTAAAAAAATAGCAAATAAAGAAAAAATAATATATAGTGTGTACAATTGGGACACAAGTCATATTGTAATTGAATGTTATTAAAAATGACCTTTCCTTTTCAATCTGTAGTCGCTGAAATTTTCTATAAATGCAATAAAATATGGCTACCTGGAGTGTGTACTGACCACTCCCCAGAAACAAAATGTCCTGCTTGTTTGATTGGCTCACCAATTTTCCCAGAAGTCTGCCTAAGATACAAATCAGATTTCAGGCATCCCCTGTAAGAAAAATTTAATTTTTATTGAGATTTTTCCAATAGGAACATTTCTAAAGAGATGCAGGCCCAGCAGCTTTCCTCACTAGTGCTCTGCAGCTGCCACAGCTGACGGATAATTATGAAACCACTCCCATTAGACCCACTCAGTACAGGGGCACAGGCAAACACACATGGATTTCTTCAGGATAACAAAAGGTAGGAATCTGCAACAAAGGTTTTTGTAATCCTTGCAATGTACATAGATCCCCCAGAGGGCAATGTTTTTTGCTCAACAAAAGTGGAGTTACGCTTTAATTCCAGTACTATAATAAATGAGGAGAATAACCTCATTGGTATCCGAACCTGGAGTCATCTTGCATATACTAAGACCATTGTTGATAAGGTCATCTTATTTTTGGTTGCCTCGTAAAAATAGTGCAAAAAATAGAAAACAAATTCAAAGAACCAATCGAACATTCTCGATTACTGCTTATCGGTCCTCAAAGGCTACTAAAACATTTATAGCCACCTGCAAAATTACTTCAGTAAGTATAGAGAAGAAGTAGGCTAATGATAGTTCTTTCATGAACGAAGAGAACAAGACTCGCCAGGGGGACCCTTAGCTTCAGTATATCTACATTTGTAACAATCTCCCACGAACAAGTTGTGGGGGTGCCACTCCTGGTGTGTCTAACCAACATTGCCATATGTTCCCAAATGTCTTGGGAGAGACCCCGTGATAATAGATATTTTTCTCTCGGATAAGGGTGTTATTGGCCAAATGGATCCATTGTGCACACGTCGGGACCTGTCTCGCTATCAACTTTTTAGCTAAGTATAACAACTGTATAAGGGCTAAATAATTAGGAGGAGAATATAGTTCTTCAGCAAGCCCTCCCAACAAGCATGTCAACAGATCCAATGCCAACTGTACCTGATATATACTGTTAACAGTTGAGATCACACTACTCCAATATCTTACTTATTTGGGACATTTCCATAGCATATGGATACAATTGCTGAGATGTATCTGACATTTGGGACACATAGGCATCTCATGTATATCCCAAGCATGGAGCTGCACAGGAGTCCTATAAGTACGGTGTAAGGTGTACACAGGTGGGATAGTTCATGAACTACATATACCGACACCAAGGGACCAGTTGTTAATATTTGTTCCCATTGTTCTCCTTCGGTCTGACTTTCTGACTGAAAATGTGCGATCGGATCTTGTTGTTGGAAAATCCGATGGAGTGTGGGCTCCATCGGACTTTTTCCGCCGGAATTTCCGACACACAAATTTTGACAACAGGATCTAAAATTTTCCGACAACAAAATCCGATCATTTAAATTCTGATTGTGTGTAGACAATTCCAACAGACAACGTGCCAAGCATGCTCAGAATAAATTACGAGACGAAAGCTACTGGCTACTGCCCTCTTTATAGTCACGTCGTATGTGTTCTACGTCACTGCGTTCTGAACGATCGGATTTTCCGACAACTTTGTGCGACCGTGTGTATGTAGGACAAGTTTGGGCCAAAATCAGTCGGAAAAAATCAGACAAATTTTTTTGGCGGAATGTCCGACCGTGTGTATGGGGCATATAGGTCCAACATACTTTTCCCATTTCTCTCTACAGGGCAGGAGATCTGGGGCTTGTAAACAAGCCAACAAGGTCATATAAATCCTAGATATAATGCTTTTTTTTTTCCTTTTCCATAAAGATGGATTCAAGAAATGTGGATTCAGCTAAGTGCATAGGAGTATATCTACCCTGACTATTGATAGCATGACGCAATTGAAAGTATTGATAGCGATAACGTCTATGTAATGGAAATTCTGCCAATAACTGATCATATGATTGTAACCTAGATAAAGTTGAGAGATATATTTAACCCCTGCACCTATCCATGGGGAAGAATTGCAGGCTAAAGGTTTAGCGATGAGCAGTGAGGGATGTACTGACATGGCCTCTGCCACATTCCTACTGCTGGAGTCCAGCTTCTTTCAAAATGTAACATGAAAACATCATCACAGATGTCAACATACTATATTTATTTATATATGCTCACTTTATTGCTAAAATTACTGTGAAATTCAAAATGTAGCTGGGTGTAGTAAGATGTCCGCTGCCTTCTTCTGACTGCAGGTGTTCTGTCAGATTAGCAAACCTGGTAGCGGTGGAACGCATGTGCCATTACCTAATTTGATGTGTCACTAATTCTGATGGAACACCTGCACAGGACACCCGTCAATCCACGTAGGGGGAATCATGGCCCTTGCACGTGTATAGGCTGTAGTATGCCTATGTGAATGAGGCCTTAGGCATCCGCTAGCCAAAATTGTATGAAAAATCCAGCAGGGTGGTTGTACATTGAACCTGCCCATACATGATTCAAATCCTTAGTCTTAGGGTAGATTCAGATGCCAGATGCAGTGATACTGCATTGGGTGGCTATTGCAGTGAAATCCAGTAGCATCGCTAGAGGGGGTGGGGGGTGCGTGCCGCAGCCAGGTGATACCCACCAGAGTTGTGGCACCCGTGGCTAGCGGCACCGCTAACACCTGCTGCCATGATCTGAGCCTCTAGGGTCTCGCGCTGTGTCCCTCAGCTGAGTGGACTGAAGCCTCCCCCCTCCTCTTTGTTTACATCCACGCAGGTGGGGGAGGAGCCCGAGGGACACATAACGCTGTTTGTATCCGTCCTGTTCTGAGGCCTGTACACTTTACTACCGTATGTGTAGGTGGGGGGGGGGCATATCTATGGGAGGAGAGAGGGGTGTCTATACTGATGGGGGGTCTGCCCTGAGGGGGGAGTGTCTATACTGATGGAGGGTCTGCAATGGGGGGGTGTCTATACTGATGGGGGGTCTGCACTGAGGGGAGGGAGTGTCTATACTGATGGGGGGTCTGCACTGAGGGGGGAGTGTCTATACTGATGGGGGGGTCTGCACTGAGGGGGTGTTTATACTGATGGGGGGGTCTGCACTGAGGAGGGATTCTATACTGAAAGGGGAGGTCTATACTGAGGGAGAGGGATCTGTACTGAGGAGGGAGGTCAATATTGATTGAGGGGGGTCTGTACTTAGTAGGGGGGTATATACTGAGAAAGGGGGGTCTGTACTTAGTGATAGGGATCTATACTGAGGGAGGGGGCTCTATACTGAGAGAGGGGGGTCTGGTCTGTAGTTAGTGTGGATGGTGGTCTGTACTGAGGGGGACTGTAATTGGTGAAGGGGGGGCTGACACCAATATTTTCGGCACCGGGTGACACCAACCCTAGTAACGCCACTGATGAAATCCAACCACATGACAAGGCAAAATGCCTTGTCTCCTGTGTTCCCAATTTACACCAACACATTATGGTGGTGTGTGGGCAGTGTGCTGAAAAAAGTACTGTAGAGTAGAAGAATACTTTATTCCTTACCTTGCACGCAGTACTTTTTTTCAGCACAGCACATGGTGGCCAACTGAACTCTATGATATGTCTATGTGACATTTCAATCGAGTACATAAAAAAAAAAGTGATCAGTGCAGCATGGTCACCAGTGGCGTCGCTAGGGGGCGGCTTTCGGAGCTATAGCCCCGAATCTAGGGCCCATAGCCCCGAGTCTCTGCAGGAGTCTCCAAGGGGAGGGGAGGCTTTCTGGGGACCCTGATGTAAGTGGGGGGCTCTTTGGGGACCCTGATGCAAGGGGAGGCTGTCAGGGGACCTGATGCAAGGGGGGGGGCTCTCTGGGGACCCTGATTTATGGAGGAGGCTCTTTGGGGGCCCTAATGTAAGTGGGGGGCTCTCTAGGGACCCTGATGCAAGGGAGAGGCTCTCTGGGGGACCCTGATGCAAGGGAAAGGCCCTCTGGGGACTCGGATGTAAGGAGGAGCTCTCTGGGGACACTGATGCAAGGGGAGGCTGTCTGGGGGCCCTGATGCAAGGGAGGGCTCTCTGGGGACCCTGATTTATGGGGGAGGCTCTCTGGGGACCCTAATGTAATTGGAGGCTTTCTAGGGACCCTGATGAAAGGGAGAGGCTCTCTGGGGACCCCGATGCAAGGGAAAGGCCCTCTGGGGACTCGGATGTAAGGAGGAGCTCTCTGGTGACCCTGATGTAAGGGGAGGGGCTCTCTGGGGATATATACACACACATGTATATTACTGTATATAGATGTGTATGCCCACCCAAGCATATGACTTTCTTTACTATGCTGCTATGGGCTCTAGCCCCAGATCATTTGTAGACCTAGCAACACCTCTGATGGTCACCTATACCTACAGGTAAGCTTACCTGTAGGTACAATTAATATCTCCTAAACATGCACCGTTTAGGAGATATTCACAATTTTTTCAGCCAGTGATGTCAGCAGCACATGCGCACTTCACGCTGAAAAGAAGGCTTACTAAATGTGCTGTCAATCCAGAGCACCGTTTTGCGATTATGACTCCCATGCACATCGTGACTCGGCCATTCAAGTGGTCAGAGCCCTTGAACCCGAAAGGAAGACCAGGTGAAGATGGAAGCCCTGTCAGTGGTGACAGCACGCCACTGGAGAGATACCTTTTACGGGTATACTGATGGGCTATATGGTTTGTCATAAAAAGTGCTAGTATGTGGTACATGCCATTGTATGTGGTATGCCATTTACTTGCAAGGGGATTTTTTTTTTATTTTTTATTTTTTAAAGACTTCACTACTGTTTTAAACTTTAATGATTTGTTGTGTACATACTGTATTACGGGTCCTCTTGAAAGAGAAAAAAGCTTTAGCAGTTGACAGGGTGCACAGGCAGATATCGGGGGCTGTGGGGACGGAGCAGAATGATCTAACACCTGTGCAAGCCATTTATTTTTATCCTGCCGCAGAGCTCTGCACGTAGAAGAGTAGAGATCACTGACTGGTTGTGTCCTGCAGAGCGCAGGTTGTGATGTTAGCAGTATGCAGACTCTGCAAGGTACATGTGCTGTGCACACAGTCTAGTTTGCTTTTTATGGTACGAGTAAACATCTGAGATGTCCAGCCGATCAGCCAGTTCTGCTATTTGCTATTAGCAAAGATAGACATCGAGTGTCTTTTTTTTAATATATATATATATATATATTTCCTTTTAAGTATCTGTGATTGGTAATGTGTATGAGTAAAAAAAAAATATTTTAAAACACCACTTTTCTCATTTATTTAATTTTATTTGTGGATTATAAATTATTGGTGTAAACTCACTGGAAAGTTGTTCACTTTGAAGTGGGCCTTTCAGGAAGTGTACAAGTCGGCATGAAAACATTTCTGACATGTTATAGTATGCAGTAAGGCTGGATTCACACCTATGCATTTTTAATGCTTTTTGCATTTTGCAGATTTGCACTACAGTCCATTTACCATGGTTTCCTACGGAACACGTTCTGTAGTGCAAATCTGCAAAATGCAAAAAGCACTAAAAATGCCTAGGTGTGAATCCAGCCTAATAGTATTATTTCCTGCAGGAGCTGCACCTTTTATCATTAACCACTTCAAGAGGAAGTAAACCCTGATGGGTTTACTTCCTCTTTTTTTCCCTGCAAAGGTAAAGCATAATGGACTACTATGCATCGCATAGTAGCTCATTATGTGTCACTTACCTGACACAGGAGCCAGCGAAGTCGCCGCTGTCCCCTGTAGTCCGCCGCATCCATGTTGCTTGTGGCGTCTCGCAGCTCCGACGAATCACAGCGGCGCAACCGCGATGACGTCACTCCCGCGCATGCGCACGGGAGTCGCGTCTCGCAGCTCCGCCGCTGCCATACGGCGAAGCCGCGATGACGTCACTCCCGCGCATGCGCACGGGAGTCGACAAATTTGGCAAATCCATTCTTGGATTTGCCGCATTTAGTGCGCCTGCGCGCCGCTGTCTACGGCGCATGCGCCGTAGACAGCGGTGCCCATTTTCGGGCAAATATCTCCTAAACCATACAGGTTTAGGAGATATTGCTTGGACCTACAGGTAAGCCTTAATCTAGGCTTACCTATAGGTCCAAGTTGTTTGGAAGGGTTTACTTCCTCTTTCAGCTCTAGTAGATTTGGCTGCTCAATGACCAGGCCATTTTTTGCGATACGGCACTGCGTCACTTAAACTGACAATTGCGCAGTCGCGCAACGCTGTACCCAAACAGAGCTTTCTTTTGGTGGTATTTGATCACCTCTGCGGTTTTTAATTTTTTGCGCTATAAACAAAAGAAGAGCGACAATTTTGAAAAAAAACACAATGGGGGTTATTTAGGAAAGGCAAATCCACTTTGCACTACAAGTGCAAACTACAAAGGGCAAAGTGCACTTGGAAGGGCAGTCGCTGTAGATCCGAGGGGGACATGCAAGGAGGATAAAATAACAGCATTTTAGCTTGCACATGATTGGATGATAAAATCAGCAGAGCTTCCCCTCATTTCAGATCCACCCCTCAGATTTACAGAGACTGCACTTCCAAGTGCACTTTCAGTGCAATTTCAAGTGCACTTTGCACTTGTAGTTTGCACTTGTAGTGCAAAGTGGATTTGCCTTTCCGAAAAAACCCCAATAGCTGTAATAAATACCCCACATTTTTTATCCTCAGTTTAGGCCGATATGTATTCTTCTATATATTTTTGGTAAAAAAAAAACAAAAAAACGCAATAAGCATATATTGATTGGTTTGCGCAAAAGTTTTAGCATCTACAAAATAGGGGATTTATTTATGGCATTTTTACTATTCTTTTTTTTTATTAGTAATGGCAGAAATCTGCGATTTTTATCGGGGCTGCGATATTGCGGCGGGCAAATTGGACACTTTTGACACATTTTTGAGACCATTGACAATTAGACAGTGATCAGTGCTACAAAAATGCACTGATTACTGTATAAATGTCACTGGCAGGCAAGGGGTTAAAACTAGGGGGCAATCAAGGGGTTAACTGTATTCCCTAGGTGTGTTCTAACTGTAGGGGGGATGGGACTGTCTAGGAGGAGAGGGAGACCGGTGTTCATACTTAGTATGAACACACGATCTGTCTCCTCTCCCCTGAGAGAACCGCGATCTGTGTGTCTACTCGCTCTGTCACTAGCTATCGCGGGTGCCCGGCAGTCATTGCGCCCGCCGGGCACACGCATCGGCTCCAGGTACACGCTGCGGGTACGCACGCCCTTAGTGGCCAAAAGACAAAGCGACGTAAGGTAACGTTGTTTCGCTCAGCCATGCTGAAACTGTGGCAGCTGGTCGGCAGCCAGTTAAAAATAACCCTTAAAGTGGTTGTAACCCCAAAAAAAGATCCTATTCCTTTAAAACAGGATGTACAGCATAGTGCTTGTGCGGTGTCATTTGTCCCTCTCTATGCTGTAAAATACCTGGTTGATCCTGCCTGTTCCTGTGTCCCCCTGTGTGTGATGACCACAATAATCATGGCTGCTGATTCATCATACCGGGGTCAGTTTATCTGCCTCCTTCAGCCTGCAGTCTCTTCCCCTCTCCCCCTCCCTCCCTGCCTGTCAGTTCAGGAGTCTATGTATCAGCTATCTCCTCTGTGCCCCTCCAGCCACTATGGCTGTAAAATCACTAATCCCAAATTCTGGAAGCCCCTGTGTTATAGAAAGATATACTGTGCAGTATCTGTGTTTTAAAAATTATGCAGCAAAATATCTTTTTTCAGAGCGCCGCTGTGTGCTGACGTGACCCCCCACTGCTCTCTTCCTGGCTGAAGTCAGAGGAATATCTCAGCCCCTCCTATTGTAGTCCTCGGATCAGGGAGGCTAAGTGGTGGAAGGTCTTATAAGCCGATAGATGCGGCTCACAGCAGGGGTCCGGTGCGTGCCTGTTCTGTGTTTCAGGGACAAATCAGGGCCAATTTTTTGCCTGAATTCAACCCTGAAACGGAGCCGTTCCTCTGCAAGCCGCTCCATGGAGAGCCGGTCGCAATCTCCTGTCATACGAATTGAATTGGATTCTAGATTGGATTCTGCATGTCCCATTCACACTGCAACGCACTCCAAAGCTGCGCTGCAGCATGCCACGATAAAATGCAGACATGCTGCATTTTATGGCAGCGCGCTGTACAGCATCCCATGGCATTATATACCAGCACAGCGCATTGTGCTGCTGTATAGCGCCATGAAAGAAGTGTACTTTTGTACACTTCAAATAAAGTTTATATGAAAAAAAAGGGAGTGGTGTATGATGCGCTGAATGGTGCACCACACTGCCCCCTACTGTTGCTGGGGACGGACAGCTGCTGGATTAGTAAAGCTTTCAAGCAGTTGTGCAGTTTTGTGTGAATTCGCCCTTGAACCAGACCACTGGTAAGTATGAAAAGCACACACACACACACACACAGCAGAATTTTAAACATTCACCAACCTCCCATGTAAGATACAAGGCCGCCTCGGTATGCTTTCAGAAATATTAAAAAGCAAGTAGGCATCAATACAGCAATTATTTTCACTTATGCATGTTCATGTACGTAATGTTGTGTAAAATAGTTTAATAAGCTTAATTAATGGAGCTGATTGTGGTCCATCGGAAATCTTTGCATGTTTGGCTGTAAACATTCCAATAGATTTAATTTAATATTATCTCATATTATTTAAATCTATATATTTTGCCTTTAAAAGAGCAGCTTTAAGCGGAAGTTTGGTCTGCTTATATTGTGCCTCCCCTGGTTCCTCTCTACCCATTAATTTGATTAACATTGAATAATCAGCCCAAGATCTAAGGAACAGGCCAATTTTTCAAACTTGTTGTTTACAAGTTAAAATCTGTTTGTTTGTTTTTTGCTAGAAAATTACTTAGAATTCCCAAACAGACACCCTAGAGAATAAAATGGCGGTCGTTGCAATACTTTATGTCACAGCGTATTTGCGCAGCGGTTTTATGCCGCGTACACACGGTCAAATTTTCTGACGGAAAATGTTCGATGGGAGCTTTTTGTCGCAAATTCCGACCGTGTGTAGGCTCCATCGGACATTTTCCATCGGAATTTCCAACACACAAAATTTGAGATCTGGATCTCAAATTTTCCGAACAACAAAATCCGTTGTCGGAAATTCCGATTGTGTGTACACAATTCCAACGCACAAAGTTCCACGCATGCTCGGAATCAAGCAGAAGAGCCACACTGGCTATTAAACTTCAATTTCCTCGGCTCGTCGTACATCACAGCGTTCTTGGTGTTTGAGCCAACGTCCGTCGGTAAAAAAACCCAAGGATTTTGTTATCGGAATGTGCGATCGTGTGTTAGGTCAATTTGTTTTTTATATTTTTTTGATATATTTTATATATATATATATATATATATATATATATATATATATATATATATATATATATATATATTTTTTTTTATATTTTACATTTATTATTTTTATTTTATCTCCATAGGCGCTGTTTAAAAATTTCTAAAAAATGTTGAGTTAATTTGCTAGAATTATTGCTCTTGCACTAACGATCGCGGTGATAATTCACGTGTGAATCCCCCTTCCCACAAAAAAAGAGCACTATGTAATTCCCCCTCCCAGCACAAATCTTTGCCCCCCCCAGAATTCATACCCCTGCCACCTCCTATATCCCCCCCACCTCTCATGATACCACAGTGCCCAGGGCAGCTTCCCCTTGTCCGGTGTCCTATCATATACAGTCCCCTGTCGGATAGTGTCCACTGTGTACTTCGCATGTGCAGTACACAGCACACACAGATTCCGAAAATAGCAGAAGATGAACGGCGCCTGCGCCGTGAGTCCAGGTTCTAGCACCACCATGCAAGTGGACATAGAGTTGGAATATAAAAGAGCCGAGCGTAGCGAGGCCGAGCCCGAAGCGTGGCGAGTGAAGCAAGCCCACGAGGGGCCCTCTAATTTTGCCAGCTCTTTGTCTGCTTGGATGGTGGGGCTACCACCTCGACTCACGGCGCAGGCGCCGTTTATCGTCAGAGATTTTCCAAAGCTTCTTCTGCTCCGTACTGCGCAAGCACTGCGCATGCGCAGTAGGGGGCGGACACTATATGATGGCCAGACTGAATATGCCAGGAAACCTGTCCCTGGGCGGTGTCACCTGCAAGCATCATAGCGGTGGCTTGTGTACAATCCCCTCTGGCTGTATTAGACAAAAAAGGAAGACTTTCACTGTGTCAACAAATGAAGTGTGGTGGTCCCTTCCCTATGTATAGATCAAAAAAATGGACCCCCTTGGGGGGGGCGTGGCGACCGCACAACGTGATGGCCGCTTGTTGAAAGAGCTCCGCTCAATGCTCAGGGAACTCTAGCCCTCAAGCCCGCTACTCGCATCCCACGGCCGGCACATCAAACACCAGCGACGCGGGAGACTCCCGCCGACCTAGCGAACATGCGGAGGAGAACACAGCACCCGGCCAACACCATGAAATTACCGGATTTCTTTCCGGCGGTAGGCCGCGGGCTACAGAAAGATGGCGGAGGAGGCCGACACGCAGGGAGACGCTCTCACCATCTATCGTCACCTAAGACGAAACCCGGAGCGGAACACGCGGTGGAGATGGACGCGGAAACAGGTACACAATCCTCGGATTCGGACTCTCCGAACGTTTCCCCATCGTCACGAAGCCCTGTCAAGTCTAAGCCTAGACTTGACACTACACGAGCATCTAACCGAACGGATTTAGAAACGACCGATTCGACTGGCGGAGGTACGACCATACAACCGCACGTGGATCCGTTCGCACAGTTCCCGACTACTGGTCAGCCTATCTCTGACACCACACTTAAAGAACTGTTAATGTTACTGAGGTCATCCCTACAATCCGACATGGCAGCCTGCTTAAATCAATGCAGAGCTGAGATTAATGACTTGGGGGGAAGAGTGCACCAAGTGGAAACCAGAATGAGCGACGTCACCTCATCTTTTAATGCGTTGGTGGACTCGCACGCAATGCAACAAGAAACTATCGACAAAATGCAACTAAAAATGGCAGATCTTGAGGACCGGTCCCGTAGAAACAATCTAAAGATCCGAGGGGTCCCGGAAACAATCCTAACACAACAACTGCCATCCTACGCCCAGGACCTCTTCCAAGCAATGGTCCCATCACTGTCTCCGCTGGATCTGACGATTGACCGGATCCACAGGGTCCCCAAACCGTCGTTTTTACCCCAGGAAATACCCCGAGATGTCTTACTCCGACTGCACTTCTATCACACCAAAGAAAAAATCCTGGAGACGCTTAGAAAAGGTGAAAACATTCCGGAGGCGGCCTCCAATCTCCAGATTTTACCAGACCTCTCACAACACACCTTACAACTTCGCCGCAACTTGGCGACAGTTACCAAAGCCATGCGGAACCACAAGATCCTATATAAATGGAAGTACCCCGCCAAACTGCAAGTGACATTCAACGGCTCCACCCATCTCATCCAATCACTAGAGGAAGGGCTGCATCTCTTGAGAACCTGGCAGATCCTACCGCCAGACCTTCATCTGGACCTATCTCAGTCGTCCACCAGACCGCCGACCAAACTGCATTCCGATTGGCAAGTAAAACAAAATCGTAGATCCAGAGCTCTTCACACTTGAGTTCTTACAACATGGTCATCCTCTCCATAGCTTCCAAATAAGTTCCCTGAGCATTCCTGGTACATGTTATCGTACCGTAAACCCCCACCCTGGGCATTCATATTGCCTGACCCGTATGGGTCTTGTTTCTTACCCCAGTTCTCCTGTTTTCATTTTTTTTCTTTTTTTCTTTTCTTCATTGTTCCGACTGTGTTCCTTTCATGTTCTTTTTGGCGCTTATACATGTCATGGTACTGGCATACGAATATGACCAACATTCTGATATCCCTAAGAATCCTATTTAACCACGGTTCATTGTATCCCTACCTGCTATACTTCGATCCTCATGGACACAACCTGCGTAAATACGAGACCTCTCGAAACAGATGCTGCACAATAATTGTTATAGTTCTACCTCGCAATTTGGGCCCAAGATACTACACCTATACAAAACACGATATGTCCTGGACCGTAAACCTCTTCTTACGTAACTACGAGATTATATATCGCTCTTTAATTTGAACCCATGAATATCAATATTTTATCGCTTAACGCGCGCGGACTTAACCATCCTGCTAAAAGACGATCCCTCTGGACTGAAGCAATCAAGCAGAAAGCTGACATCCTGGCAGTGCAAGAAACCCACTTCCACAAACTGTTCACGCCGCTTTGCACACACCAGAACTTTCCGTCCATCTTCCGCTCCTCCATAGCGGCAAAGAAAAGGGGAGTCATGATAGCCGTGAAAGATTCAGTGAACTTTGACCTTAAAGATTCCTTTATCGATCCCGATGGCAGGTTCATTATATTGGTTTGTAATGTCAATAAGATCCCTATTACTTTAGCTTGCATATATGCTCCCAACTCGCACCAACTGAGGTTCCTTAAGAAAGTTGTTAAGCGGATGGAGTCGATGCGAGTTGGAAATTTACTGATTTGTGGGGACTTTAATATGATTCTCGATAAAGATTTAGATACCTCATCTGGAGTCAGGAACCACTTTCCCAAATTCCGCGAACTCCTACTACAGGAAGGACTATATGATGCCTGGCGTTGCCTTAATGCAAACGAGAGATCGTATACATACTATTCACCAAGATTCAATTCCTACTCCAGATTAGATATGTTTATTACTGATGGGGAGTTGCTCCACAGGGTCACAAAATCTTCTATCCTAGATATCACTTGGTCAGACCATGCCCCTGTGTTGATTTGTATTGCAGGGACCAGATCCCAAGTTTCGTCTCGTATTTGGAGGAATAATGAGTCGATATTGCAAGACCCAAAACTCCAATTAGAAATTTCCCAACATTTGGAAGAGTACTTTAGATTTAATGACCCTGAGTATACTAGTCCCTTCACCAACTGGAATGCCCATAAGGCTTTTATAAGAGGAGTCCTGATAAAACTCAATTCCAAAATTCTTAAATCTCGATCTGCTACACTAAACGATTTATTAAATGAACTCCGCTCTTTAGAACAAACAAATCAATCTAACCCTTCCCCAGACCTAGCCGATAAACTATTTCATGTGAGATACAAAATAAGGGAATGGTACTGTGCTCAACACGAACAAGCCATGAAAAGACTCAAAATAAACTATTATGGGAATTACAATAGAGCGGGGAAGCTTCTGGCCAACCGGTTAAAGGATAAACGCTTCAAAACCTCGATCCCATACCTGCTCCACCCCACGACCTCGGCAAAGATAGAACATCCTCAGGCAATTGCGGATGCATTTGCAGATTATTATGCTTCCCTTTATAACTTACACCTGGACCCAAACACGAATACACCTACAAAAGAGAGTATAGATTCCTTCTTAGCCAAAATCCGACTACCCTCATTATCACAAACACAACTCCAGGAGTTGGAAACCCCATTCACCCCAACGGAAGTAGAGAAAGCAATTCGATCACTGCCTCTGGGAAAATCCCCAGGCCCAGATGGCCTCTCCAATGCCTACTATAAACATTTCAGTACCATACTATCTCCACACTTAATATCCATATTCAATATAGCTAGGAAAACCGGATCTTTCCCTATTGAAATGCTAAAGGCCTATGTCATTACATTACCCAAACCAGGGAAACCCTCAGATACCCCTGCCAACTTCCGCCCTATTTCTCTTCTCAACGGAGACGTTAAATTATATGCGAAAGTGATAGCAAACAGAATTTACGATATTATGCCTACCTTGGTGGGTCCGGACCAAACCGGATTCATGAAGGGGAGGCAAGCCTCAGACGCTACACGACGTCTATTGAATATCATCCACCAAGCTAGAGCTCGGGGAACGCCTTCTCTGCTTCTTTCAATAGATGCAGAGAAGGCGTTCGATAGGGTCCAATGGGAATATATGGAAGCGACTCTACGTAAATTTGGCTTTCAAAATGAAGCCTTGTCAGCCATTTTAGCGCTCTACTCCAATCCCTCTGCCCAAGTCTTTACCATGGGGCTCTTGTCCAAATCCTTCAACATATCGAACGGTACCCGTCAGGGGTGCCCTTTATCACCGCTAATTTTTAATCTGATGATAGAACCCCTGGCGGAGGCCATCCGAACCCACCCACAAATTTCAGGACTAAAAACCAAACGAAGGGAACACATAGTGAACTTATTCGCAGATGATATCATCTTGTTTTTATCGAATCCAGTAGTATCCCTCCCGTTTACACATGCTATCTTAGAAGCTTTTGGACAGATATCCTTTTACAAGGTAAATTTTACCAAATCCCTTATACTAGATCTAGGTCTAAACCCTCACACGAGCTCTCATCTGAAAAAAATGTACCCCTATATATGGACTTCTACGCAGATCCCCTACCTTGGCATCCTATTAACAGCAAATCTACCCCAGTTAGCAGATGTCAATATGAAATCTCTTTTACAAGACGTTAAATTGACCCTTTCCAAAATTTCACGCACTGAATTGTCATGGGCAAGTAGAATAGCATCATATAAAATGTTAATTCTGCCAAAAATTCTCTACATATTTAGAACTCTCCCAATACCATATAAAGCCTCACATTTCCATGAATTAACAAAACTCCTTAAACAGTACATCTGGCAAGGCAAGAGAGCCAGATGCCCAATCCACAAACTTATAAAACATAGGAAAGCTGGAGGCATGGGCCTCCCTGACATTAAAGATTACTATTGGGCGGCTATATTAGCACAGGCGAAACTTTGGTTCCTCCCCAACCCTGAACAACTATGGGTAGACATTGAGGCGTCTATTACAAACACCCACCCTATTAGTCTCCTTCTTCTAGCAGACGCTTGGAAACTCAGACCCTTGACACATTTCTCTCCTCCTATCGTAGCGACCATAACAGCCTGGAGACATCTCTGTCAACAGCAACTGATGGGGAAGCCTTCCACTAATGTTAGACTCCCGATTCAAACTTTAACTATACTACTACCGTACAGTAACATCGCCACGTGGGAAAACTCCGGAATAGCATGGGTAGATGAGCTATACAACCAGGGAACACTAAAATCATTTGAATCCTTGAGAATCGACTTCAAACTGCCCCAAACCGGCAAATTTCTATACAACCAGGTATCATCATTCCTATCGAGATCCCCACCACCAACCATTGAAATTCAAACACTTATATGGCAATATTATGTTTCTCATAACTCCAGAGATAGAGGTATATCCCTTCTATATAACACTTTACAACACAAACAACTTCTAACGAAATCTCCCTCTATGCTTACTTGGGAGAACGACTTACACCAGAGCTATGACATTAGCCAATGGAGCTCTGCCCTCAGATATAACTATAAGGCCTCACGCTGTGTTAGCCATTGGGAACTCACACAGAAGATATTACATAAATGGTATAGAACCCCCCACCAATTAGCCAGAATGTTCTCAACTCACTCGTCTCTATGTTGGAGAGACTGCGGCAACGTAGGCACCATACTACATATATTTTGGCACTGCAAAAACGTCTCTAGTTATTGGAGGAAATTATTTAGTATACTTGCGGAAATTACAGGGGTACTACAGCCCCCTAACCCGGCTTTAGCAATTCTCCATATAGGTATTGATAATTACCCACCCGAGTTCCGCATAGTAGTGACACACTTCCTTATCACGGCCAAGTTGGTTATAGCCCGACATTGGAAAAGTGTACTATCCCCAAATCCATCAGAAGTCCTAGTTCAAATAAATTTAAACTATCATTATGAACGATTACTAGCTCTCAGGAAATCTTGTGGCAAAAAATTTGATTTACAGTGGAAATGTTGGACAGAGTGGTATAAGAAATAATTACTACTTTAAGTAGCAGCAAGATACCTTGAACAGATCCCAAATCGAACGTCCACCACTCCACGACCCATTTAATGTCATTTAACTCTACTCTGTGTGGCCCCTCTGTCACAGCGTGATCCCAATTTGGGGTGCAGAGGGAGCCACACAGAGGTCCGAGTAATCTAAGGGATGCTGACCGAATAGAATTCCAGGTTGATCCTTAAATGTGACTGTTCGAGTTCAGACTTATGGATTCATGAGAAAAGCCAGTAGACAGAAAATGTGCTGTTACTTGTAAGCGAATTTCTATAATGTTCTATAATAGTTGGTGATCTCCTTGAATTACATTGGTCTGATTATTCCTTTTATTTTTCTCTCTTTGTTTTTCCTTTTCTTTTGATTGATCTTTCTAGATTGATTTCTTTGATTTACTTCGATTAGTACTAGTTATCGATATGTAATAACAACCACAGATCACTGTCATTTATAATGGTTTATTTTTCTTTTTTCCTTTTATTGTTTCTTTGTATCACATGGAAATCAAAAACTTAATAAAAATGATTTAAAAAAAAAAAAAAAAAAAAAAAAAATAATGGACCCCCTTAATGGGACTTTGACAGACCACCAACACCACCAAATATACGAATAAAACATACAATTTTATTTGTTGAATACAAAAATGATAAAAGAGAATATTTTATTACTATTTTATCATTTTTGTATTCAACAAATAAAATTCTGTTTTATTCGTTTATTTGGTGGTGTTGGTGGTCTGTCAAAGTCTCATTAAGGGGGTCAATTTTTTTGATCTCTGGCTGTATTATGTATTACAGTTACTTATACAGCATCATCAATTCATGCAGCTCTTTACATATACAGTATATTGTACGTTCACATCAGTGCCTGCCATCAAGGAGCTTACCTTCTAAAGTCCCTAACTTACACGGGCAATGGGAAAATATGCAAACTCCATGCAGGTAGTGTCGTGAATGGGATTCAAACCAATAACCCTCATGCTTCCAGGTGGAAGTGCTAACTACTTAGCCATTGCGCTGTCCATATGGTAGGTTTAGTTAGGTGGTTGAGGGAGGTAAACCTGTGGCTCAATCACCTGTTTCTACTGCCCCCTAGCCCCACGCCTGAAAAAGGCCTTGCTGCTTGTTTCGGAATATGGCCACAGGTTAACTGCTGTTAATGCAGAGTATTAGATTCCATGATGAAACAGTTGTACATCATACAAATTAAGAAGAATTAATATGAAGTTGAACTTCTGAGATAGGAAGGAAAATCACCATGGAGTATGTGCCATGGACACATTAAGCTGATTTTAGAAATGGTGCAATTTATGTCACTTTCAAGGATTTTGCATTAATTCAGCCATGCCTTTTTACAATTTCTAATCTGTGCATGGTTCCCAAATATAATTGAAATATCAACACTAAGCAATATGCCTGCAGGTTCTAGTGCTATCAAACACTTGCCGTTTCATTCTGGCCCAGATTTTTCTGTCCATTAATCTCTTTAGGAATAAACGAAAATTAACGAATTAATCAGAGCTCCGAGAGCTATTTTTGGTCATGTATATCAGGTTTATTACACAAATCACGCTGCGGTGCTGGAGATGATGTAGAATTAATTGCAGGGATACTAAATATACTTGTGGCTATCTAAGGTGGCTCAGAGGTGCTATGTGCTGTAAATACAAAAGCAGCAAATCTTTTATTAAAGTTTTTAGATGTATTCTGTAAAGTGTAGCATGGCTACCTCTTGTCCTCTGACCTTTTATATACCGGTATATCAGTTGTCCCCACTATCAATTCATGCAGAAATTATTAATCCAATTAATCTATTTATTTATCAATTTGTATTAAAGTGTTACTAAACCCACAACAGTAAAATCAGTCTGTATATGCAGTAAAGCATGCTTGTTATGCTCACTGTGGAACCTAAGGGGTTAATCCTCCATATTGTGTAAAAAGGCTATTTGATCCTGTCTTCTCTGATTCCTCCCTTCTTCAACTGTCCCCAATCCATCTCCTGATAAGACAGAGCCTTTGGAGTCACTCTGCCCTTGCTCAGTTTGGTGTGTATTGCTAAAGAGTTTTTTTTTTTATTTTATTTTATTTTCTTAGGAGGGTGCATGTGATCAGCACAGGGTCAATCAGCACTGTCCAGACAGAGGGTCAGGGGTCCTGTCAGAGGACAGTCAGGGTAGAATGAAAACTCCTCCTGCAAGCTTTAATTGAACACTGATAGAAGTCACAAGACTGCTATACTATATTACCAAAAATATTGTGACACCTGCCATTACATACGCATGAACTTTAATGGCATCCCAGTCTAATGCCCTGTACACACAGTTGGAAATTCCGACGGAAAAGGTCCGATCGGATTTTATTGTCGGAAAATCCGATCGTGTGTGGGCTCTATGGGACTTTTTCCGTCGGTAATTTGAGAGCAGGATCTCAAATTTTCCGACAAAAAAATCCAATCGGACTTTTTACGATGGTTTGTAGAGAATTCTGATCAGACAAAGTGCCACTCATGCTCACATCAAATTACAAGATCAAAGCTATTGGCTACTAGCCTGAACGTAGTCCCGTTGTAATGAACAAATCAAATGATGACTCAGCATTTGTGTGCGTAGTAGTGATGTGCCACATCCTGTATAAACAGCAAATCAGGGAGAACAACCCCCTATTTTTAGGACTTTTACGGCACATACACAATTTCAAGTTTTAAAATATAGCAAAATTTATTACACACAAGGTATAAATGTATGTTGAACACAACAAGAGAACATGTATAAAAATCAAAGCACAATTACAAATACATGCAAATGATATCCGTAATAGTAATGACAATCATAGATAGAAGGTCACCCATATGACAGGAAGTAAGCCACGATGCTCACAGACCCTACGCGTTTTGGAGCAATCTCGGTCTCCTTCATCAGGGGTGTATAAAGCACAAAGGGCACATTATCTGGTGGAGGGCATAAATAACAAAATCTTAATAGAATAGACACAACTATAGGGCTGTAGGATGCAAGCGAGGGGGCCACTGAGGCGTAGATGGTGAGATTCTTCCCTCTTTTAGGACCCCTCACCATCTACGCCTCAGTGGCCCCCTCGCTTGCATCCTACAGCCCTTCCCACATTAACGGACAGTGGTTTGGGGCCCTTGCTTTAGGCCACCCCAGCTGTATACTACTCATTCTGGTGCACTGAAACTCCCAGCAGGATATTTGCTCGTGTTTTGTTTCTTTTAATTACCTTCATTACATGCATCTGTCTCTGTAATTTTCCATGTAAGTAATCTGAAACAGTATTTTCATGTATTCTGGTCTTCCCCTATAGTTGTGTCTATTCTATTAACATTTTGTTATTTATGCCCTCTACCAGATAATGTGCCCTTTGTGCTCTATACACCCCTGATTAAGGAGACCAAAATTGCTCCAAAACGCATAGGGTCTTTGAGCATCGTGGCCTACTTTGTGTCATATGGGTGACCTTCTATCTATGATTGTCGGATTATTACTATTACGGATATCATTTGCATGTATTTTTATTGTGCTTTGATTATTATACATGTTCTCTTGTTGTGTTCAACATACATTTATACTTTGTGTGTAATAAATGTTGTTATATTTTAAAACTTGAAATTGTGTACGTGCCGTAAAAGTCCTAAAAATAGGGGGTTGTTCTCCCTGATTTGTCGTAATGAACGAACATCATCACGTTCCGAACGATCGGATTCTCCGCCAACTTTGTCCGACCGTGTGTATGCAAGGCAAGTTTCGGACAAAATCCGTCGGAAAAAATCCGATGGATTTTGTTGTCGGAATGTCCGACCGTGTATACAGGGCATTAGTCCGTAGGATTCAATACTGAGTTGGCCCACCCTTTACAGCTATAACAGCTTCATCTGTCCTGGGAAGACTGTCCACACTGGAAAACTCCTGATGCATACTAGCGATTGGGTGCTTTCCGATCAAGTGACCCCGGTGACAGCCAATCACAGCAGTCACAAAACCCCAATGCCTGCCTCTGCCTCCCGACCTTTAGAACCCTTTTAAAGTCAGGAGGCGGCTGGTAGGAACGGGTTAATGTTTTCAATAGAAATAAGTCCGTTGCCAGACCTGAACCTTGTAGCTCTCCTACAACTTGTAGGCATACATACAAATGTAGCACCCTCTAGTCTGTACTAGAATTAGAGTAGGCAAACTATACTGCTCTGACTCACTCTGTAGATGTGTGAGTCTTAATTGGGTCAGGGTTTATTAGGTCAGGGCTGGATGACTCATCTCAGCAGCTCTTCTATCCTTCCCTGAGAGATCTACTGAGAGTCAGTCAGGTGGACTGGTGTATAGAGGCAGCCAGGAGGGCTGGTGAAAGAGGCAGCTGCAGCCAGGTGGGCTCCGCTTCCTACCGTTTATAACCCTTAAAGAGCCAGGAGGCGGCCAGCAGGAAGGGGTTAATGTTTTCAATATAAATAAGTCCATAGCCAGACCTGAACCTTGTAGCTCTCTTACAACTTGTGTCTATCTGCCCCATATAGGCACTATATCCAATTGAGCATTTGTATCTTGCAGAACAGATTATGGACTGGCCAGAGAGGGATTACTTTGACGCATTTGGCTAGCTTAAATTTGTATTGTAATACTATATATGTGAACGAATTTATTTTTTATTTTTTTGCAAAGTTTTCTATAGCAGTGTACAGATGAATCATCCAGAATTTTTAGCCTTCATGTTTTCAAAACTTTGTTTCTAGACATATTTTATAGCATAAAATCTAGTTTAAGATAACTCCTTCCATCATGCTCCAGCGCTGCTCCCAGACAAAGCACATATTGTCATATTTTACATAATTGAATCCATTACAATTTACTTCTATACTGCTCTAAATTCCTAAAGCACATGTTGCAGGGCTGTCTCACTTATTGTATATTGTTGCATGAGTTTTGCAAAGCGGTTGTTTTTTACGTATCAACCACATTTCCTTTTTGTATATTTTTCTATTTTAGACCTGTCTAATTAATGTAGAATTCAGGGATTCAGGGGTAATAGTAAGCCTAAAACTGCCCCCCCCCCCCCCCCCATCAAACACCTAAACTAACTACACTGTAGAAGGAAAATGTATACACAGCCATAACCCACTTTTAAGTACACAATGGGGTTTATTCACTAAAGCTGGAAAGTGCAAAATCAGGATCACTTCTGCATAGAAACCAATGAGCTTCCAGGTTTTATTACCAAAGCTTAATTGAACAAGCTGGGGTTAGAAGCTGATTGGTTTCTATGCAGAAGTGAGCCTAATATTTCACTTTCCAGCTTTAGTAAATAAACCCCATTGTGTACTTAAAAGTGGGGTATGCCTGTACTTACCTATTCTCAGAGTGCTCCAGTGTGCTCAAATGATTCGGCTCTTCTCCCTCAGCTAGCAGCGGCTTCAGGGGAGAAGATGGACAGCCAACAACAGATGCCCTATAGTAACCCAATGGGGGACATCACTGTATAGTCATTCCATCCGTAGTTGGCACCTTCTCCTCTCCCATGAAGCCGGCCACTGTGGAGATCACGCACTCTATGTGCTCAGACAAGAAAGAGGAAATTCCCAATTGCCACGCACCAAACAAACCCAGTATACATACAAATGATAGCCTCAGTCTAACTCCATCCAGGCCACACCCCCAATGAGTAACAGCCCCAGCATGCATACAAATGTAGGACCCTCTAATATGTGCAAGAATTAGAGTAGGCAAACTATACTCTGACTCATTCTGTAGATTTGTGAGTCTTAATTGGGTCAGGGTATATTAGAGCTGAATGACTCACCTCGGCTCTCTGATGCCTCCCCCTATTTCCAGAGTGTTGGAGAACGTTCTAGAAGACAGTGGGTAGAGACTAGGAGGGGCTGCTTAGCATATTTGTAAGCCCCTGGCCAATCTCCAGCAGTGGGCCTGGCAGGGAGCCTTTAAATATTGATGAGTCATGCCAGCAGGGGCTGTCGGGTTGAAGATGGAGATGAAGTGTTGAGGAGGCTGTCGGTGGCCCTTGAGATGAACACCCTAGCGGCGCTTTACCGCTAACACCTACACCACTCCAGTGTGAAAGGGGTCTAAGTGGTTAAACTGACCTCATTTGCAGACCAAAGTTCATCCCTTTGATCTAAAAGAACCAAATGATACAATGTTTCTTTTTATCTCTCAGAGCTGAGCAATGTTGTGATAAACTTTACCGGCTGCCTTTTTTTTCTGACAGCTCTGAGCAGAGAACAGCTCTGCACTTTTCACATGAATCGTGGAAATACTGTATTAAAGCGGAGGTTCACACAAAAATGGAACCTCTGCTTTCTGGAACCCCCCCCTCCGGTGTCACATTTGGCACCTTTCAGGGGGGAGGGGGGTGCAGATACCTGTATAATACAGGTATTTGCACCCACTTCCGGGCATAGACTCCCATGGGAGTCTACGCCTCTTCCCGTCCCCCCCTGCTGGGAAACACAGGGATCCCAGAGACAGCAGGGACCACCCGGATTGCGCAGCATGACGAGCACATGCGCAGTAGGGAACCAGGCTGTGAAGCCACAAGGCTTCACTTTCTGATTCCCTTACGGAAGATAGCGGCACCCGAGAGCCGAGTGACAGATCGGCTTCAGGTGCCGACATCGCGGACAGGTAAGTGTCCATATAAGTCAGCAACTGCAGTATTTGTAGCTGCTGACTTTTAAAAAAATAATAATTTGTGGGACTTCCGCTTTAAGATCGGGAGGGGGGTTGAATCAAGATCGCAAATTTTTAACAAATAATCATGCAGCTCTACTGCAGACTCACCACTGCAACTTTGCTTTTACTAGAGACTTCCCACACAAATTTGCTACAATTTAGAAAAGTGTCAACTAAAACTTGGGATTCAAGTGTTCTGCAAGTGTACAACTTGCCAATAAAAATGTGCATAAAGTTAACAGACTTACAATTCGACGCTGCCACAAATCTGTGGAAAGTTATCCTTGCTATCTAGACTGTGGCCTGATTGAACTCAATTGGTGAGTTTGACAGGCGGTGAGTTAAAAATGCTGTGGCTGCGTAGCATTGCAGCCAAGGCATGTGTACAGCCCGGTCCACTGTTACTTTACAGTTTGGTGGGGTGACCGGGAGCAGTACAAAGTGGCTCAGTCTCCCGGTTTTTACCTCGCTCAACCATATTTCTGAAAGAGACCTTTCTGCGGTCTAGTTAGGCTCAGACATGTGCACACCCTAATCATTCCGTCTTTCATGCGCCTGTTCCACCCCCATTGCTGTCTCCCAAAAGCATTGCCGCAGAACGACTAGCAAAAAGCTGAGGTCCTGCTCAGAGGCCTTCTAAAAGCCTTGCTCATTCTGCCAAAATTCAAACTGATTTAAAAACCAAAGTGAACTTTAGGACTTGTTTAGCACCCTCTACCAATAGGTAGGTGCTAGTAATTATTGTTTTTTTTAATAGGGACAGTCAGCACAGGTAAATTTAGGCAGGCCTATGCTGCAAGCTAGGTCTGTCTGTTTTGATCTGGGGGCTGGGAGTGGTCAGAGTAGCAGTGGGTGTGACCACCTGTGCTCCAGTTCTGTGGGTGCCTCCCCTGCTTCCAGGGAGAAGATTCTGGAAGAGGGGCTGGACCTAGAACTGGAGTGGCAGGCAGCTCATGTGGGAGCCCTGGCCAATCCCCAATTGGCATTGGCAGGGGGCGGGCCTCCTATATAAGTTGAGGTGATATGCCACTGGGGGGAGTTGTCGGCTGAGTGAAGTGAGGAATGGAATACTAGGCAGCAGCAGGAGGACACCCCCATCTGGAGGGTGGGGGGTGTACCGATCACAGGAGGAGGCCCAGGGAGAGCTGTGAGGGAACTTTGCATCTACACAGTCATTGGCAATGTTTTTGCCACCACACGGTCAGTGGTGAGGAACTCCTGGAGCAGAGGGGCAGGTGAAGCAATGGGAATGTATGGTCTGGTCAAATTCCTCATCAAGGACTCAGGGCAGTGGAAGGTCGGTGAGTTATACCACAGTGGAGGGTTTCCTGGAGTGCCAGGAAGTCAGTGAGGGAACTTTGCTTCTACACGGTCATTAGCAAAGTCTTCATCAGTCACGCGGTGAATGATGAGGAGTCCTGGATCAGAGAAGAGACTGTGGGGATTTGTGTCAAGTCGATGTGGCCTGAGGGCACAGGATTTGCAAGTTGGGCTGGCTGGGAGCAGTAGTCCACCACTTAAAGACACGCTTTTAAACTACTGGAACTCCGGGGAGAGGTACTGCAGGCCTCAGGCCCAGTAGCAACAAGCAATCAGAGCCTGAATAGGGGCTTATTCATGATCCTTATCTCTCAAAAGAAGAAGATGTGACATGATTTTAACTCAGTAATATTAAGTTTGTGCGGGAGGAAACAAGTCCGTGCAGGAGGGGAAAGAGTTCTAAGACCATCATTTTTACACGGTCACAAGCGAGGTCTTCCTCCTTCACATGGTGATGGGTGGAGAATTTTTAGACTGAATAGTCTGCGGAGGTTAAGCAGAGGAGGAGCAACAGTCTGCATGAAGATGCAGGAGGAGATTAATACTCAGTATAAATGCACATCCAATCTTCTGGCTCTAAATAAGTGCTGTTGTGCTTAAATCTTAAACTATGATGGCGATTAATTCTATGGGCATCCCACATCCCTATTCCCTATCCAAGTTGTACCCCTCAATAAAACAACAAAAACAAAACCAGCAAAACGCTGTTCATTGTCTCTGAAAGTGATGTATGAAGTCTGGCAGCGGGGTGAATTGGTCGATTGTTTGTTACTAGCGGCAACTACATCGCTACACAAAAAATGCTGCATCAGTATATCCTGGATAGCATTAGGAACCTGCTAAATGATCTCGGCTGTTGCCTGGAGCGGCTCTTTAATTGCACGTATCATGAAACACATTGACAAAATAACAGGGCGACTTCTTCCAACTCTACATTACTTTTTCAGCTTGTTGGCCCGCAACCCTGAGGGTGTATCAAAATAAAGAGGGAAAAAATACATTTTGAACCAATCATAATTACATGATCTAGTCTTAACAGTGGAACCGTGCAACCCACAACTACGCCAAAATAAAGTACAACAAACACACCACCTCTAATTCTCAGAAAAAGGAAAGAGTTCTATAAATACATTTCTCAGTTTGAGACATTTCCATCAATATTAACCGTTCATTGTGAAAATGCTGATACAACAAGTCTGGGTTCCCCTTTCTGTAAAAATGCAGATGCTACATCACCGGAATGAGTCATAGGCTCGAGATTTTTCGATGGCAGAGCGTTCAGCTGACTGCCTGTACTGGGGGTTATTAGCAACAAATGGATCACATAAATCAAGGAGTTTCCTTCAAACGAACGGCATGAGGTTTCATGAAGTGGGGAAGAAGGATTTTCTTTTTCTTTTTTTTTTTTTCTCTTTAACTGCTATTTTTCTAAGTCTCGCATATTTCCAAAGTGTGCATGAAAGAATGCTGTCTTGGAAAGGGTACAGTCGAGTCTTCCCAAGTTTACGGGGGGTGCTCGTTCCTTTCAAAGTCATCCAAAATGTTACATGTGCGTACTAGCTGCGAACTCTTGGATTGGTTATTGCTAAAACGGCGTTAGAAGCATGAAAGTGTAACCGTGGCTTCACTAGAGAAATCTCATTGTGCCGAAACCATTTTGTTTCATGTTGATATTGAGGGGCTATGAAGGTAGTGTCTTCTGTTTCAAAGATGTCTTGTTAGGGTGGCACTGCTTTTTTTTAACTGCTCATAGCTCACAACTGTGCCTTATTTGGAAGGACAGTGCCTCTTCGTTCCCCAATTGCCCCTCTTTTTTGGTTTGGCGTACAGACATCTATATTTCCAGCACAGTTCATGTGTCCTGGGATGACTGCACAAGAGGACTGAAGACCAACACCTGGAAGAAGCCGGGAGAAGATGCTGGTACCAGGGAGGGAACTCACAGCTTCAGACCGTTGAAGCGGGCATAAGTATTTTTTGACTTTATTGCAACTTTTAGTGCCTGTGCCCCAGGATGACTGCATTCCAGCTCATGGGTGGGAGTGAGATCCTCCTGCACTTGCTAATCAAGATGGCGGAAGACCAGTACCTGGAAGAAGAGGCTGGTGTCGGGGAGGGACCTTGCGGCTTTAGTTTGCTGAAGCAGAGGTAAGTATTTCAGACTTTAGTGCCACTTTTAGCACCTGTGTCCTGGGATGACTGCACTCCTGTGCATTTGTGGGAGTGACATCATCCTGCACTGTCAGGTCAAGATGGCTGAACACTGGCACCTGGAAGAATCCAGGGAGAAGATGCTAGTGCTGGGGAGGGACCTTGTGGCTTCAGATTGTTGAAGTAGAGATAAGTATTTTGGACTTTAGTACCTCTTTTAGTGCCTGTGTCCCGAGATGACTGTACTTACGAGCATATGTGGGAATAACGTCATCTCGCATGGCCAATCAAGATGACCAAAGACCAAAACCTAGAAGAAGCCGGGGAGAAGATGCTGGTACCGTGAAGCGACCTCAAAGCTTCAGACCATTGAAGCAGGCATGAGTATTTCTGACTTTAGTGCTACTTTTAGTGCCTGTGTCCCGGGATAACTGCATTCCAGCGCATGCATGGGAGTGGCATCATCCCACACTAGCCAAGCAAAATGGCTGAAAAGCAGCACCCAGAAGAAGCCGGGGAGAAGATGCATATAATTCCAATCCAGTAGCTTGTGAATCCTAATATTGTAAAAAAAAAAAACTGTTGCTGGCCTTCAATTTGAAATTAGGCGCCTCCCTACAAAAAAAATAAATTTAAATACTTACTTCAAGTTGTCAAAAGGTGGCAGTGCAAGGGGGTAGGGTGTGAACAAGTGGAGCTTCCCCTTTTGGGAGGAGCTCCACTTTAACTCAGCCAGGAAGTCCCTGTGCAGGTAAGAGACGACAGGCTTTATCAAGACCAACATACGTACAGTAGGTCTTCTATAACATCTTATTGTGATTCTAACAAAATTAACTACTCAAGCCCAGAAAAAGGGGGAATTCTTTCCCCTGAAACGTGCTGGCTGTATTTGATGCTCTTAACCAATAAGCTTTTCGAAAAGATTGAAATTGATATGAGCTTTTGCGATTGATGCTCCTTATACCTACTCCATAGGTAGGTATAGGGCTGTGGGATGGTGTTTATGGACTGCATAGAGCATTTTTTTTTAGGTCAATATGAACTAACCCTTTAATATACAATATATTAAAAGATAAGTGTCTATCAGAGATGCAGTGGATCGAGAAAACGTTAAATTTCTAGAGCGCTGGTGCCCAACTTACTGCCCAAGGGCTGCATGCTGCTCTTTGGTATATGATGTGCGGCCCTCAGACCTCAGCAGTCTTTAGAGGGAGCATTAACCACTTGCGTATTGGACACTTTTACCCCCTTCCTGCCCAGGCCAATTTTCAGCTTTCAGCGCTGTTTCACTTTGAATGACAATTGCACAGTCATGAAACCCTGTACCCAAACTACATTTTTATCCTTTTTTTGAGACAGATAGAGCTTTCTTTTGGTGGTATATATTTACCACAGTTTTTTTTTATTTGTTGATAAACAAACAAAAAAGAGCAAAAATTCTGAAAAAAAAAAGCTTTTGTTTGTTTTGGTTATAAAATTTAGTAAATAGATAATTTTTCTCCCTCACTGATGTGCTCTGATCAGACTGCACTGATGGGTACTGATAAGGTGGCACTGATAGGCACTCATGAGGAGGCACTGATGAGGCTGCACTGATGGGCACTGATAAGGTGGCACTGATGAGGAGGCACTGATGAGGCTGCACTGATATGTGGCACTGATGAGGTGGCACTGATGAGGCTGCACTGATAAGGTGCCGCTGATGGGCACTGTTAAGGCTGCGCTGATATGCGGCACTTATAGGCAGCACTGATAGGCGGCAATGATAGACATCCCTGATAGGCAGCACTGATTGGCACTGACAGAGATTACTGATGGGCATTGATTGGCAGCACTGGTGGGCACAGATTGAACACACTGGTGGGCACTGTTGGGGCTGCACTGATCATCAGGAGACTGTTTACATCTGTGATCAGCTGTGATTGGATACAGCTGATCACATGGTAAAGAGCTGCCATGATTGTTTTTTTACCCTGCTTTTATCACTGCTGATGAACAGGCAGCGTGACCACAGGAGGGCATCATATGACCCCGTCATATGAGGACATCATCTGCGGCCGTACTGTAGCTGTTATTTGGCTATAGTGAGGTCACAAAGGGATTCATTAGGATAACTGCATTGATCTCTACTACCCTAATGTAACGCTCCCAGATTTGTAGGGTCTTCTGCAGCATATTCCCAGCCAAAGATGTAGCATTTTCACACTCTTTGACCATCGTTTCCTCTATTAGGGTAGCAATTTCCGAGAGTTGTCCCAAGTATTACATATACATATTGAAAATTATGTGAGGCCCTTTGGTGATGTCAGGGGCCACATTTGAGGCCCCCTTAACGTATAAGGTGACAACCACTGGTCTAGAGGGATGTAGAGCCCCCTCTTCTCAATTCTCTTCCAGTAACCTCCATACATCATTTCTGATTGGTTGCTGTAGGTGACAGCAGTTAGCCATTCCTTACTACTTTTTGTAGTGCCTTCACAAATAAAGCAGGATCACACATCACGCAGATAATCCTGACCTTAAATAAGTTATATGAAACTTCAGTAAAATAGTCTAGCCTGATCCAAACCACAGCCTTCTTTTACAAATGGCCTGATTTATGTTTCGCTGTTTCCACTTAAGTTTTTTTTCCAGAGTTATGAAGAAATTGTGTTTGAATGCAAGGTAAATCACGGGAGCTGTGTGTCTCTGGCGCACACTCCTCTTATATCATATCCAGCACCAGTAAATCTCAGATCTCTGGATACAGTGTGTCTTCTGAAGTCTCATCTCCCGGCTCTGTACCCTTTCACAACAAGGATGGCTGCAATGCTGACTAAGGCCTAAGCTATAAAGGTGACTTCAGCTATCCCAATCATGCTCCTGCAATTGTCTATGATTTGGAGTAGTGATGTGCCACTAGCTTATTAAACAAATAGATCCCTATGGGGTAAGCCACACAGGAGCATGTATTTTCCAATGTTTTAGCATTCACGTTAAAAGTAGACACCTCACTACGAGAGAAACACGTTAAAGGGTGGAGCCAAGGTGGGTTGTCCGTAGGGTTGCCACCTCATCCCTTTAATCCTGAACACATATTATTTACACAAAAAAAAAGGCAGTCTAAGTGCGTCTTTGATGTAATGTACCTCATCCCGATAGACAAATTTTATGAATGTGGAGGAATGGGATTAAAACGGTGCTATCAACAACAGAGTCAAAGTGTATTAAAATGATAGTTACTTTTATTGGTATAAATAGCATATAGCAAACAACAAACAAGATATAGGGATATTTGTTAAAATCAATAGCTGAGCATATGTAATACAATGGGTTGCTAGAGACCCAGAGGAGAAGAGAGAAGTGGTCACAGATGAGCATTAATTCCCAACATGTTTCACCAGTGATGGCTTCCTCAGGGGATAATGTGAGATGAACACACTAATTAAACTCACTTGATGCCCTATTTGCAATAAATTAGCCCCAGAACCTGTGTAATTCATATGTGTTTGGGTTTAAAGGGATGAGCTGGCAACCCTAGTTTTCCGGCATCTCAGAACCTAATAAATTCATTGGAGTAGGCAGTTTTCCATTGTGCTGCTTTAGTTTTTTTACTTGAATGCTGAGTTGGAGTTTGCTTGGGATGAAGGTTGGGATTTCTCCAGACATAAAGTGATATTAAACGTTCAGTTTTTTTTTTTTTTTTGTTTTTTTTGTAACAAACATGTTATGCTTACCTGTTTTGTGCAATGGTTCCTCCTATTTTTAGGTCCCCTGATGGCACTCCTGGCTCCTCCCCCTTCCAGTACCCCCCAGCAAGCCTCTTGCTAAAGGGGTACTCCAGCGGGCTCAATCTTGTTCCGCCCTATGTGCATCTATTGACACAAATAGCATGGCTCAGCCCAGCCCTCCCACTCATGTGTCAATGGATTTGAATGACAACAGCGGGAGACAATGCCTCCCACTGCTCTCACAGAGTCCAGTGAGGAGGGAGAGAGAGAGCTGCGCTGCTGATCTCGTGCACAGTGCTGGACCGAGATCGGTTCAGGTATTAGTTAGCATTATGGGGGGGGGGGGGCTGCACCTAAAAGGTTTTTTCACATAATGCAGAGAATGACTTAAAGGGGAGTTTGAGGCTTTTTATGTTTATTAAAAGTCAGCAGCTACAAAAAGTGTAGTTGCTGACTTTTAATAAACAGACACTTACCTGTTCCACAGTCCAGCTATGCGGCCGAACGGGGTGTCGCTCCTCTCCCCCTCCTCTCCGCCGGCGCCTCCACTGCCACTCTGGTCACCCGGTCATGACAGCCTTTGGCATCCACTCCGCGCTGTGCTCCCGAAGTGGACAGGCGATCTCCTGGGACCTGTCACGTGTCCCAGGAGATCGCCTAGAGGGAGGGGCCCCTAAGGCGAAAAGAGGAGTCGCCTTGGCGGTCCCTGGGCGGAAGGAGGAAGTGGGACAGGAAATCCCCCTCCTAATGAAGCCCCCACTCCCCCCCCAAAAAAAAATTACATGTGGCAAATGTGGCATGTAAGGGGGCGAGGAGTGCTCAAAGAGGAAGTTCAATTTTTGGGTGCAACTCCGCTTTAATATATATAAAAAAAACATTAGCCTTTGGAACCATTTAATGTTCAAACCCAGAAGGAAAATGTCACTTCTACCCAGTGCTTCCCAATCAACAGCAGCCAGGGAATTTCACACCTCACAGCTGCATTTACTTTAAGTGTTACTAAACCCAGGACCCTGCATATCTGGTCTTCCACAGTACACAGAACATGGAAATGCAATTATTTTAGTAAACATAAACTGCTAAATATTTTTTCTCATCAGCAGTAAATTGCAGTCTTGTGACTTCTATCAGTGTCTAGTTAAAGCTTGTAGGAGGAGTTTTTATTCTACTCTGACTGTCCTATGAGGCTGCATGACCCCTGACCCTATGTCTGGACAGTGCTGTTTGGTCCTGTGCTGATCACATGCACCCGCCCAAGAAATTCTCTAGAAATACACACCAAACTGGGCATGTGCAGAGTGACTCCAAAGACTCTGTGTTATCAGGAGATGGATTGGGGACAGTAAAAGAAGTAGAAAATCAAAGAGAAGAGGATCGAACAGCCTTTTTACAAAATGTGGATAAATAACCACTTAGGTTCCACAGTGAGTATAATAAGTATGCTTTACTGCATATACAGACTGATAGGTAACTGGGCAGCAGTGGGAAGGAGTGACAGCTTCTGTCTGGGTTTAGTGCAAACCCAAGTTTGGACCACACCAAGCTCATCCCTGTTAGAAGCAGCCATGCAGGGAGTCATACCCAACATTAGGTGTGCAGAGGATATTGACCTTTTGAACCGTGGGATATTTTCAGATCTATCCCATGTTTTAGTTAGTTAGTGATTAATTACTTCTACAGCACATCATATATACCAACTATCCTATTTCCAGTGATTGTATTGTTCTTTCTAAAATCTTAACCGGCATTGCCCATATCTAAGTAGTAACTGCTCATAGACTTAAATGGGGTCATATTCCAACAGTGTGGGGACCACCCTATTTGCATAGGGAGAGTTGATGCTGAAGCATGTGTAGTGCCGGATAAACTTGTCTTGTCCTAAAAAAAAGTACTGGAGTCCCCATGTTTCAAATTTAGGAAAATATGTAAAAAAAGAAAATAAACTGCGTGTGATCAGATGTCAATGATTGGGTAGGCACAGACATAACACACCTACCAGTGACCTTCAAAGATTTTCAAGAGAACCTGTACTTTGCCCATAAAATATTATTATACTCACCTTCCCCACACTCCTCTTCCACCTGATTCCCCCCCCCCCCCCCATATTTTCAACTTTCTAAAAGTCACCAACTACAGGGGGCTCAGCATGCTTCTTCCTATCCCATGGGGCAGCATTCAGGCCTGGCTATTGTCCACTCAGGTACCCAGCACCACTGATGGAGAGGCAGTGGGGAGCGAAGGGATGTTCCACATAAACCAATTAGTCCTCTGGGCTCCTGTGGTGGATGTGATTGGGAACAGCAGTGAACAATTACATGGGTAGTACATTACATTTCTTGGAGAGCTCTGTACACATGTATCGTTTTTAACAAAGGTTATCTTTTAAGAATAGCCAACTAACACATTAATTTACTTTCTTTGCAATGGAAGAGAAACTAATAACCAAATAACTAAAATGTCAGTGTGCCCAGCACCTCCATAACATCATCCTTACACCACAGCAGGAAAACTGTGAATCATGGAAGCTCAATATTTCCTGGTTCAGACCTATTCGGCTGACATGACATCTTGATCTTGAAAAGACAAGACCCGATTAGTTACTATGTGTTAGTTTTCCATTTTAGGGGAAACATTATCTTTATTTGTTATAAATAAGCCTCAAGCAGTGAGAATGATTTTTAACTTCTTCAAACGGCCAAAGATGGATCGAAATTTTGCTGGTTCAGAAGGAACTTGCTAAATTTTGACCCATTTATGGGTAGGCTGGTTGCACGGAAGTCAATCTCTTGATCCACTTCTGTACATCCAGGCTGTTGGGAGATTTTCACTCAATCAGTGCCGTTGGCTGTAGCCAGTGGTGCCGATGAGTGTTTTCTGACGGTGGGGAAGCCTCCCCACTGTCAGAACACAATTAGCTCCACAGGAGGTATTCCCCCATCCAGATCTTGAAAAGACGAGATCTGATTAGTTACTATGTAGGAGTTATAAAAGGAATAAACTTGCACACTACTATGTGTAATTTTGTAAGAAAATATAAACCATCAACCTACAGTGAATATAGTCAAAATAAACACAAAAAAATAAAAACTATATAATAAACTATACTATTATATTAAACCCTTACAACACACTTTGACCTACAGGTAAGCCTAGATTAAGGCTTACCTGTAGGTCCAAGAAATATCTCCTAAACCTACATGGTTTAGGAGATATTTGCAGAAAGACAGGCACTGCTGTCTATGGCACATGCGCTGTAGACAGCGGCGCGCAGGTGCACTGAGCGCGCCGCGGTCAACGGCGATATGGCGCGAGTGGCGGCTCCCGTGCGCATGCGCGGGAGTGACGTCATCGCGGCGGAGCGGCAAGACCCACCGAGAAGATGGATGCGCCGGACTACAGGGGACAGCGGTGACTTCGCTGGCTCCTGTGTCAGGTAAGTGACACATAATGGACTACTATGCGATGCATAGTAGTCCATTATGCTTTACCTTTGCAGGGAATGAAAGAGGAAGTAAACCCATCAGGGTTTACTTCCTCTTTAACTATATAATAAATGTATAGTGACCATGAATTAACTGCAACCACTTGGTAGTGTACCCAAACAACACTGCCTAATCAAGTGTAAAAGGAAGAAATAAGAGTGGTGCGCTTATTCAATAATGTGCCATGAATTAATATACTTCAAAAATGAACATGATACATATCCAAAACATACAAATAGATAAATGTGAGTAAAAGTCCAACTAAAGCCCAATGGTAGGAGTCAGTTCATATAAAAGGTAAAAATCTCATAGGGGTAACTTGCAGAAAAAACAGACAACAAATCAATCCAAACATCGACTGTTATATTTATGAATTGGCCGCTCACCTCCAAAAATGACCCAAAGATCAAACAAGGCTCATCAGATAGTCAGATAAGGAATCCTGCTGATGGATCTGTAAAGACATCCAGGTCCCAAGCGAAGACGAAGAACTACGTCCAGATCTTGGTATCAAAACGTCTTGGGAAACTCCATATATAGAGGAAACAGCTCGCTCCAAGAAATGGCACTTCTTGTATAAATGGCGCTCAAAGGAAACAAAGAACAGCCATAGTGCAATATTGCCAAATAAAAAGTACATTTATTAAGTAAAAGAAGCTGCTTACATCAAGTAAGAATAAAAATCACAGTAAGAAACAATTGGAGTAGTGATACACTCACCTCCTTACTGCACTTCCATAAAACACCACCGGAAATTACGTAATATCCTGTGGCGTTTTACGGAAGATCTTTTGATACCAAGATCTGAACGTAGTAGTTTGTCTTCCCTTGGGACCCGGGTGTCTTTACAGATCCATCAGCAGGATTCATTACCTGACTATCTGATGAGCCTTGTTTGACCTTTGGGTAATTTTTGGAGATGGGTGGCCAATTCATAAATATAACAGTCGATGTTTGGATTGATGTGTGGTCTGTTTTTTCTTCTATCATGTTACCCCTATAAGATTTTTACCTTTATATGAACTGACTCTTACCATTGGGCTTTAGTTGGCTTTTACTCACATTTATCTATTTGTATGTTTTGGATACTTCTCATGTTCAATTTTGAATCATATTAATTCATGGCACGTTATTGAATAATCGCCCCACCCTTATTTCTTCCTTTTACTATGTAAGAGTTTTCCATTTTGGGGAAACCTTTTTTTCTTAGTTTCTTTTATAAATAAGCCTCAAGCAGCGAGAATGATTTCCAGCTTCTTCAACTGGCCGAAGATGGATAAAAATTTGGCTGGTTTCGGAGGAACCAGCCGAATTTTGACCCATCTATGGGCAGGCTGGTTGTACAGAAGTCAATCTCTTGATCCACTTCTGTTGGAAAATTTTCACTCAATCAGTGCCGCCAGCTGTAGCCGGTGGTGCTGATGAGTGTTTTCTGAAGACGGGGAAGCTTTCCCACTGTCAGAATACAATTAGCCCTACAGGAGGCATTGCCCCATCCACAATGAGTGCTTGGATGGGGGAATCGATTCAATTTATTTCATTCAAACCACTGGTAGAACAAAACAAAATGAATCATATATGGCCAGCCTTACCTAGAAAAACTATGGGGGTTATTTACGAAAGGCAAATCCACTTTGCACTGCAAGTACACTTGAAAGTGCATTGCTCTATATATAAGGGGTAGATCTGAAATCAGTGAAAGCTCTGCTGATTTTATCATCCAATCATGTGCAAGCCAAAATGTTTTTTATTTTCCTTACATGTCCCCCTCGGATCTACAGCGACTTTACTTCCAATTGTACTTTCATTGCACTTTCAAGTGCACGTGCAGTGCAAAGTGGATTTTCCTTTAGTAAATAACCCCCTATATGTATCTGATGTCAGATACAAAGGGGGTTATTTACGAAGGGTAAATCCACTTTGCACTACAAGTGGTGCAGTCGCTGTAGATTTATCTTGCACATGATTGGATAATAAAATCAGCAGAGCTTCCCCTCATTTCAGATCTACCCCTTAGGTCTCGTACACACGGTCGGAGATTCCGGCAACCAAATCCGTCAGAGTAATTCCAACTGATTAATTCCAGAAGAGGTTCAAAAGTGATGTTGCATACACACGGTCAGACAAAGTTGTCGGAAAATCCATACATGCATAACGTGATGACGTTATTTCGTTACGACGGGACTACGTTCAGGCTAGTAGCCAATAGCTTTGGTCTAGGAATTTGATCTGAGCATGCGTGGCACCTTGTCCGTCGGAGTAGGCTACACATGATCGGAGTATGTCCGATCGGAGCATTTTGTCGGAAAATTTTACCGGCAAGTTGGAAAAGTTGGTCCGTCGGATATTCCGACGGAAACAGTCTGATGGAGACCACACACAGTCGGAATATCCGACAAAACGGTCTGATAGGACACATTCTCCGACCGTGTGTACAAGGGCTTAGATTTACAGCGACTGCACTTCCAAGTGCACTTTCAGTGCAATTTCAAGTGCACTTTGCACTTGTAGTTTGCACTTGTAGTACAAAGTGGATTTGCCTTTCGTAAATAACCCCCAAAGTGTTTGTTGCAAGTCTACTGAGAAGATGCCTATCTCAAGTGGGGTTTCCCTACTTGCTAAAAAAGCCAAGTAGGTGTAGAGACAGCATAAGCTGTACATTCAATGTACTTTTTTTTTTTTTTTTTTATAAGAACACGATGGGAAACCCCTGTGTCATTCTCAGTTTTCAATGACTTAAAAAGCAGCCCAATTTTTCTGTCCAAACTTTGGAGGCACTAAAGGTTACATAGAAACATGTGTGGGTCAGGCAAACCAACAAATCATTTAATCCAGACCGCTGACTTGAGTTAAGTTGATGCTTTAAGTGGGTTTATGTGCCATATTATGTATGGCTTGTGAAATGAATTTCTCATTTGTGTGGGCTAAGGGCTATGATGTGCTCATCATGATGACAGCCTGGGCCTTTTTTCCCCCCCTTTTTTGTTGCTAATAAGAGAAGCCTCTATATGGAATGTAGCGCAGCGGTGTGACTGGCAGGTAAAGTGCAAGAAAAATAAGCTGCATTGAACAGAAATTGTAATTTTACCATGTAATGCACCATAATCCACTGTGCTTCTCTTTAAAGAACAACTCAACCTTTAGTGAAACTGTCCTTTAATGGACAAAAAATGTTTACATATTCTTAAAACTGAACTTCACCCAAAATGGGAAGTTTCGCTTTTCGTTCTCCTCCCAACTCCCCCGCTTATTTGCCATCTAATTTTTTTTTTTGGGGGGGGGGGGGGTACTCGCTCCCACTTCTGCTCGAATCACCTAGGAAGTCCTCCTCTCCACCACCCTCCCTTCTGGGACACATACGCAGGCCCCCAAACACTGTGGAACTATTCACAAAGCGTATCGTGACTTGCACATGTGCAGTGGGCAGCCGGTTGTGAAGCAGCCGGCTGCCCACAGTTGAGATGCCATTGCTGAGAACATGAAGTCTAGTGAAGAACTAGCCCGGGTGAGGATGGTGCTGGATCCCTGGACAGGTAAGTGTCCTGTTATTAAAAGAGTAGTATAGAATTTTATTTTTTTTAATCATATTCACTTTTTTAATCATATTCACCAACATCAGTCTGATGTTGCATCTGTCCCCCGCCGGCTCTAAGGGTGAGAACCTGTGCGATCAAACACCGCTGATCGCTCAGTTCTCAGTTACTGCAGCAATTCCAGGTCGGCAGCAGCTCTACCTGTGAGTTATCTGGATTTTCTGCTCTGTTTTATATGTGCTTTTATGATTACTAAACCCACTACACTATGAGGAACTTTTTGGGCTCCTGGTGAGCTTCATTTATCCCTGGCTGGAATATACTAGTAGATATCACTACAAGCAGGGTATCACAGTGATTCCTGATGGACTCCGGACATACCTAGGCCCATATGCTGCTCTAAGGGTAGCCTATGGTTCTAGTTGAGTTTTGGATCCGCTTATTATTGCTGTGTGGTCACTTGAGCACCATTTTGATTGCTTTCTCATGGAAGCGTTTGTGCCACTGTCACGGTAGCCATTCACTCTGGCAGGCCTTTAATCCACTTGTCAGTGATTGAATCATTTGAACACCAATTCTACCAGATTTTCAAGAATAACAGCATTATTGGAATAATTTCCTTTTTATTACAATTGACTACACCAGGGGGTCTCCAAACTATGGCCCTCCAGTTGTTAAGGAACTACATTTCCCATTATGCCTAGCCTTGTCTGTGAATGTCAGAGTTTTACAATGCCTCGTGGGACCTGTAGTTCCGCAACAGCTGGAAGGCGGCAGTTTGGAGATTCCTGGACTACACCGAGGACTTTTTTTTTTTACATTTATGAACTTTGCACCAGTTTATCTTACATTTATTTTGTTTTATGGTTTTATAAGATTGCACTTTAATGCTGTTACATATTGGCGTATTATTGCCTTATATTATTAAAAAGATTTGTGTATTTTAAGTGTTGCCCTTTGTTGCGCATTAAAAGACCAAACTCCCCCAAGGAATTTTTTTTGGTCATTTCTTCCTGTCCCTCAATGCCCAGCTATAGTGTAAGTGCACAGAGCAAAGACTCTGTGTACAAACAGCTCTTGCTGAAAATATGTGTGATCCAAGTGACAAATAATAAAATGATGTCAATTAAGCAAATGGATTCTCCTCACAGAAAAATCCCTCGCTCTAAATAGATATATGTGTATACACAAATAACATACATAGCTAAGTGCAAAACATCATGAGTCAACATCTATAAACTCATAAGAAAGTGCAATACATATAGTGAAAAAAGGTGAAAGAAAAGTCCTTGTTAATATCCAATAGGATAATTCCTCCTGCGTGAATGAGACGGTGGCTACGATAATGAACCACAAGAAAACCTGAACTCCACGTGTACATAATAAGGTATAGGTCCACACTCACCAGACGTTGTTGATCCCCCTGTCCTATGACAGGGAGAATAATGCCCCGTACACACGAGCGGACTTTTCAACATCCAAAGTCCGAAGGACCGAGTCCGTCAGACTATCCGATCGTGTGTGGGCTGCAACGGACTTTTGATTCGCCAAAGTCTGACGGACTTTAGAAATGAAGCATGCTTCAAATTTTCCCGAAGGAACTCCGCCGGACCCGGTCCCCTTCGAAAACTCCGCTCGTGTGTATGCTACTCCGACGGACTAAAACCGACGCTAGGGCAGCTATTGGCTACTGGCTATGAACTTCCTTATTCGAGTCGGGTCGTACGTCATCACGTTCGAATCCGTCGGAGTTTAGTGTGATCGTGTGTGGCCAAGTCCGTTCGGCCGAAAAGTCTGTCAGAACTCCGTCGGAACTCCGGCGGAACTCCGGCGGAACTCCTTTGGAAGTCTGTCGGACATAAGTCCTCTCGTGTGTACGGGGCATAAGAAGACCTTTATTGGTCTCCAAGACCTAATATCCTCTGGCCGGTTCCTTAGGGATCCATAGCTCCCAAATGTCCCTGATTTCGAGGGAGTGTTCCTGATTTGGAGCAATGTCCCTCTGTCCCTAATTCCTCCTCAGCTGTCCCTCATGTTGGTCTGATCTATATAGATGTATATAAAATGCACTTTTCCAACGCTAAACCTTTCATCTGATTTCTAAATTGCTGCATTTGTAAATTCCAAAAGCATTGCGGGACACATGTTCCCCAAAAGTAGCTCCTGAACAGTTTTTTTGGGAGACATGCGTCCCGCGATGTGGGTTGCCGCAATTGCAGCGCGTTTTATTTATCACGCGACAATCGTGGCAGACACACACCGCGATTTGAGGTGTCATTCAAATGAATGGCATCTCGAATGCGAGTCCCGTGCAGGGCCGTCTTTAATATTGATTGGTCCCTGGGCAAAAATATCCTTGGGGCCCCCCCCCATTTAATTTCGCACTCCACCTGCTCTGAGACATACAATTAATAGCAGCTAGACTCATCAGTTTACTGAATCAGATCAGGCAGCAATTGCGATTGTCTGTCAGAGGTTACAGTGTACCATTAACGCTTGCTATCTGGTTGCTAGAGGTAAACGGCCAATCACAGCGGCCGTTTACAGCGCGATCGGCGTGTCCAATGGGAGATGATCTCATATGTAAACATATGAGATCATCTCTCAGCGCCGCTCTCCCTCCTCACACAGACAGAGTGTGAGAGGGGAGAGATAAACGGCTGCAGCGGCAGCCGTTCTGCTTTGATTTGATTTAAAAAAAAAAGTTAAAAAAGTGCCATCTTCCCCCAGTGCCATCCTCCCCCAGTGCCATCCTGCCCCAGTGCCATCCGCCCCAGTGCCATCCGCCCCAGTGCCATCCACCCCAGTGCTACCTGCCCCCAGTGCCACCTGTTGTCAGTGCCATTTGTCCCCAGTGCCATCTGTCATCAGTGCCACGTATAAGTGCCATCTGTCATCAGTGCCACATAGTGCCATCTGTCATCAGTGCCACGTATTAGTGCCATCTGTCATCAGTGCCACGTATCAGTGCCATTTGTCATCAGTGCCACCTGTCAGTGTCACGTGCTATCTGTTGTCAGTGTCACGTGTCATCAATGCCACTTATCAGTGCCATCTGTCATCAGTGTCACGCGTCATCGGTGCCATGTATTAGTGCCATCTGTCATCGGTGGCACGTATTAGCGCCACATATTAGTGCCATCTGTCATCAGTGCCACGTATTAGTGCCACGTGTCTTCAGTGCCACGTATTAGTGGCACGTGTCATCAGTGCCACGTATAAGTGCCACGTGTCATCAGTGCCACATATTAGTGCCATCTGTCATCAGTGCCACATATTAGTGCCATCTGTCATCAGTGCCACGTGTCATCAGTGCCACGTATAAGTGTCATCATTGCCACGTATCAGTGCCATCTGTCATCAGTTTCACGTGTCATTGTCCTGGTGCTTCAAAAGTGTAATAAGTAGTCAACAAGTTAGATGTGTAATTTATGTTCCTAGAACACGTGATGGCGCTCCCTGCATGTTGGGCCTCTCTATGTGGCCAGGCTGTGAAAAAGTCCCACACATGTGGTATTGTAATACTCAGGAGGAGTAGCAGAATTATTTTGGGGGTGTCATTTGTGGTATACACATGCCATGTGAGAGAAATAACCTATTACAATGACAATTTTGTGGAGAAAAAAAAATGAAAAATCTTAATTTTGCAAAGAATTGTGGGAAAAAATGACAACATCAAAAAGCTCACTATGCCTCTTACTAAATACCTTGGAATGTCTACTTTCCAAAAAGGGGTCATTTGGGGGGTATTTGTACTTTCCTGACTTGTTCGGGTCACAAGAAGCGAGATAGGCCACCAGTACATCAGATGTGATCAATTTTGTGCGATTCGCACCACAGCTTATAGACTCTCTAACTTTCACAAAGACCAAATAATATCCACTAATTTGGGTTATTTTTACCAAAGATATGTAGCAGTATAAATTGTGGCCAAAATTTATGAAGAAAAATTAATAATTTGCATAAATCTGTCACAGAAACAAAGAAATATGCGTTTTTTTTCAAAATTTTCAGTCTTTTTTCATTTATAGCGCAAAAAATAAAAACCCCAGAGGTGATCAAATACCACCAAAAGAAAAGCTCTATTTGTGGGAAAAAAGGACAAAAAATTCATTTGGGTACAGTGTTGCATGACTGAGTAATTGTCATTCAAAGTGTGAGAGCACCGAAAGCTGAAAATTGGTCTGGGCAGGAAGGGTGTTTAAGTGCCCAGTAAGCAAGTGGTTAATGTCTAAAATGCAGACCATTGTTTACAATGTGACATGTAAACAAACGCTGTGTATTCTTGATAAAAAAATAAAAATAAAATTTGCGTTCTCGGTCAGTATTTTGCGCCAGTATATGCAAAATTACGCATATGAGCATACATTTTAATTTATTTTCCCTAGGAATATATTGTATGAGCGAACATGTAAATATGAGCATGAACACGTACGAATACATGCTAAATTTTTTAAAAAAGGCTCAAATTAAGTAAGAAAAAGCAAATGCTCAAACATCAGTACCGTGTGCAAGAGGACTTAGTGGAGTTCTTGTGGAGTTCACCGAACCTCCTGTGAACTGGACTTTTCCTATCCCTAGTCCCTATTCTAGCCACAAAAAAAAAAAAAAAAACAGCTATGCATTAAAGTGGTTCTAAAGGCTGAAGGTTTGGTTTTTCACCTTCATGCATTCTATGCATGAATGTAAACCATCTTCAGTGTGCAGCTCCCCCTCAGCCCCCCCAATACTTACCCTAGCCCTATCTCGATCCAGTGATGTACACAAAAGCCGAGGCTCCCCTGGGTCTCTCTCTCCTCATTGGCTGAGATGCAGCAACAGGAGCCATTGGCTGTCAATCATGGCCAGTGAGAAGGGGGCTGGTAGTGGGGCTAAGCCACACTTTCTGTATCTCTTGGACACAAACAGCTGGGATCAGGAGCGAGCATGCATGAGTTCATCCATAGCAAGCGGCTTGCTATGGGGGAACTCAGCAGGGGGTGGGGCCCAGAGAACAGGAGGGGGGACCCAAGAAGAGAAGGATCGAGGCAGCTTTGTGCAAAACCATTACACAGAGCAGGTAAGTATAATACGTTTTTTTTTTTTTTAATGCTGCCTTTACAAACACTTTAACGTGTTGCATTAAGGCGACCCTGACCTGCATTATTGTATCTGACACAATGCACATTAGCGCGTTGTGTTTTGGTGTAGAGTCACTAGGTGTCCTGGGAGCCGCACATCAAATCAAGACTTGCTGTATAATAGTGAATAGCAGTTTCAGCCTTGACCCCCAATGGGGGCGTGGCCTGGCGGGGTCTAGGCTGAGACTGCCATTCGCTATCATCATAGAGCAGGTTTTGACTTGATGTGTGGCTCCCGGGACACCTAGTCACGCTCTACCATTGCTTGGAGCATAGACAAGCTCCCTTCCCAGCCAGCATTCACAGCGGTGGGCACAGGACTTCATTTCCAGATAGCAAGGATAACGTGCCAAAATTTGTGGCAGTGTTGAATTGTAAGTCTTGCTGCAAAATTTGACTGTCAAGTTGTACACTTGCAGACCACTGGAAGCACAAGTTCTAGTTGACATTTTTGTCATTTGCAGCAAATATGCATGGCAAGTCTCTAGCAAGAGCAAAGTTGCAGTGGTGAGTCTACAGCAAGAGAGCTGCAAGTCTACAGCATGAAAATTCAGCCACAGTGACCCCTGTGGTGGGATGACTATTACACAACATAACAACCAGAACTTGCAGCAGACTTTCAGAATGTTTGCAAAGAAAATTGATCTGGAGTCATGCAATGCGGGCTTGCTGCAATTGTGCAACAAACTTGTGAAGCCTGGCAAGTCTGGCAATAGCTTAGCAACTCATTTTCAAACTCGCAGCACAATTGCTTACTATCTGGGTTCCCACACGGTCTAAACGGCTCACACACATATCCATGTGTTTTGGTGTGCTACAGTGCAAGTGCATTGGGTGCAACTCAAAATCCCAGATAGCAAGCAATTGTGCTGCAAGTTTGAAATGACTTGCTAAGCTATTGCTAGACTTGCCAAGTTTGTTACACCATTGCAGCAAGTTGGCATTGCATGACTCCAGATCAGCTCTCCTCTTTGCAAACATTCTGCAAGTCTGCTGCATGTTCCGGTTCAGTTATGCTGTGCAATAGTCATCTCACCACAGGGGGGCACTGTGGCTGACTTTTCATGCTGTAGATTTGCAGAGCTCTTGCTGTAGACTCACCTCTGCAACTTTGCTCTTGCTAGAAATTTGCCATGCAAATTTGCTACAAATTGGAAAAGTTTCACCTAAAACTTGCTCTGCAAGTGTACAACTTGCCAGTAGGGATGAGCTTCATGTTCGAGTCGAACGTACGTTCGACTCGAACATTGGCTGTTCGGCCGTTCGGCGAATTCCGAACGTTTTGGCCGTTCGCGTCAAAATTCGAGTGACGCGCGCGCGGACCACAATGCACTGCGTTGGCGCAGTGCATTGCTGCCCGATGATTGGCCAAGCATGCACTGTGACCCCGCATGCTTGGCCAATCGCAGCGCCGGCAGCGAGGAGAGCCATGATTGGCCACAGGCATCCTGCCTGTGGCCAATCATAGCTCAGGCTGTGTAGTGCACGCCCCACACTATATAAGGCCGCCTTTAAGGCGGCCTCCTGTAGTGTGTTACTTTGCATCTGAAGCAGTGGGTGTTCTGTGTACCTTCAACACAGTACACACCAATCGTTTTTGGCTGATTTCCTATCTTGCTGCTGTGTAGTGGTTGTTGTCTGTGCCCTGACTGCAGTATACACCACTATATTCACCTCACCTATATAGCTAGTGATCTAGCTTTAACCACTTAACAACTGCCCATTGCCGATTAACGGCTTCAGGGCGGTTGTTTAACTCAGAGAGGCCGTTAATTAACGGCCTCCCAGAATTCTGCTCTCGCGTGCCCCGAGGTGTGCGCACTTGAGAGCATCCGTGACCGCCGGGTCCATAGGACCCGGCGCATCACGGTAAACGGGCGCTCATATCGGCCGTTTACCACGTGATTGCTCCGTCAAATGACGGAGTGATCACTTGGAAACAAACCGGCGTCATGTTATGACGCCTGTTCCTCCCTCCCCTTTCTGTACCGATCGGTACAGCGGAGGGGAAAGAGATCGGTGTCAGCAGCGATGTGGGCTGCATCTGCAGTGCCCACATCGCTGCTCACCGAATTTAACCCCTCAATTCCCTGCCAATACTCTGCAATACCAGTGCATACTCTGCAGTACCCTGCCATTACTCTGCAGTACCCCGCCATTACTCTGCAGTACCCCGCCATTACTCTGCAGTGCAGTACCCCGCCATTACTCTGCAGTGCAGTACCCTGCCATTACTCTGTAGTACCCCGCCATTACTCTGCAGTGCAGTACCCCGCCATTACTCTGCAGTGCAGTACCCTGCCATTACTCTGCAGTGCAGTACCCCGCCATTACTCTGCAGTGCAGTACCCTGCCATTACTCTGCAGTGCAGTACCCTGCCATTACTCTGCAGTGCAGTACCCCGCCATTACTCTGCAGTACCCCGCCATTACTCTGCAGTGCAGTACCCCGCCATTACTCTGCAGTGCAGTACCCTGCCATTACTCTGCAGTGCAGTACCCTGCTATTACTCTGTAGTACCCCGCCAATACCCCGCCAATACTCTGTAATACCCTGCCATAAATTGCCATACCCAGCCATACTCAGAGATACCCAGCCATACTCGGTGATACCCTGAAATACCCAGCCATAGACGCCCCCCACCCCTCACCGCCCTCCAGTGCTTCTACCAACTCGCCAGTACGATCAAAGCCAGAATCTTTTTTTTATTTTTTATTTCAGGCTTCCCAGCCTAGAGGTGAGATGTGGGGTCATATTGACCCCCCAGATTTCACTGTAAAGAGGACCTGTCACCCCATATTCCTATTACAAGGGATGTTTACATTTCTTGTAATAGGAATAAAAGTGATCAAAAATATATTTTTGGGAAAAAAAATGTCAAACTAAAATAAATAAAGTAAAATGAACAATAAAAAAATAAAATAAAAATTAAAGCGCCCATGTCCCCATGTGCTCGCATGTGCCACACATGTGAGGTATCGCCGAGAATGTTAGAGCGAGAGCAATAATTCTAGTCCTAGACCTCCTCTGCAACTCAAAACATGTAACCAGTAAAAAAATATTTAAAGCGTCGCCTATGGGGATTTTTTAAGTAGCGACGTTTGGCGCCATTCCACGGGCATGTGCAATTTTGAAGAGTGACATGTTTGATATCTATTTACTCAGCATAACTTCATCTTTCACTTTATGCAAACATTGGGCTAACAAGTGGTTAATAATAGAGCTTGCAGTCAGTAGTGTTAGGAGATAGTGCGTGCTGTCTGCGTGCTCTGTACCCAGTACATACCGCTATAATATAGGGCAGGCCCCTACTTTCAAACATCCAACTTACAAACATCTCCTACTTGCAAACGCAAGGAGACAGCAGCAAGTGAGATGAAAAAAGATGGACGACAAAACAAATTATACAGGGGTGATAACCCTTCCCTATGTTTTCCAAAAAGCTTAAAGATAGTTTTTTTGACTGGAGCTACACTTTAAAAATGTACCGGTTGAAAATGACAAACAGATTCAACTTAACACAACAAACCTACACAGTCCCTGTCTTGTTTGCACCGCCTGTATATTGCTGTTCTGAGTATATAGGGCCTGGGGGCCACACGCATTTCCTTTTTTTAATATGGGTACGGGGTTCCCCTTAATATGCGTACAAGACCCAAATAGGCTGGTAATGGGCAGGGAGGGCTACCCATGCCATGTTTCTCAATGATTTTCAACCATATTGCAGGAACCAGATATAACATTAAAACCGCAAGCAGTTTTAAATGGTGTTATTTCCGTTTAATGTCATTTTGTGCAGGGACTGTTCTAAACACGGGAAACACGTGGCACTTCACAGGCATACTACAGACACCCCGCAGGCACCATATTTAAAGGAATATTTCACTTTTTTTTTTTCACTTTAATCGTCATTAAAATCAGTGCTCCCGCCAAAACGGTAGTTTTTAAAACTTTTTTTTTGCAGTGACCCATGTCCCCTGAGGCAGGAGGCAGGTCGCCAAACCCTTTTTAGGACACTATCTTGCATATTAGCCGTTAAAATGAGCACTTTCCAATTCGAACGTTCGAGTCCCATAGACTTCAATGGGGTTCTAACGTTCGTACCGAACGCCGGGGTCGTTCGCAAGTTCTGGTGCGAACCGAACCGGGGGGTGTTCGGCTCATCCCTACTTGCCAGTGAAAATGTGCAGCAAGTTAACAGTCTTACAATTCAGCACTGCCACAAATGTGTGGCAAGTTATCCTTGCTATCTGGGAATGGCACCGTGGTACATCCAGTAAATTGTGCTAATTGGCAGGGTACATAGGGTTGCTGAATTTTCTGATAAAAAAAAAGACAGGCCTTATGGTCTCTTTCCCACTAATAGCAAAGGCAGCAAGTCCCTTTCTACTGGCTAGGGGGCAGTCCTAGTGGTAAGGTGCAGAATTGCAACTGAATGAGCCCTACATCTGGGCAGCAAAGAGATCTAATTGGCAAAGTAGCCTAACTTTAGCAGGGCATCTTGGTACATAAAAATGAATGCCAGAGAACGATTTAATGTCCATGGAGTCTACTGTAGATGCAAAATGATTGACTAGGTTGCTTCTTTCATTTTTTTTTTTTGCACACAAATAGTATACCCAGTATGATCCTATTATATTAAATGTATGTTAGTCTTGCCAGGAAGATGGCTCATACTTTGTACTCCTCCATCAGCTGATATATATATTTTTTTTTTCGTTCTTTGTGCTCCTCCACATGCCGATACATCACATCAATGCCACAACACATTTAAGGTCACTTATGTTGCCTGGATTCTCACAGCACATAAGCATTAAACCACGAAGCCTCTTCTCACCTCTAGTTAAGCCTAAAATGCCCATAACATGTTTTCATGGGGGCTGTGAGAGTGCGGCAGCTTGATGTGGCCAACACAGGTGATACTAATTCCGAGCGACACGCTCTCCGCCAACGCTAAAAGCTTCTCCGCTTAACTTACTGTATTATACATACTGGCGATGAGATAGTCCGCATCGGTGCAGGGGAGAAGTGTTCCTTATTTTTCACACCTACAGGAAGAGGGAGAAGTACATTTTAAAACATCAAAGAACCGATCCGATTATAGGAAAGACTATTTTTGGGGGTGAATATATACATTTATGGATAGCCAACGGTCCGCAGTCCAGTCTTTCTCACCTTTCTGGGCTGATTAAGCTGAATCATCATCACTTTTTCGAAAGGTGCGAAAACGAAACTCCAAGCAAATAATAAAAGGAAAAAACACTCTTTAGTCCAGTTACATATTCATATTTTTCAAATGTATTTAAAGAAAAAAAAATGTAAAAATAATTTTCCAGTTACATATTTGTTTAAAAAAAAAAACCCCAAAGAAACACCCTTTAGCTCTTTACTGCAGGTACGTATTCATTAAAAAGTCTCTTTAGTCCTTTTACTTTTTTCATATAAAAACACCCTTCAGTCCAGCTACTTATTGATATAAAATACCCACAATGGCTGTTGTATATTGATTAAAAAAAAAATACCCTTTAGTTCAGGTACCTATTCATATAGAGAAGACACCCTTTAGTGCTGTTATGTGTTCATAAAATCAAGAAATAAACAAAAAAAAAAAAACACCCTTTAGACCAGATATGAATTCATAGAAAAATAAATAATAATAAAAAAAAAAGAACAAAACAAAACAAAAAAAAAAAAAAACACCTGTTAAGCCCCATACACACTATCAAATTTTCTGCTGATTTTTTTTTTCCTTCGGATTTACCAAAACCATATAATATAAGGTCAAACCTTAAGAGTTTAAATTTGTATGCAATCAGGCAGACCCTTCTACTACATGGTTTTGGTAAATCTGAAGACAAAAATCTGCAGGAAATTTGATAGTGTGTATGGGGCTTTAGTCCTGTAAGTTTTTTCATATAAAAAAATAAAATAAAATAAAAAATAAAAAAAACACTCTTCACTCAAGTTACTTATTCATAGTAAAAAAAAAACACATATTAGTCCTGTTATGTATTATAGAAAAAAAAAAAAAAAAACCCCTTTGGTTCAGGCACACATTCATATAGAGAAAGCACTCTTTAGTCCTGTTATGTGCTCAGAAATAAATAAATAAATAAATAAAATAAATAAATACCCTTTAGACCAGGTATGTATTCATAAAAAAAAAAAAAACAACAACAAAAATAGGTTGGGTACTTTTTCTTTTAGTCTATTTATGTATTCATAACAGATTAAATAAATAAAAAACAACCTTTAGACTAGTTATGTACTTATATTAAGGAAACACACACACACACCCTTTAGTCCTGTTACTTTTTTATATATATATAAAAAACACCCTTTAGTCCAGTTACTTATTCATATAAAACATTCATTAGTCCTGCTATGTATTCATAAAGAAAAACAAAACAAAAATGCAATGGGGATTATTTACTAAAGGCAAATCCACTTTGCACTGTAAGTGTACTTGGAAGTAAAGTTGCTGTAGATCCGAGGGGGACATGCAATGAAAATAGAAAACAGCATTTTTGCTTGCACATGATTGGATGATAAAATCAGCAGAGCTTCCACTCATTTCAGATCTACCCCTTTGATTTAGAGCGACTGCACTTCCAAGTGCACTTGCAGTGCAAAGTGGATTTACCTTTAGCAAATAACCCCTATTATACCCCTTAGTTCAGGTAATTACCGTATTTTTCGGACTATAAGATGCACTTTTTTCCCCCAGAAATATGGGGGAAAATGTGCCTGCGTCTTATGGTGCGAATATACGATTGGCACCGCCCCCCCCCTACTGCGATCAAGAGCGATCCGCGGCCTTGGCCTTAGGAAAGGCCGCGGCTTCGGCCTAGCTCCGGAGCGGCGGCCATCTTGGTGCACGCACCGTTTGCAATGTGATCGCTCCGTCAAATGACGGAGCGATCACTTGTAAACAAACCGGCGTCATGATGACACCGGTTCCTCTCTCCCCTCTGTGCACAGATCTGTACAGTGGAGGGGAGAGATCGGATGGCAGCAGCGCTGTGGGCTGCATCTGTAGTGTCCACAGCGCTGCTCTATGACAAGCGCAGTCACAGCCATCCCTCCATACCCTGCCAATACTCTGCCATACCCTGCCAATACTCTGCCATACTATGCAATACTCTGCAATACCCTGCAATACTCTGCCAATACTCTGCCATACCCTGCCAATACTCTGCAATACCCTGCCAATACTCTGCAATACCCTGCCAATACTCTACCATACCCTGCCAATACTCTGCCATACCCAGCCAATACTCTGCCATACCCTGCCAATACTCTGCCATACCCTGCCAATACTCTGCCATACCCTGCCAATACTCTGCAATACCCTGCCAATACTCTACCATACCCAGCCAATACTCTGCCATACCCTGCCAATACTCTGCCATACCCTGCCAATACTCTGCCATACCCAGCCAATACTCTGCCATACCCTGCCAATACTCTGCCATACCCAGCCAATACTCTGCCATACCCAGCCAATACTTTCTATGGTAATGGTCACTCTGCATTTCATGGGCAAATGGAAAATATTTTAGTACACCATTTGGTTCAGAATATTTTTTTTTCTTGTTTTCAACCTCTAAAACCTAGGTGCATCTTATGGTCAGGTGCGTCTTATGGAGCGGAAAATATGGATATGAAGAAGATGTGCTGTTATGTGTCCGTGCTGTAAAAAAATAAATAAAATAAACCACATCCTTTAGGCCAGTTATGTATTCATTAAAAAACAAAAAACAACACATTTAGTTCAAATACTTTATCTTTTAGTTCCATTATGTATTCATAACAGATTAAATAAATAAAAAAACAACCTTTAGACCAGTTATGCATATATATATATATATATATATATATATATATATATATATATAAACACCCAAAATCCTTTCAGTCCTGTTACCTTTTTCATATAAATAACACTCTGAAGCCCAGTAACGTATCCATAACTGATTGGTTTCTATGCAGAGCTGCACCAGATTTTGCACGCTCCAGTTTTAGTAAATAGCTCTGTTTTTTTCCAAGTTAACCTCTACCTGACTTCGCTACAGCTGAAAGACGGCTACTGCCGGGCTCTGTTGTTCCGAGAGGGCATCCATGAATGTCCTTCCAGAACCCCGCCCCCCTTGGGCATGCATTCGGCCTTCGGACATAGGTGATCAAAGATCATGGCAAAGGGTCAATCACAGCGGCCAGCAAACGATGAGGTGCTCGCCATAGCAGCAGGAAAGAACTTCCTTCTTCCATACCTTATCCACCTCCTGGAGCCTACCCTGCTGCTACACTGACTACAGCCACTCTGTAAGCAATGTAAGGGAGGACCACTGATAGGGAATCTGATGTAAGGGGGGCTCTGATGGGGACTCTAACAAAAGGGGGTACATTGATAGAAACTCTGATGTATGGGGATCTCTTATGGGGGCTCTGATGTAAGTGCTGTCTATCAGTGCCACCCCAATATAAGGAGGGTTCTGATAGTAACTCTAATGTAAAGGAGCTTGTATGAGAACCCTGATGTAAGAGGACTCTGATAGGAAATCTAATATAAGGGGGGACTGTGGAGACTTTGATGTAAGGGGTGCTCTAAAGGGGACCCTGATATAAAGGAGGACTCTAATAGGGACTATGATATAAGGAGAGACTCTGGTGTTAGGGGGGTCTCCAATAGAGACTCCAATGCTTGGGGGGGGGGCTCTATTGGGGACCCTGATATAAGAGGGGCTCTAATGAGGACTCTGATGTAAAGGGGAACTCTGATATAAGAAGGGGCCCTGATAAGAACTTGGATAGAAAGGAAGGACTCTGACGGGAACTCAGATGGAAGGGGGGACTCTGATGGGAACTCATATGGAAGACTCATCAGATCAGGCAATGTTTTTCCAATCTTCTATTATTCAATGTTGGTGAGTCTGTGCGAATTTAAGCCTCAGTTTCCTGTTCTTAGCTGACAGGAGTGGCACCCGTTGTGGTCTTCTCCTGCTGTAGTCCATATTCTTCAAGGTTCGATTTGTTGTGCATTCAGAGATGGTATTCTGCATACCTTGGTTGTAACGTGTGGTTATTTGAGTTACTGTTACCTTTCTATGATCTCAGACCAGTCTGCCTATTATCCTCTGATATCAACAAGGCATTTTCTTCCACACAGCTGCCGCTCACTGGATATTTTCTCTTTTTTGGATCATTCTCTGTAAGCCCGAGAGATGGTTGTGTGTGAAAATCCCAGTAGATCAGCAGTTTTTCTAATGCTCACCATATGCACCAACAACCATTCCACGTTCAAAGTCACTTTAATCCAATTTCTTACCCATTCTTATGTTTGGATTGAACATCAGAAAGTCGTCTTCACCACGTCTAGATGACTTACTGCATTGAGTTACTGCCATGTGATTGGCTGATTAGTAATTTGTGTTACCAAGCAATTGAGCAGGTTTATCTAATAAAGTGACCAGTGAGTGTATATTGAAGAATATATATGTAGCACCCTGGTGTTTAGGTAGGGTTACTAGTACATTTAGTTTGCCAGGCAGTTGTTTGCCTGGTTAATTGTTAGTAGATCCACTGATTCCTCTCTAGTTCTGGGCTTGCTGCACCTTCTCTCTTCTGTCGCTAGGTGGCGTTATGCTGGTGACATTAGAAATAGACAAGGGCTTAGCAAGGTCAGGTTACGAATGGATGGAGTGTCTCAGCCAATGGGCAGGGGTTTCTTTAAACCTTTTGGCCTGCTGGGGGAGTCTATTTATTTGGGTGGAGTCAGGTGATCGGGGTTCTGTGCCACCCAGACTGTCTGGATGGATGTATGTTATGCTGCCCTGGACTGCTAGGTTGGAATCCTGAGGGGACATCTGGTGGGTTCTGTGCCACCTAGACGGCTGTCTGGGTGAATGTATGTTATGCTGCCCCAGGCTGCTAGGCCCGAATCCTAAAGGGACATCTGGCGGGTTCTGTGCCACCTAGATGGCTGTCTGGGTGGATGTATTTAATGCTACCCCAGGCTGCTAGGCTGGAATCCTGAAGGGACATCTGGCGGGTTCTGTGCCACCTAGATGGCTGTCTGGGTGGATGTATGTTATGCTGCACCAGGCTGCTAGGCCGGAATCCTGAAGGGACATCTGGCGGGTTCTGTGCCACCTAGATGGCTGTCTGGGTGGATGCATGTTATGCTGCCCTGGACTGCTAGGCCGGAATCCTGAAGGGACATCTGGTGGGTTCTGTGCCACCTAGACGGCTGTCTGGGTGGATGTATGTTATGCTGCCCCAGGCTGCTAGGCCCAAATCCTGAAGGGACATCTGGCGGGTTCTGTGCCACCTAGATGGCTGTCTGGGTGGATGCATGTTATGCTGCCCTGGACTGCTAGGCCGGAATCCTGAAGGGACATCTGGTGGGTTCTGTGCCACCTAGACGGCTGTCTGGGTGGATGTATGTTATGCTACCCCAGGCTGCTAGGCCGGAATCCTGAAGGGACATCTGGTGGGTTCTGTGCCACCTAGACGGCTGTCTTGGTGGATGTATGTTATGCTGCCCCCGCCTGCTAGGCCGGAAACCTGAAGGGACATCTGGTGGGTTCTGTGCCACCTGAATCCTGAGGGGACATCTGGTGGGTTCTGTGCCACCTAGACGGCTGTCTGGGTGGATGTATGTTATGCTGCCCCAGGCTGCTAGGTCGGAATCCTGAGGGGACATCTGACGGGTTCTGTGCCACCTAGATGGCTGTCTGGGTGGATGTATGTTATGCTGCCCCAGGCTGCTAGGTCGGAATCCTGAGGGGACATCTGACGGGTTCTGTGCCACCTAGATGGCTGTCTGGGTTGATGTATGTTATGCTGCCCTGGACTGCTGGGCCGGAATCCTGAAGGGACATCTGGTGGGTTCTGTGCCACCTAGACGGCTGTCTTGGTGGATGTATGTTATGCTGCCCCCGCCTGCTAGGCCGGAAACCTGAAGGGACATCTGGTGGGTTCTGTGCCACCTGAATCCTGAGGGGACATCTGGTGGGTTCTGTGCCACCTAGACGGCTGTCTGGGTGGATGTATGTTATGCTGCCCCAGGCTGCTAGGTCGGAATCCTGAGGGGACATCTGACGGGTTCTGTGCCACCTAGATGGCTGTCTGGGTGGATGTATGTTATGCTGCCCCAGGCTGCTAGGCAAGAATCTTGAGGCCTATCCCGGGGACATCTGGCTGCTGGGTTGTCTGAAGGCCTATCCAGAAGCAGGAGAAGCAGCATAGGGTCGGGAGTGCAGGATTGGAGTCCAACCGAGAGTAACGGTTCTGCTGGACAATTATCCAGTTGTCATTGGAGGCAGAAGGACAAGCTGTCGCCACTAAGGGACCATCCACCTTTACCATTACCGTAGACCACTGTGAATAAGCTGGAGCCAGTACCAGAGCAGACTTCTCATCAACCGGGGACGGTGAAGAAGTGGGAAAACTTCAGCAAGTCAGGGACCCAGTGGGACAGCAGAGGTGACGCTTGAAGAGTATCTGTGAGTGGTAAGCCAGGGACCCAGCAAGAAAGCGGGGGGGGGGGGGGGGGACGCTTGAGGAAGATACTGAGTTATGGAAGTGAAAGTGGAAGAGCTCAAGGGATCCAGTGGCGATTGGGTCTGAGAGTCTAATAAGAGACTGGAAGCTCAGTTCAGTGAGTGAGGACCTACAATAAGAGACTGTAGCGTGTGAGGAGAACTGTCTGTGTTACCAATAGTACAAATAATACACATAATAATAATACAAATACAATAGTACAAATACCGTTAGTGACTCTTTCAAAATTAGTTGCCATAGGAGACAGCGGTCCTACCTATACAGAAGTGTCCGGCTGGAGGCCTTCACCTGTATAGCTCTCTATCTGTAGAAGTCTCGGAGTCTGACAATTGTCTTTGCACCTACTTTAGGGTGTCGTGACCCTAACCCTCTCTCCCACAGTTCTTGTTCAAGAGACAATAAATCTCTTTGCATTCAAAAAGTGTCTGGCGCCCACCAATTCAACTTGTATTACACCCACCATGCCTTGTAACCCACTCTACCAAGAAGGATGTCAGTTCTCCCTGACTCTGGAGGTCACTATTAGGTCACTAGTGGTCCGGGACCTTGCTACATATATGAATGCAATGATTGGTATGTGAAGGATGACATCATAGTAACAGAGGTATGGATACAACGTTGCAGTTGCAGATCTCTGTTGATAGAAGAGAAGCAGATGGGGACGTTCTCTCACTTTGGCTCCATTCACACCACGCCGTTCCATTTTGCGGACGGAATCGCCGTGATTCATCAATGCCCCAAATCGCGGGAAGCCCTTGCAATCCCTGTTACTTTGAATTGCGCCTAAATCGCAGCACAATTGAGGCCCCGACGGATCGCAGGTAAAATCGTGCAAACAGAATCCTGGGAAGCCTGTCGCCCCAAAAGAAGTCAAAAGAAGTAAAAGAACTTCTTTTTGGGTGACAGGCGTTCTGCGAATCTATTTATCCGATTTTACCTGCGATTCCTCTGGGGCAACAATCGCAGAAAAATTCCGCCCGCAAGACGGAACGCCATGGTGTGAATGGAACCCTTTGGGTTTCACAAACTCAGATTCCGCCTCTAATATTATTTTCTTCCAATTGTGATATAAAGTCTAACTATAGGAAAAGCTTTATATATATATATTTTTTTACATTTTGGACAGAGTATGGGAGGGTTATAACCCCTGTCAGGTTTATTTTGCTGTCATCTGTGTCCCATCGGGGAGATTTCTCTTCAGTTCCTGTCCCCAAAGACATCACAGGAAGTGGGAGGAAATCTCTCCAAAGTGAGACTTGTTATAACCAAACAAGTGTCCCCGCTGGAAGATTCCCCCTGTATTCCTGTTTTGGTGTGAACAGAAAATTTGGGATTTTCTTTTACTTTCATTGATAATGGTAAACAGGATAAATGGAGAGGACGAATCTCCCTAATGGGGACACAGACAGCAATAAAAACAGACAGCTGTTCTAATCCATCTCCACTCTATCCAAACCTAAAACAATATTGTTTCTTTTAGTTGTATATGTACTTGTTGCTGTCTGTGTCCCCATTAGGGAGCGTCACCGTTCTTATTTACCCCGGTGACCTCTCACCAAAAGGAAATCAGGAATATTGTGTGGTCACCAGGACAGGAATGGAGGGGCAATCTTCTACTGGCTTTCCTCTCACTTCCTGTTGTAGCTGTGGGACAGGAAGTAAAGGGAAATCTCCCCAATGGGACACAGATTGGGGAAAAAAAAACTCTTATTATTCTTTTTAAAAATACTCTTTGGTTATTCTATCCAAAAATAATAATAATAATAATACAAAAATGTTGCTAACGTTAAGGTAAAGTTCAGGAATTGACAGAAGAGACACATCTCCTGTATTATATGTATATATATATATATATATATCCTCCACCATGCAATGTTCAACCCCTCCCTATAACACACAGGTGTCCTCTATCTGTGCTGCTGTGTGCGGGACCACCGTACTGACCCCCCCCCCCCATTCACACTCCATGCAGCTTTCTTCTGCCCCCAGGTAACCCCTTCATACAGCTGCTCAGGTGACGTCACATTCCCAGTCAGACACGCCCTCTTCTCTTACGTTCTCCTTTTCGGCACGCCCACGTGATTCCCCAGCCCCGCCTGTGGAGTTGACGTTCCCCCCAGCGTAACACGGTGGGCGTGATCGTGACGAACAGGACGCATGCGCGGTAGGGCAGATCGTCCTTGATTACCTCTTTCTGGGCGGGGTCACGTGGTATGTTAGCCTCCTTTTTTTGGCGCCTGTTATGGAGCGGGTGGGAGAGGCACTGCAAGAGTCAGCGTGCCCCGGAGAGGAGGGAGCCGTGTGTCCCGCCACTGGAGGGGAGGAGCTCAGCTCAACTATCACCTCACCACCTCATACCATGGAGGGGCTCACTCACCGTGTGCTGGAGGATCCGGCCTCACTTCTGTATTGTGCGAATCAGAGCTTTATACTCCACATTACTACACTGTGCATGGAGACACCCCCCACCCCACCCTGTATAGTGTGACAGGGACCCCAAACTATTGTACAACACATGATACAGTGCATGTAATACGTACCACAACACATATACTACACAACATATACCACTATACATACTACACGCCACAACACACATACTGCATGCCACAACACATACTACACACCCCCCAACACATACTACACGCCACAACACATACTACGTGCCACACCACATATAGTGCATGCTACCAACACATACTGCACGCTACAACACATATACTACACACTACAACACATATACTGCACACTACAACACATATACTGCACGCCACAACACATATACTGCACGCCACAACACATATACTGCACGCCACAACACATATACTACATGCTGCAACTCATACCACAAAGCATATACAGTGCGCCACAATGTATATACTACACGCCACCAATACCATGTACCACAACATATATACAGCGCACCACAATGCATACTGTGTGCCCTAATGCATATACAGCGCACCACATCACACACACCACAACACGTGTTCTACACACTGCCGTGCATTCCATGTGCCACAACACATATACTACACAGCACACATACTGTACTCCACAACTCATATATACAGCACACCACAATGCATATACTACACACTGCAACATAAACTATGCATCACATTGCAAAACACATACCATGTACCACAGTGCATACTGTGCACCAAAATGCATATACAGCATGCCACAACACATACCATGTGCCACAACGTGGTGCGTTAGGAGAGGATTCATTTTAAAGGGGCGCCCTATGGCTTAGTTCACACCTACGGATGCGTCCAAGTGTGTGTGTGTGTGTGTCTCTTGTGTAGGGAAAGTCCTTTCATTTCAATGGGGCCGCCCCCCATGTGCAAGAAACCAAAAGTTGTCCCTGAACTGTTTGCAAAATAAAACGCACTGCACCCGGCGCATGGCATGCAGTTTGACACACATATTAGCGAATGTGTGAGGACGCTATTGTCACCGACATGTGTCTTTTGTGGGGCAGCCCGTTTCTGTGCATGTCGGAATGTGAGTGATTGTGCACACCTTCCTGGATCGCAGTAGTGTGAACGTAACGCATCGTACATCAGCACATGTACATTAAACTACAGAACCCACAGGGCCGGGTCACACCCGAATGGCACAGGAACGCACTCCACATTCCTATGCCGCTCAGTTCACAAATTAAGAGTATCGCCCCTGATTAGCATAGATAACAATTAAGTACCATCATCCACAAGTCATAATATGGAAGAAAGGGTTGGTATGAGAGTGCTAGGGATAGTTGCTCATGCTAGCCCTCTAAGCAGTCCCAAACCAAAAATTGTAAAAATTGGACTATATCGGTACTTTTAAAGAAAGTCAATAACATTTAAAATTTCATCTTGTTTAATAGACATATAAAGAAAAAAGGAAAATGACAAACATCACCCATTTAAAATACAAATAGATACATATCACAATAAGGGCGTCCTTGACCAATTCTCCACAAAAGGGGAGTTCGAATCAATGGCGCATAGGGGTCTCCTCTACTAGTTTCGTGGGACAAGCCGCTTCTTCAGGAGGATATCTATACAAACATAATAAATTATATATAGCAATTAACAACCAAAAGCAAATTATCATAAAATTAATCATTAATATTGTAAAATACATCATATTATTGGCAAAAAGAGAGAGGTCAGCTCACCCCAGATTCAGAAGGATGGATTGCAGACAAAGGGACCCCCATATATATTCCCCCTATGGCGGACATGGGGGATTGACCAGACGGCCCTACTGGAGGTGAGGGGGGGGGGACTCCTTAGTATATTAAATTAGAAAAATTTTTTTTTTTATATAACTCGCCAAAAAAACATATTAGTATAAGATTGTCCGGATATACCAGATAAGGACCATAGGATTGCATCAAATTAAATTGAGTATGTGAAGTGAAGCTATGTGGCTCAGTGCTGTGCGATTTTTCAGCCCATTCATTTCAACAGGCTGAAGTTGCAACTAAAGTAGTGCATGTATTACTTTTCAAAAGCACGCTGCACTGGAAGACATGATCCTGGGGTACAATGTGCACCGCTGGAGGCAAATGTGTTTGGGGTGACATTAGGATTATATTGAATGACCGAGGCCCCAGATCTCTCCATTAATGGAACTGTCATGCTGCATTGTTATCACAAGAGATGTACACATTCCTTTGCGATAGCAAAGTGATCAAAACATATTTTTTAAAGGGACAGTGTAAAAAAAAAAAAATGTTTTTTTTAAAAGCGCCCCCGTCTCCACATCCTTACACGCAGTGGGGAACGCAGACATAGGTCACGCCCACACATGTAAGCGAGAACTAGACCTGCTCTGTAACGTTAAGGCTCAGTTTCCACTTTTGCAACTTGTCATGCGACCTGTGGCTGGAAAGTCGCATGGCAAGTCACGTCCCATGATTTCCAATGAGTACCGTTCATATCTGGGCGAGTTCAAGTCACACTGTCCCTGCTCTACTTTGGTCCCACTTTGATGCGACTTGAGGTCATTAGACCTCAAGAATACACAGACAAAATCGCACAACTTTCAGTTTGCAGTAGTGGAAACCTAGCCTAAACTGGTAACCTGTAGAAATTGTTAAAGTGTCGCCTATAGAGATTTTTAAGTACCATCGTTTGGCGAGCACATGCAATTTTAAAGCATGCCATGTTAGGTATCTATTCAGTCGTTGTAATATTGTCTTTCATATTATACAAAATAAAAAATGGGGTGTACAGTGGTGTGAAAAAGTGTTTGCCCCCTTCCTCATTTCCTGTTCCTTTGCATGTTTGTCACACTTAAGTGTTTCGGAACATCAAACCAATTTAAACAATAGTCAAGGACAACACAAGTAAACACAAAATGCAATTTGTAAATGAAGGTGTTTATTATTAAAGGTGAAAAAAAATCCAAACCATCATGGCCCTGTGTGAAAAAGTGATTGCCCCCTAAACCTAATAACTGGTTGGGCCACCCTTAGCAGCAACAACTGCAACCAAGCGTTTGCGATAACGTGCAATGAGGCTTTTACAGCGTCCTGGAGGAATTTTGGCCCACTCATCTTTGCAGAATTGTCCTAATTCAGTTACATTAGAGGGTTTTCGAGCATGAACGGCCTTTTTAAGGTCATACCACAACATCTCAATAGGATTCAGGTCAGGACTTTGGCTAGGCCACTCCAAAGTCTTCATTTTGTTTTTCTTCAGCCATTCGGTGGTGGACTTGCTGGTGTGTTTAGGATCATTGTCCTGCTGCAGAACCCAAGTTCGTTTCAGCTTGAGTACACGAACAGATGGTCGGACATTCTCCTTCAGGATCTCTTGGTAGACAGCAGAATTCATAGTTCCTTTTATCACGGCAAGTCTTCCAGGTCCTGAAGCAGCAAAACAGCCCCAGACCATCACACTACCACCACCATATTTTACTGTTGGTATAATGTTCTTTTTATGAAATGCAGTGTTCCTTCTACGCCAGATATACTTGGACACACACCTTCCAAAGAGTTCCACTTTTGTCTCATCGGTCCACAGAATGTTGTCCCAAAAGTCTTGGGGATCATCAAGATGTGTTGTGGAGAAATTGAGACGAGCTTTGATGTTCTTTTTGCTCAGCAGTGGTTGTCTCCTTGGAACTCTGCCATGCAGGCCATTTTTGCCCAGTCTTTTCCTGATGGTGGAGGCATGAACGCTGACCTTAACTGAGGCAAGTGAGGCCTGCAGTTCCTTGGACGTTGTTGTGGGGTCTTTTGTGACCTCTTGGATGAGTCGTCGCTGCGCTCTTGGGGTAATTTTGGGCGGCCGGCCACTCCTGGGAAGGTTCACCACTGTTCCATGTCTTCGCCATTTGTGGATAATGGCTCTCACTGTGGTTCGCTGGATTCCCAAAGCTTTGGAAATGGCTTTATAACCCTTTCCAGACTGATAGATCTCAATTACTTTCTTTCTCAATTGTTCCTGAATTTCTTTGGGTCTCGGCATGATGTGTAGCTTTTAAGGATCTTCTGGTGGACCTTACTGTGTCAAGCAGCTCCTATTTAAGTGATGCCTTGATTGTGAACAGGTGTGGCAATAATCAGGCCTGGGTGTGGCTAGAGAAATTGAACTCAGGTGTGGACAACCACAGTTATAGTATGTTTTAACAAGGGGGCAATCACTTTTTCACACAGGGCCATGATGGTTTGGATTTTTTTTCACCTTTAATAATAAACACCTTCATTTACAAATTGCATTTTGTGTTTACTTGTGTTGTCCTTGACTATTGTTTAAATTGGTTTGATGTTCCGAAACACTTAAGTGTGACAAACATGCAAAGGAACAGGAAATGAGGAAGGGGGCAAACACTTTTTCACACCACTGTATATATATATATATATATATATATATATATATATATATATATATATATATATATATATTATTTTAATGAATTGACCACTGGGCACTTAAACCCCCTTCCTAACCAGACAAATTGTCATGTAATACTGTACCTATATGACATTTTTGTCCTTTTTTTTTTTCCACACAAATAGAGCTTTCTTTTGGTGGTATTTAAGCGCTTTCTGCCCGCCCACCATCAAATGACGGCGGGGTGGTGCAGCTCTTGTTCTGGGCCGCTGTCATATGACGGTGGCACAGAACGACCGCTCTTGTGTGCCCACGAGGGCGCACAGCACGGCGATGCTAGGACACGGTGCGACCACGAGCTGTGTAAATAGCCGCGTCCGCGGCTCTTTAACCATGTGATTGGCTGTGCCCAATCACAGCCAGTCACATGTAAACCTGGAGATGACGGTAATTGGCTCTCCTCGCCTCACACTGACAGTGTGAGGAAAGGAGTGCTGATCAACGGGCATCTCCTCACAGAGGGACAGCTAGGTAAGTGACCAGGGCACTGATCATCAGTGGCCTGATTACAATATATAAAGTGTAAAAATGCCATGCCCATCAATGCTATCATACAGTGCCCACCAGTGGCAGCAATCAGCACCCACAAGTACCACAAATCAGTGCCCATTAGCCAGGCCAGCCAGTGCTGGCAATTGGTGCTGCTCATCACTGCTGTCCATCAATGCCCATCAGTGTCGCCCATCAGTTCCACTCATCAATGCCCATGTGCACCGCCTATCCATGCTGCCTATCCGTGCTGCCTATGAGTGCCCATCAGTGCCACCTAACAGTACCTATCAGTGCCCATACGTGCGGCATATTAGTGCCTCCTCATCAGTGTCACCTCATCAGTGCCCATAAGTGCCACCTCATCAATGCCCACCAGTTCAGTGTATCAGTGCCCATCAGTGCTAACTCATCAGCGCACATCTGTGAGGGCGAAAAATTACTTAGTTACAAAATTTACTGACAGAAAAAAGTAAAAAACACTTTTTTTTTTTTCAAAATTTTTGACTTTTTTTTGTAAAAAAACCCAGCGGTGATTACATACCAGCAAGAGAAAGCTCTGTTTGTATGAAGAAAATGATAAAATGTGTTTGGGTACAGTGTAGTATGACCTCGCAGTTGTCATTCAAAGTGTGCCAGCGCTGAAAGCTGAAAAATAGCCTGGGCAGGAAAGGGGTGTTCATGCCTGGTAGGCAAGTGGTTAATCACCGCTGTTTTTTTTTAAATTTTTTGCTCTATAAAAGAAAAAAAGACAGAAAATTATGTAAAAAAAAAAAAGATTTTTTCTTTTGTAAAATTTTGCAAATTAGTAATTTTTCTTCATAAATTTTTGTCCAAAATAAATACCGCTACATATCTTTGGTAATTTGCATGTAATTGGTTACCTGTGAAGAGGGGTGACACCAAATTCACTTTGAAAAGTGCGCAGTCTATTTGCCTTTAGTTAATTGAACCTTTTGATTTGTGCAGTGGGATTTTTCTCTGGGGACGGGGTGTACATATTGATGATTCTCGTCTTTCTCTCTTTTAGCACGTACAGAAGACAGAGGACTTCCAGACATGAGCATCCTTCTGATAGAGGCCTTCTATGGAGGCTCCCACAAGCAGCTGATGGATATCCTGAAGGATGAAATTGACGGCTGTGTTCTGTACAGTCTTCCCGCTAAGAAATGGCATTGGAGGGCCCGAACCTCCGCTCTGTACTTCATGCAAGCTGTTCCTGCCAGCGACACGTACAGGTAATAGTACAACAATGATGGGATACTATTGGTAGACAATGCGCCTCACACTTACCTGTCATTAGTGCAGCTGCCAGCTTGTCAATAGGTACAGCTGAAGGGTATGAAGAAATCTGATAACTGTAGGAAATGGATTAGTGATAGCACTGACAGGTCAGGAATAGGGATGAGCTCCGGCGTGTTCGCATACTCCACGTGCAGAGCCCGCAAGGAAGTCGGCGCAGCGCTGCACTAATCACAGGCAGTGAGACATTGCCCGATCTCTGCAGCCTATCCATGCCGCCTATCCGTGCCCACCAGTGCCGCCTATTAGTGCCCATCAGTGCCACCTATCAGGACCAATAAGTGCGGCATAAGTGCCCGATCTCTGCAGCCACGCATCAGGGCAATGTCTCACTGCCTGTGATTAGCGCAGTGATGCGCCAACTTCCTGGCGGGCTCTGCACGTGGAGTATGCAAACACGCCTGAGCTCATCCTTAGTCAGGAATTCCCAACAAAGATCTAAAACTGGGGTTGATTTACTAAAACCAGAGAGTGCAAAATCTGGTCTAACTGTGCATACTGTAGAAACCAATTAGCTTCCATTTTTTTTTGTCAAAGATTAATCACTTTCAGATCGCCCGTCCCCAAATGTACTGCGGACGGGCACCCGCTCAGGCAAAATGACATACTCGTATGTCGCTGCTTACTTCTGGGTTCAAGGGGTGCAAACTCGCTGTGATTGTACACAGCTGGAGCCTGCCAGCAACTCATAGGCAATGATTCACATCCAGTACCTGCTGATCGACTGTGTCCAATCACAGCCCAGAGCTCTGTGTTGACAGCCAACACAGAGCTCTATACAGAGGGAGCAATCTCTCTGTTTTTTTATTCCTCCATAGCAAAGATGAGAAACTAATGCCTTGTACAGGTGACTGGTTTTCCCGTCAGAATAAACTCTGAAGGTTTTTCCGATGGAATTTCAATGAAACCGTCTTGCCTACACACGATCACACCAAAGTCCAACCATCAAGAACGCGGTGACGTACAACACGTACAACGGGACTAGAAAAAGGAAGTTCAGTAGCCAGTACTTGCCTCAGAGCATGCGTCGTTTTTGGTACGTCGGAACAGCATACAGATGAGCGGTTTTCCCGATAGGAATTTGTTCAGTCGGAAATATTTAGAACATGTTCTTTTTCTACGTCCATCAGAATTTTCAACGTAAATAGTCCGATGGGGCATACACACGATTGGAAAATACTATGAAAGGCTCCCGTCTGACTTTTTCTGTCGGAAATTCCACTCCTTTCACACATAGGCGATTCCAAATTGCGGCAAAACACGGGAAGCATTTGCAATGTCATTACTATGTAATCGCACCTCAATAGCGGTGGGACTTTGTTGTGGCAAAATAGCCATGCGCTGAGCTTGTCACTCAAAAAGGACCAAGAACTTCATTTGGGCAACAGCGTCGCGCATTGTGACAACAATCACGGCAATATCGCACCATTGGGGTGCCATTAAGAAGTAATGGCATCGAAGACATGTTCCTCGTTTTGGCGCAATTTGGAATCACAGCGATTCCGCCCACTATTCAAATTGCCTAGGTGTGAATGGAGTCTTAGGAAAAGCAGCACACTGCACACACATTACACATAGGCACACTTTTAACCCCTTGATCGCCCTAGATGTTAATCCCTTCCCAGCCAGTGTCAGTACAGTGACAGTGTATATTGTTAGCACTGATCACTTAATTACTGTCACTGGTGATGTCAGTGGCAGTTAGTCAGTTCCCCTCCCCCAGTGTCAGTCCGTGTCAGCTTGTCCGCCGCACAACCAAGTTCCATTATAAGTCGCTGATCACCACCATTAGTGGTATAAAAATGGAAAAAAAACAATATTGTGATTTTTTTTTTTTTTTATCAAAAATATGTAGCAGAATATATTTTCCCAAAATTTATGAAGAAGTTTTTTCTTTTTTTTTTTTTTTATGTTTTATTGGATATGATTTATAGCAGAATGGAATTTTTTTTGTTGTTTTTCAGTTTTTTTTCATTTACATCACAAAAAATATAAAACTCAGTGGTGATCAAGTACCACCAAAAAAAAGCTTGAATTGTTTGAAAACAATGATATAAATTTTGTTTGGGTACAGCGTTGCATGACTGCACAATCGCACAGTGCTAAATAGCAAAAAGTTAGAAGCTGATTGGCTACTATGCACAGCTGCACCAGATTTTGCACATACTAGTTTTAGTAAATCAATCATTAAATTAATGTTGCTCAATTTTTTACTTTTTTTTTTTGCAAAAGATGGAATTTCTTTTTAAAAATGAAATAATATCATCAAATCTGTAGTGTTCCATTTGTAGCTGTGTCCCAAGGTTTAGGGTTACTCCTCAGTCATGTGGTACAGCGGGCAGTGCGCCTAAAATGTGTGCTGTTGCTGTGACTGGGGACCACATGATTTATATCATGTAATGCATTCAGGGGTAATGACTACAGCAATAGTTGTTCTGGGTCCATATATAGTATTTGGCCACATAGATTTTTTTTTTTAAGCAAGCCTTACAAGTAAAATGAACCTTGCACTAAAAGAAAAAAATAGGAAGAAAAAATACTTACCGTTCACTGCACTTGGCTAGGGGTGGGTAAGGCCACTGGACTTTCTCTGAGGATGCTGGGGAAGCTCAGGGTTCCCAATCCTGCAAACAATGCACTCCTACACAGGATCCCAGTGGGGTTGCACAATGTGCAGAGTGCACCCCTAAGCCCTGCACGCTAAACAGTGCACTCTCTGTAGTGTACTCCTGAACTCTGTACGTAACGTACTCCTGAACTCTGCACTCTGTACGTAATGTACTCCTCAACTCTGTACTTTGTACGTAATGCACTTCTGAACTCTGTACGTAGCTTACACCTGAATTCTGCACTCTGTACGTAGTGTACTCCTGAACTCTGTACGTAGTGCACTCCTGAACTCTGTACGTAGTGCACTCCTGAACTCTGTACATAGCTTACACCTGAATTCTGCACTCTGTACGTAGTGCACTCCTGAACTCTGTACGTAGTGCACTCCTGAACTCTGTACGTAGTGCACTCCTGAACTCTGTACGTAGTGCACTCCTGAACGCTGTACGTAGGGCACTCCTGAACTCTGTACGTAGTGCACTCCTGAACTCTGTACGTAGTGCACTCCTGAACTCTGTACATAGCTTACACCTGAATTCTGCACTCTGTACGTAGTGCACTCCTGAACTCTGTACGCAGTGCACTCCTGAACTCTGTACGTAGTGCACTCCTGAACGCTGTACGTAGGGCACTCCTGAACTCTGTACTTTGTACGTAATGCACTTCTGAACTCTGTACGTAGCTTACACCTGAATTTTGCACTCTGTACGTAGTGCATTCCTGAACTCTGTACGTAGTGCACTCCTGAACTCTGTACGTAGTGCACTCCTGAACTCTGTACGTAGTGCACTCCTGAACTCTGTACGTAGGGTACTCCTGAACTCTGTACGTAGGGCACTCCTGAACTCTGTACGTAGGGCACTCCTGAACTCTGTACTTTGTACGTAATGCACTTCTGAACTCTGTACGTAGCTTACACCTGAATTCTGCACTCTGTACGTAGTGTACTCCTGAACTCTGTACGTAGGGTACTCCTGAACTCTGTACGTAGTGCACTCCTGAACTCTGTACATAGCTTACACCTGAATTCTGCACTCTGTACGTAGGGTACTCCTGAACTCTGTACGTAGTGCACTCCTGAACTCTGTACGTAGTGCACTCCTGAACTCTGTACGTAGTGCACTCCTGAACTCTGTACATAGGGTACTCCTGAACTCTGTACGTAGTGCACTCCTGAACTCTGTACGTAGGGCACTCCTGAACTCTGTACGTAGGGCACTCCTGAACTCTGTACGTAGGGCACTCCTGAACTCTGTACGTAGGGCACTCCTGAACTCTGTACGTAGGGCACTCCTGAACTCTGTACGTAGGGCACTCCTGAACTCTGTACGTAGGGCACTCCTGAACTCTGCACTCTACTTAGCGCGCCCCTGCACTCTACATAGTGTACTCATGAACTCTGCACTCTGTACATAGCGCACACCTGAATTCTGCACTCTGTACGTAGGGTACTCCTGATCTCTGTACATAGGGTACTCCTGATCTCTGTACATAGGGTACTCCTGATCTCTGTACATAGGGTACTCCTGATCTCTGTACATAGGGTACTCCTGATCTCTGTACATAGGGTACTCCTGATCTCTGTACATAGGGTACTCCTGAACTCTGCAGCTTCTGATGAAATTGAGTTTGACACACCTGGGCTTAAACATTTTAGGATATTATTGCTTTTAGTTAAATTACCGTATATACTCGAGTATAAGCCGAGATTTTCAGCCTCTTTTTTGAGGCTGAAAGTGCCCCCCTCGGCTTATACTCGAGTCATCGCTGTCTGCCCGCTCGATCAGCGTGTCGAGCAGACAGACAGCGGCCATTCTATGATTCAAAAGCCGCGCCTCCGGCTCCGCCTTCGCCTGTGATAGGCGGAACACTGAATTTCCCAGCAGCCTGTGTTCCGCCTATCACGGGCGTCGTCTCATCCTCGTACTACGGACGAGGATGATACGACGTCCGTGATAGGCGGAACACAGCCTGCTGGGAAATTCAGTGTTCCGCCTATCACAGGCGAAGGAGGAGGCGCGGCTTTTGAATTTTACAATGGCCGCCGACGAAGAGGGCACGGGACGGAGGCAAGGCAAGGCACGGCACGGGACAGGACGGGACGGGAACGGGACGAAGGCAAGGCACGACACGGGACGGAGGCTCGGGACAAAGGCTCGGGACACAGGTAGGCTGGACACACACACACACACACACACACACACACACGGATGGAGACACACACACACGGATGGATGGATGGATGGAGACACACACACACACACACACACACACACACAGGGATGGATGGATACACACACACACAGGGATGGATGGATGGATGGATGGATGGAGACACACACACACAGGGATGGATGGATGGATGGATGGAGACACACACACACACAGGGATGGATGGATGGATGGATGGAGACACACACACACAGGGATGGATGGATGGATGGACACACACACACACAGGGATGGATGGACGGACACACAGGGATGGACGGACACACAGGGATGGACGGACACACAGGGATGGACGGACACACACACAGGGATGGACAGGCATGTCTCACCCTCGGCTTATACACGAGTCAATAAGTTTGCCAGTTTTTTTGGGGGTAAATTGGGGGCCTCGGCTTATATTCGGGTCGGCCTATACTCGAGTATATACGGTATGTCTTCTTAATTTGCTTTTAAACCCTACCCTACCATCCTTCTTGAGGTAAGCCCCATGCCTGGCATTTACCAGTCTAGAAAATACAATTCATATAAAAACATAAGCGTAACTTTACAATGTAGTGCAGATCATGGCAGTAACCAGAGATGAAGGCTTCATCTGTGATTGGGTAGGTTATGTGCGAACCGGTATATCCCATAAGCCTAACAGGTAAATGCTATTAAGAGAGAGAGGACAAGAAAGAAAAGGGGGAAATAGCAAAGAAATAGAGAAAAGGGGATCCAGTCCAACCATGCACACCAGTGTCTCCACAGCACAGCCTTCACAGTTGGAATTTGTGGGTCACAGGTACGATTTCAGGGTGTCAGAGAGTAACACACTTTCTGCCCTAGGGTGACAATGCTTACACATTGTGAGGAAAGGAGCGAGCGGATCCGAGATACACAAAGCCGAGTGTACTTCGGCTAGACTCGGCTCCTCTCGCAGTCCCGCCCCTGACTGTGAGCAGAGCCGAGTCTAGCCTAAGTACACTCGGCTTTCTGTATGTCGGCGGCGCTCGCTCCTCTCCTCTCGCAATCAGTGGAGGTGGGCTGGACTGTGAATGGAGCCGAGTCTAGCCGAAGTACACTCGGCTTTCTGTATGTCGGCGGCGCTCGCTCCTCTCCTCTCGCAATCAGTGGAGGTGGGCTGGACTGTGAATGGAGCCGAGTCTAGCCGAAGTACACTCGGCTTTGTGTATCTCGGCTCTGCTCGCTCCTCTCCGCTCAGTCAGTGGAGATCGCCACCAATTTTAAATCAGGGCAATGTTGCAAAGAGACTAGCGATGCTGCAAAGGCACTGGGCAAGGCTGCAAAGGCACTGGGAGAAGCTGCAGATGGACACTGGGCAAGGCTGCAATGATGGACAAGGCTGCAGATGGACACTGATAAGGCTGCATTGATGAGCATTTAAATGTACGTTTTGTTCCTTAAATTTCCCTCCTAAAAGTTTTTTTCCTTAAAATTGCCTCCTAAACTTGGGGTGCGTGTTCATACGCTGATACATACAGTAATTCATTTGATTAATTTATATTTCTATAGTGCTTTTATCCTTGGTGGCTCAAAGAACTTTTATCTGCTGGTGGGGGCAGCCATCTTGGGAGTGCTCAGTAGAATATCATAGTGGGGACAATTTAGAAAGGAGCCAATTGACCTACCAGCATGTATGGAGTGTGGGAGGAACCAATACAAGGACAGGGAGAACATGCAAACTTATAGAAGAGAAGTAGGCAGTGCTAATAACGTTGTTTAAGATGTTAGTTCAGTGCACAGGGAGTTACAATGATTCTAGGTTTCTGGCAGGATCCACAGGTATTTTTCTGCACTTTCAGAAAATGTTTTAGCCTGAAAAAAATTAACAAATACAGCCACCACATTTAGGGACTAGTAAGCTGCAATAAAATAGTTGTTGGATTAAAGTGATAGTAAAGACTAAAATTTTTTTTATTTCTTTAAGGCAGGGGTCTCAAACTGGCGGCCCTCCAGCTGTTGCAACTACAAGTCCCATCATGCCTCTGAGTGTGGGAGTCATGCTTAAAACTGTCAGCCTTGCAAAGCCTCATGGGACTTGTAGTTTCGCAACAGCTGGAGGGCCACCAGTTTGAGACCCCTGCTTTAAGGTAACAAACATGCTATACTTCCCTGCAATGTGCAATGGTTTTGCACAGAGCAGCCCATATCCTCTTCTCCTTGTGTCCCCCACCAGTGCTCCTGTCTCCTTCCCCCTGCTGAGTGCCCCCATAGCAAGCTGCATGCTATGGGGGCATCCGTGGGTCCTCACTCCCAAGCCCTGTTTTGTGTGTCCAAAAGACACACAGAGCTCTGCCCCTGCTCTCTCCTCACTGGCTGTGATTGACAGCAACAGGAGCCAATAGCGCCTGCTGATGAATCTGAGCCAATGAGAAATCAAGGAGCCGGCACTCTCATACACATTGCTGGATTGAGATTGAGTTCAGGGGAGTGTAAGGGGGAGCTGTACACTGAAGTTCTTTTTTAATCTTCATGCATAGACTGAATGAAGGTAAAAATAAACCTTCAGCTTTTAGAACCACATTAGGATATCCTATAATATAGGCATAATTTAGAAATGGTTTTAACAATAGCCATTGTAACTGCTTGTTTTACTTTGCCAGAGTTTCTATTTTAAAGATGGAGAACCGCCTGTAGTGCAGAAGACATTTTGCTTTTACGGGAAAGGGTAGTCATTGCTGGTATTGTACATTGCACCTCTGTGTTTGCATGTCACAGCTGCATCGAATGGATTTCGGCTGAAATGTATACAATGTGTGCGTTTCTTGTGAAGGTCTGGCTGAAGTCTCAGAGCTTCTGCTTGTATAGAAGTTGGTGGGCATTTTAGACATGTCTCTAAAAATGTTCTGGCATGTACTTTAATTTCTGCCGTGTCCTCCAGCGTATCACAAGGTTATCGCCATCCTCAAGGTCGGCATCACAAGACATCCTGTACTGCCTGTAATAAGCTAATCAGACATTACTCACAGACACACACCCCATTAGTTAAACTTAAATTACATTGACCTAACATAATTTAATTGTAATTCATTGGATTACCCACATTTTACTCAGAAAAGAGATCCCAGAAAACACAGAATCTAGCACGCCGCTAAACTGTCCTGTGTTATAAATTTATCTTAATGGTTATCTGTTGTGTATTCTGACTCTGATCTAATCTAACATTTGATGTCAATGATTTGGCTGGTTTAACATCACAAAGATCATGGTTTAATACTGAAATATGCTCTGCATTTTTGACTTCAACTCTTTGTATCTTCCTGAAATGAACAGAAGGTAACTTATCATATGTTAAGCAAAAGGACACTGGGCGCACTGCTAATGCAAAAATGGATCTGAACGATGGCGCTGTTGTGGCTCCACAAAAAAACACATAGGATAAGTGTCAAGTGTAAGATAAAATGTATATGGAAATCCCTCTTCGTGAAGGTGGCTGCTCCCTTGAGTAAACCTGATGCAAATGCAAAAAACAAATGAGATGGGGCGCCGCCATCTGAGTGTAAACCGTGTTAAAAAACGCATGAGGTGATAGAAAAGTAATGCACTCACAGAAAGTGATCGACATATTATCAGTAGGAGAGTTGTCATCAGGAGAGTGGCAGAGATCGGCAGGCAAGTGGCTGATGGGCACAGAGTTTGGCCGGGAAACTGCTGTATAGAAGAAGAGACCGGCGGCGATTGGAGCCGAGTGTTGCCAGGTGGGCTGAGGATACCCGCAAGCCGCCACAGAAGCCAGGTTGTGCACTCCAGCTCCCTCTGCTACAGGGGTCTCCTCTTCATCTGCACAGCGGTTTCCTGGCCAAATTCTGCACTCACCAGCCGCTTGCCTGCCGATCTCTGCCACTCTCCTGTTGATGATATGCCAATCTTTTCTTCACTTTCTGTGTGTACATTACTTTTCTATCATCTCCTTTTTTTCTGGTGTCCAGGGGTTCTTAGAGCTGTGACTGACTGACCTCCCATCTGATGGTGCCTTCATAGTTCTAGGGCCAACACCACAGCAAGGCCAATACATGCACCAATTATCTTTTTTTTCTACCTGTAAGAACTGCATTCTGACCACCAGTATCAGGGGCATTTCCCCGCACACACATCCTAGCAGTAGGCCAAAATGTCGATCCCAGGCAAGTTCTGCTTTTTTTTTTTTTCACAAGCCACACCCTGGACAAAATGCTGTGAAAAGATGAAAAAAAAAAGGCGGACATTGTATTTTTGGTGAAAGGTCTGCATTAAAGTGGTTATACACGCTTACATATATAACCAGTGAAGTGACTAGTCTCAGGTGATACACAGAGATGAAACAAATCCTCCTACATAAGTTGTACCTGTTTGTCTGCAGCCATCTCTACTCTACAGCTGTTCAAAGTCCAAAATGTATGAATCTTTTCTGAGCTTTCAGAAATCGGGGTAGGGAGCTGCAGTTACACTTTGCAGAACTCTGTGAGAAGAGCTCTGAGAGCTGATTGGAGGAAAGAAACATACCTCTCTTCACTCATCACAAAGGAACAGAGTTGAGGCTGCCAATCAAAGGCTGTGTGCTGGAGCTCCCTCCCCCGTCACCTTTTTATCTCTTGCTGTCGGGAAAACATGAGAAGTGACTCATATTGATAACAGAGGAACAAGACAGCAGAGAGAATTCAAACACTAAGGGGGAGATTTACTAAAACTATTGCACACAGAATTTGGTGCAGCTGTGTATAGTAACCAATAAGCTTTCAGGTTTTATTGCCAAAGCCTAATTAACCAAGCTAAAGTTAGGAGCTGATTGGTTATTATGCACAGCTGCACCAGATTCTGTGTGCAACAGTTTTTTTTTTTTAGTAAGGCCCCTTTCACATGATCAGACTGATCGGGTCCACCTATCTGTTTTTCAGGCAGACCCGACCGGGCCACCCTTTGTCCTCTATGGGGAGGTGAAGTCAGCTGACACTCGCTTGGCATCCGATCCAACAAAATCCGATGAAAACAGATGCATGGCGATATGTTCACCATCCGTCTACCTGGTCGGATCGGATGGAAACGGACATGCAGTCCCTTTCCATCCGACCACCCCATTTGGTAGAGCGGGGCTCTGTCCTTTTCCAGTCTGCATAGCGGAGGAGTCACGGACTTGTGATCTGCCTGCTCATCTGGGGTCAGTGGAGAGATCTCCCACTGAGCAGGCCGACTCCGCTCGAACGATTCAGCCCCGTGTGAAAGGGGCCTAAAGTTCTCCCATGGGGCTTTGGATTGAGGCAAATACACACTATAGAGCAGTGGTGCCCAACCAGTGGCCCACGGAGCCCTTTGATGTGGCCCACAACATCCTGCTCTGGGATGGCGGGTTAGCAAGCCCAGATTGCATCAGTGTTGAATGAATGAAGCCAGTGGTAGAGAGAGCAAGCAGCTGCGGAGCAGAGCTGCATAAGCCAATGCTTCATGTATAGCACCGGCTCCTGTCATAGGTGGAGTGATACCAAATGCACTCTGCAAGGGGACAGCAAGTTCATTACTAAAATCACAGTGTATATATGTACATATCTGTTCTGCAGTGGTTACTGGGCTGCTTTAAAACTGATCCACGGGTGTAGTGCAGTGCACCTGCAGCTTACCTGCACTGAGCCATAGACTTCTGGTTTTACCTGTGGGTTTGGTGCACTTTCAGAACGTGCACCACACCTGCAAGATATGATAGAATTCTATGGCAAAGTACAGCTAACCTGCAGGAAAGCCACAGGTGCACTGTGCTGCATCCACGGTGTGGGTAGATCGGAGACCATCAGTGTAAAAGTAGCCTGAGCCCCTTGAACATGATCTCTCTGACCCAAATTGGACCCTCCATTCCTCTCGTGTCCATTAAGGCCGCGTACACACGGGCGGACTGTTCGCCCAACCTTGTTCGGCAAACAGTTTCATCAAACAGTCCGCTCAAAATTTGCATGAGCGGACTTGCCCACACACGAGCGGACTGTTTGACGAACAAGGTTGGGCAAACAGTTCGCTCAACTTTTGAAATGAACGGACTCGCCCACGTAAGGCGGAGGCAAATCCGCCCATTTCGAGCGCGTGTACAGGTAGGCGGGGCCCGCGAAGGAGACGTCGCGGGCTCCGCCGCCTGGAATGGGCTTAAAGGGGAACCCCAACGCCGAAAAAAATCGGCGTGGGGGTTCCCCCCAAGTCCACACCAGACCCTTGTCCGAGCACGCTACCCGGCCGGCCAGGAAAGGGGGGCGAGCGAGCGCGCCCCCCCTCCTGAGCCGTACCAGGCCGCGTGCCCTCAACATGGGGGGTGCCTTGGGGAAGGGGGGGCCGCGCGGCCCCCCCACCCCAAAGCACCTTGTCCCCATGTTGATGAGGACAAGGGCCTCTTCCCGACAACCCTGGCCGTTGGTTGTCGGGGTCTGCGGGCGGGGGGCTTATCGGAATCCGGGAGCCCCCTTTAAGAAGGGGGCCCCCGGATACCGGCCCCCCACCCTATGTGAATGAGTATGGGGTACAATGTACCCCTACCCATTCACCTGTGAAATAAAGTACAATAAAAAACACAACACAGAGAAAAAATATTTTATTGCACAGCTCCGGGGGTCTTCCGTCTTCGGGGGTCTTCTCGCCGGACTCCTCCGCTATGTGTGTGTAGCTCTTTTGCTAGCGGAGGAGTCCGGCTTTCTTGCTCCCCACCGCCGGCCTCTTCTCCCGACTTCGGGGGTCTTGTCCCCCTCTTCGGTTCTTCTGCCGGGCCACCGCGCCTGGTCCGGTGGCCCGGTCTTCTGTCGCCGTCTTCCGTTCTTCTGTCGCCGCCTTCGGTTCTTCTGCCGGGCCACCGCGCCTTCTTGTAGCTCTTTTACAGGCGGTGGCCCGGTCTTCTGTCGCCGCCGCCTTCCGTTCTTGTTCTTCTTCTTGTTCTTCTTCTTCTCCTGGAGATGTTGACTCGACGAGCTCTCCGGCCGGAATGCCAGGGACACGCTCCGCTGCCACTTATATAGTGACAATGGGGCGGTGTCACATGGTATATGTCACATGGGTTGGTCACATGGGTTGATGTCACATGGGGACTATGACATCGTAAGGGGGCGGGGTCACCATGTGACCAACCCATGTGACATATACCATGTGACACCGCCCCATTGTCACTATATAAGTGACCGCACAGCGCGGCTCTGGCATTCCGGCCGGAGAGATCGTCGAGTCAACATCTCCAGGAGAAGAAGAAGAACAAGAAGAAGAACAAGAACGGAAGGCGGCGGCGGCGACAGAAGACCGGGCCACCGCCTGTAAAAGAGCTACAAGAAGGCGCGGTGGCCCGGCAGAAGAACCGAAGGCGGCGACAGAAGAACGGAAGACGGCGACAGAAGACCGGGCCACCGGACCAGGCGCGGTGGCCCGGCAGAAGAACCGAAGAGGGGGACAAGACCCCCGAAGTCGGGAGAAGAGGCCGGCGGCGGGGAGCAAGAAAGCCGGACTCCTCCGCTAGCAAAAGAGCTACACACACATAGCGGAGGAGTCCGGCGAGAAGACCCCCGAAGACGGAAGACCCCCGGAGCTGTGCAATAAAATATTTTTTCTCTGTGTTGTGTTTTTTATTGTACTTTAGTTCACAGGTGAATGGGTAGGGGTACATTGTACCCCATACTCATTCACATAGGGTGGGGGGCCGGTATCCGGGGGCCCCCTTCTTAAAGGGGGCTCCCGGATTCCGATAAGCCCCCCGCCCGCAGACCCCGACAACCAACGGCCAGGGTTGTCGGGAAGAGGCCCTTGTCCTCATCAACATGGGGACAAGGTGCTTTGGGGTGGGGGGGCCGCGCGGCCCCCCCTTCCCCAAGGCACCCCCCATGTTGAGGGCACGCGGCCTGGTATGGCTCAGGAGGGGGGGCGCGCTCGCTCGCCCCCCTTTCCTGGCCGGCCGGGTAGCGTGCTCGGACAAGGGTCTGGTGTGGACTTGGGGGGAACCCCCACGCCGATTTTTTTCGGCGTTGGGGTTCCCCTTTAAGCCCATTCCAGGCGGCGGAGCCCGCGACGTCTCCTTCGCGGGCCCCGCCTACCTGTACACGCGCTCGAAATGGGCGGACTTTCCGAGCGGGAACAGTCCGCTCATTTCGAAAGTACAGCGGACAAGCCCACACACGGGCGGACTGTTCGCTCAAACACAGTTTCAGCGGACAGTTTTTCGGAATTTCCGAAAGACTTTGTCCGTCCAACTGTCCGCTGAAACTGTCCGCTGAAAGCCCACACACGAGCGGACTGTCCGCCCAAACACTGTTCAGCGGACAAGGTTGGGCGAACAGTCCGCCCGTGTGTACGCGGCCTTACACCTGCCTATCTGCCTACTTCCAGTCCGATCTGCTAAAAAACAGAAGTGGATCCGCTCCATTTTATCAGATGAGAGAGCCCATAGAGTAGAGTGGGCTGTGTCCGCTTTGCATATGCAGAGTGGACGCGGACCTGTCATCTGCTCATCATGGCCCGTGACTGGTTACCAAGTTGCTTAAAGCGGTTGTATACCCGCTGATGTGTTTTTTTTTTTTTTTTTGCCACCTGCAAAGGAAAAGGCATAATGAGCTAGTATGCACCGCATACTAGCTCACTATGAAATACTTACCTTAGAACGAGGCCCCGACATCTGGCCCGATCCACGCTGAGGGAGCTGACATGTTCCCTCTGTGTTTCTTCCGGGTATCGCGGCTCCGGCGCTGTGAGTGGCTAGAGCCGCGATATCGTCACTCCCGCGCATGTGCGCAGGAGATTTCATCCTGGCAGGGTCTGGCGTCTGCCGGGCTTTCAGCCGCGAATCCCCTGTGCGCATGCGCCGCTGCAGTCAGCGGCGCATTGCGAGGGGAATATCTCCTAAACCATACAGGTTTAGGAGATATTTTTTTTACCTACAGGTAAGCCTTATTATAGGCTTCCCTGTAGGTAAAAGTCAAAAAATTTACTATACAACCACTTTAAGTGGCCCTCGCTCTTCAAAAGGTTGGGCACCCCTGCTATAGAGGGATATGCTTTGTTCATATTTCATGTCTGAGGTTTACAACCACTTTAAGGTTAGGGTTAGATGAAGAGTTTTATGATTAAGGGGTCAGTAAGTGAATATATTTTTTTGGTGTTACATTTTTCATGCTTTATTCATTTTATTTGCTGTATTGCATAAAAATTATAGGATAATATTTATTTCTAAATTTGCTGAAAATTTGCGTGGTGAAGTTCTGGCACCTAAACTCCAATACTGGAAGCAATTACACTGTTTTTTGGTGTCTGCTGTATTTGAGTACATTACAGGTTTATATCATTTTTTTTTTTAAAGACCTCTTTATTGGATACTCTAAAAAGGGGCACAGATGATCAGCAATGGACAACAAAGGGTCACCACCTTCACGGGCACCCATGCTTCTACTCCTTGTCCATTAGGGTGCCAGTGCCCAAAAGCATAAGGGAAATACTCCTCTCTTGAGCAGATATGATTTTATGGGACTATATAGCTCAGTGGTCATCAACCCTGTCCTCAGGGGCCACTAACAGGCCAGGTTTGCAAGAGAACTGAAATACATCACAGGTGATATCATTTGCTGCTCAGTGATTGCAGTATTCTAGTCTGCATCTCCCCAAGGTAATACATAAAACTTGGTCTGTTAGTGGGCCCTGAGGACAGGGTTGATGACCACTGATATAACGCACTTTCCTTTAATCTGCACAATTTCTACTTTGTACTTCAATGCAGATTTCCACAGAGCCTGATATTTCCTTGCAGTTTATCCTTGAGCACTCGCTTTCAGATTGTCTTTCTCCCAGACTCCGACCATCTGTCCTTGATGACCTAGCCTGAGACAGGAAGCCAAAATTGACTTAAACGGTGTTAATTTTGATTGATGCTTTAGTCCTTTTAGAACAGGTGTGTTCAACATGCTCACACATATCAACTTACTGAGTCCCAGGTACACGGCTCCAGCCCCTGAACCGCTAATGTACCCCTTTCATCACCACATACTGAACTTGTTCTACACGTCTATGATTTCACCTCGTTATCTGACCTATCTGGGAGAGGTTTAACCGTGAGAATGCCGCACAGGCAAAAGTTTCAAGTAGGCCCCTGCAAATCCTGGAGAGGCTTCATCGACGTGTATGTCTTCATGAGGGTAATTGACTCATTTCCTCCAGCTTAAAGCCCGACCATTTTGTTTTCAACACAAGAACGTGGACCACCTGTTTGATCCATCGCTAATGACATCCAGACAGCTTTTAGTTCTAGACATTTATCTTTGCAACTGAAGGTGCTGCTGGCTTGAAAAAGTACAATGAAAAAAAAGGGGGGAATGCGACAGACCTCTTGTACAAAAGTATCTGAAAGAAGAGATGACTTTGCTGCCCTCATCAGATCAATCAAGTTGACTTCATTTTATAACCTACTTTATAAATGTAAAATGCAGAATTTGAGTATTAGATAAGTGTGAAGTGTACTTCCTCCATGTGTGAGAACCAATTTTGTTTTTATGGGTGTAGCTCACACATATTCAGCATTGTGCAAACGATAACTTCTATTAATATGTAGTTATGTTTAACCACTTGAGATCCGCGCTATAGTCAAATGACGGCTACAGCGCAGATCTCGAATGCCGGGACTACGTCTATTGACGTTGTCCCCTTTAAGGGCTCCCCGCACGCTCCCGGGAGCGCGCATCGGGGAAAATCTGTGTTGGCCGTGTCCCCTGGACACAGCCAATCACAGATCGCTGTAAACGGCCAATCACAGCGGCCGTTTACAGCGCGATCGCCGCCTCCAATGGGTGATGATCTCAAATGTAAACAAATGAGATCATCACCCATTGCCGAATCTGTCTCCTCACACAGAGATAGCGTGTGAGGAGAGAGATTCCGTGAGTTCTAAAAAAAAAGTGTTTTTGTGCCATCTGTGCCCGCCAGTGCCCATATCTACCCTGCCAGTGCCCATATCTACCCCGCCAGTGCCCACCTGTGCCATCTGTGCACCATCTGTGCAACGTCAGTGCCCATCTGTGCACCGCCAGTGCCAATCTGTGCCCATCTGTACCAATCGGTGCCCATCTGTGCCACCTCAGCAGTACCCATCTGTGCCACCTCAGCAGTGCCCATCTGTGCCGCCTCAGTGCCCATCTGTGCCCATCTGCTGCCTCATCAGTGCACATCTGCAATAAATCTGCACATCTGTGCAATAAATCAGTGCACATCTGTGCCGACCCATCAGTGCCCATCTGTGCCGACTCAGCAGTGCCCATCTATGCCGACTCAGCAGTGCCCATCTGTGCCGCCTCAGCAGTGCCCATCTGTGCCACCTCAAAAGCACCCATCTGTGCCACCTCAAAAGCGCCCATCTGTGCCATCTAAACAGTGCACATCTGTACAATCAGTGCACATCTGTGCCGACTCATCAGTGCACATCTGTGCCGACTCATCAGTGCCCATCTGTGCCACCTCTGTGCTGCTTCAACAGTACACATCTGTGCCACCTCATCAGTGCACATCTGTGCCATCAATCAGTGCACATCAGTGCCACCTCATCAGTGCCCATCAGTGCAGGCTTAACCAGCAACCATGGCTAAACGAGTCTTTTCCACCGAGGAGGCGTACCAAATTCTTTCCACGGCCGACGAGAGCAACGGGGAGCTCTCCTCTTCAGATTCCTTTTCAGATTCGGATTCTGAAGCCGACATAAATTATGAGCCAGTCCTCAGCAGTGAAACACTGACTGAATCCGAGGAGGAAGATATCCGGCCCATCAAACGAAGGCGTTCTAGTGAGGCAGTGCCGTCCACCAGCACCGAAGTGCCGTCCACCAGCACCGCAGTGCCGTCCACCAGCACCGCAGTGCCCCGGCAAGAAAGGCCAAGTACCAGTGGGGTGTCATCTCAACCCCAAAGGGTTAGGAGCCATGCCGGCCTTCCCTATGCCCTTCAGAACCCCTTGTGGCTTCCTCCTAATTCAGGAGAGGCCAATGTTCCCCCTTTCACTGCCCAGCCAGGAGTCCAGGTGGACACGGAGAATTTTACCCCAATAGATTTTTTTAATTTAATTTTTACGGGGGATGTGTTGTCGTCAATTGTGGCCCAGTGCAACCTGTATGCACAACAATTTATTTTGAAAAAGCCGACATCTTATTATGCCCGTCCCTATGAATGGAGAGACCTAACGGTGGAGGAGTTCAAGGTTTTTTTAGGCCTCACATTTAACATGGGACTCAACAAAAAAAATCAATTGCGTACCTATTGGTCAACCCACCCCCTCCACCACACACCGCTCTTCTCCGCGGTAATGCCCAGAACCAGGTATCAGATGATCCTGAGGTTCTTACATTTCAGCGACAATTCCCAGTGCCTTCCACGAAATGATCCAAATTACGTCAGGCTTTACAAAATTCGTCCAATACTTCATTATTTTTCAGAAACATTCCCCAAATTGTTTACCCCGGACCAACACATATGTGTGGATGAGTCCCTTATTAAATTTAGCGGCAGGCTTAAAATGAAGCAATTTATGCCCAGCAAAAGGGCCCGCTATGGGGTGAAGATCTACAAATTATGTGACCGAGCCACAGGGTACACATATTCATTCATAGTGTACGAAGGGAAGGACACCCAGCTGCAGCCCCCTAATTGTCCGGACTACTTGGGATCCAGCGGAAAAGTTATTTGGGACCTCATATACCCCCTATTGGATAAAGGCTACCACCTGTATGTAGATAACTTCTACACATCTCTGCCCCTGTTCCAGAACCTTCACCGGAAGAAGACGCCAGCATGTGGCACCGTAAAAAGGAATCGGAAGGGCTTTCCTCAAAGTCTTGTGAATAAGAAGCTGTGAAAAGGAGAAACCGCAAGTCTGAGAAACAAGGAGGTTCTGGCAGTGAAGTGGAGGGACAGAAGGGATGTGTATATGTTGTCTTCTATCCACAATGATACCTTCGTGGAAATCCCCAGAAGGAATGGCCCCGTAAAGAAACCAAAATGCATTTATGAATACAATTTGTTCATGGGGGGAAGTCGACTTCAACGACCAAATGATGGAACCATATCTTGTCACAAGACGGACATACCATTGGTACAAAAAAGTAGCAATTTATTTTTTTCAATTGGCCATTTACAATTCCTATGTCATTTACCGCAACGCCACCCAAAATCCCAAACGTTTCTTTGGCTACCAGGAGGAAGTTTTCACTGCCCTTATTTTCCCAAACGGCCCACCAGAAAATATCCGATCAGACGTTATTAGTCGACTCTCCGAGCGCCACTTTCCCGATAAAATCCCCCCAAACCAACAGGCCAAAGACGTCAAAAAAGATGTAAGGTGTGTACCAGAGCAGGAGTCAGAAGAGACACATCTTATTATTGTGCACAATGTCCTTCCCAACCAGGCCTCTGCATAGGCGACTGTTTTTGGCCTTACCATACTTCAATAAATTTTTAGTGAAGTATGGTAAACATAATCCTCAGTTCCTGCCTTCATACACCTTCACACCCCTTATGCCACTACCTGCTCTGTAACTGACCCTGGACTGTTATTTGACCACTCTTATGCCTGCCGATTCTGTACATACCGTTGCCTGATCTGGAACTGACCCTGGACTGTTATTCGACCATGCTTCTGCCTAACAATTCTGTACATACCTCTGCCTGATCTGGAACTGACCCTGGACTGTTATTCGACCATGCTTCTGTCTAACGATTCTGTACATATCTCTGCCTGATCTGGAACTGACCTTGGACTGTTTGACCACGATATTTGCCTGCCTCTTGGACTGATCTTGTATTCTGCAACTGGACTAGTGGGATTCAACACGGGGTCTCACATATGTGAGGGGCTCCAGTATAGTTTTTCTGGAAGAAGAAAACAATTTTCTTTGTTTTCTTATTCCTAGATTAGGGTCTGGAGACTCGGAGGCTTCAAAGAGATTTGGGAGGGAGAAGCCTCTACCCCTAGCCTCATTCTGTCCTGAACGAGGCTCTACTTCTGTCTGCTGCCTGTAGGACTTACTGCCGTCATGCCACACTGACCACACCACAAGGACCTGCCTACTACCAGGACCAATATTTTTGGCACTGCTGACATCTCTGCACTGACCCTGGACTGTAATATGGACAGTATCCCTGCCTGCTGCCTGAAAAACTGTGTTCGCTGTTGCTTACCAAGTCCCTGCCTGCTGCCTGGACCAGTGATATCCTCCTGTGGACAACTGCGCTTCTGAAACCACAGGTAATCTTTTCTTTACCCTTTACTCAGCATAATGTATTTGGGGGTGTAATTCTTGGTATGTGCAGGCTATGTGTCCCTGAAACGCCGACGGTGTTCCTTGCATGTTGCGCCTCTGTATGTGGCCAGGCTGTGTAAACGTCTCACACATGTGGTATTGCCATACTCAGGAGCAGTAGTAGAATGTATTTTGGGGTGTTATTTTTGCTATGTAAATGCTATGCGTTGGAAATATCTTATAAACGGACAACTTTGTGTAAAAAAAAAATGCGTTTTCATTTTTTTCCACATTTTCCAAAAACTTCTGGAAAAAAATGAACCATTGAAAAGACTCATTATGCCTCATAGATTATACGATGGGGTGTTAGCTTTCCAAAATGGGGTCATTTTCTGGACGTTTCCATTGCCCTGGTGTTCCAGGGCCTTCAAAACTGTAATAGGTTGTTGAGAAATGAAATGTGTAATTTATGCTCCTAGAATGCCTGAAGGTGCTACTTCAAAATTAGGCCTCTGTATGTTGTCAGGCTGTGTAAAAGTCTCACACATGTGGTATCACCATACTCAGGAGGAGTAGGAGTATGTATTTTGGGGTGTTATTTGTGGTATGCACATTCCGTGTGGGAGAAATAAGCTATTACAATGAAAATTTGGTGAAAAAAAAAAATCTTAATTTTGCAAAGAATTGTGGGAAAAAATGACAACTTAAAATAACTCACCATGCCTCTTACTAAATACATTGGAATGTCTACTTTCCAAAAAGGGGTCATTTGGGGGGCATTTGTACTTTCCTGGCTTGTTAGGGTCTCAAGTATGGAGATAGGCCTTAGTACATCAGATGTGATCTTTTTTTGAAAATCTTTATGATTTGCACCATAGCTTGTAGACTCTATAAATTTCACACAGATCATATAATATGCAATAATTTCGGTTATTTTTACCAAAGATGTGTAGTAGTATAAATTGTGACCAAAATTTATGAAGAAAAATTGCTAATTTGCTAAATTTTGTCACAGAAACGAAGAAAAATTCATTTTTTTTCAAAATTTTCGGTCTTTTTTCATTTATAGCGCAGAAAATAAAAAAACCGAGAGGTGATCAAATACCACCAAAAGAAAGCTCTATTGGTATGAAGAAAAGGACAAAAAAAATCATTTGGTTACAGTGTTGCATGACTGAGTAATTGTCATTCAAAATGCGAGAGCACTGAAAGCTGAAAATTGGTCTGGGACTGAGGGGGGTTTAAGTGCCCAGTAAGCAAGTGGTTAATCTCTTTTTATTAAGTTTTAAAAATATTGAGGTATGAAAGAACAATGTCCCATGACGTACCAGAATGTACAAGCATATCCATAGAAGGCAAACTTGTGCATACTCATACATATACCGTATTTATCGGCATATAACACGCGCCGGCGTATAACACGCACCCCACGTTTAGGAGGGAATTTTAAGGAAAAAACTTTTAGGAGGGAAGTTTAAGGGGAAAAAAAAAACTTACATTTATATGCCCATCAGTGTCATCTGCAGCCTTGTCCAACATTGCAGTCTTATGCAGCCTTGTCCACCATTGCAGCCTTATGCAGCCTTGTCCACCATTGCAGCCTTGTCCACCATTGGAGCCTTATGCAGCCTTGTCCACCATTGCAGTCTTGTCCCCCATTGCAGCCTTATGCAGTATTGTCCCCCATTGCAGCCTTGTCTATTTATTTTGCTATTTGTTTTTTTTGTTTTTTAAATGCCGCCGCCGAGATACAGAGCCGGATGTGTATCTCGGCGGCGTGCGGTAGTTCTCGGCGGGCCTTCCGCTCTTCTCGCCAGCTTTCGACCTGCTTCGGCCATTCTCTGCAGCTTTCGGCCGCTGAGAAGAGCCGACGGCGGCTGAAAATTGCCGAGATCGGCCGAAGGCAGCCGAAAGCTGCAGAGAAGAGCCGAAGGCGGCCGAGAGTTGCCGAGAACGGCCGAAGATGGCCGAAAGCCGCCGATAATGGGCGAAAGTCGGCCGAAAGTCGCCTTGAAGAGCCGAAGGCGGCTGAAAGCCGCCCAGAGGCTCAGAATTTTGGGGGATCGGCGTATAACACGCACCCACGATTTTCCCCTGCTTTTGAGGGGAAAAAAGTGCGTCTTATACGCCGATAAATATGGTAAGTGATATATTTTAAAGTGGTTCTAAAGGCAGAATGTTTTTTACCTTTTTTATGTATTCTATGCATTAGGCTGGTTTCACACATGCTATCCAATCAGGCCCACCTTGTCAGATTTTCAGGCAGACCTGATCGGACCATCCATTGCTCTCTATGGAGCGGCATCCGGTCCTGTCTGCCAAAAACAGCGGATCAGATGACAATCTGATAGACTGTCCATTTCCATCTGACAGCCCCATAGAGAACAGTGGGGCTGTGTCCGTGTCCGCTCTGCATAGTGGATGCGGACTACGGAGATTGCTTGTGTGAAACCAGCCTAAAGGTAAAATAACCTTCTAGGTGCAGCCCCCCCTCATGCTTACCTGAGCCCCATCTCAATCCAGCGATATGCAAAAGAGCAGCTGCTCTCCTGGGTCTTTCTCTCCTCATTAGCGCACACAACAGGGGTGCCCACTGTGTTCTGCGTCTGTCAATTGCAGCCTGTGAGCCAATGAGGAGGGACCAGTGGGTGGGGGCGAGCCACGGTCTGTGTGAATAGACAGTGGCCATTTACAGGAGTGCAGCTCAGGAGTGAGCCTGCTTGAGTGCCCCCATAGCAAAAGGCTTGTTATTGGGGGTACTCGGCAGGGGAAAGGAGCCAGGACCGCTCGCAATTTTGACACGATTTCAGGGAATGCCTGTGTAAACTTGAGGTCTATGGACCTCAACTTACATCAAAGTCTGACCAAAGTAGTACAGGCCTCACTGAGGAAGTCCTGTAGGACGTAACACGTATGGGGGGGGGAGGAGCTATCTTGCGGACATAACCTGCAGCCATCTCTGGCATACCGCTGCTTTACACTGCTGTTTTTATTGATCACTGTTTCAGCGTCTTTTATGTCACGGCTATCAGAATTTTTCAGGCTATCAGGGATCATTTCATTAAATGGACTTTACAGAGAACACTTAGACTGTGTTTATTTCCATTTTATATCCGATGCGGGATCATCTGGTTTCATTGGTTACACTCACCAACTGCCTTCATCCCATCTCTGGATACAAGCTTACATGACCTGTTAGCTCAGAGGTCCACCGTATCTGGTAAGAGTTTGGATTTGTTGGTGGAGGATTAGTCACCCAGAATATTCTTCAACAGATCTGAATTGTGTCTTTCCTTCACGAGGTGTCCCTGCATTCCACTGCTGAAGAACTTTATTATTATTATTACTATTCTTCTCATATACTGCACTGCACTCATTTTATCTTTTATCTTTTACAAAGTAGTACAGGGACTACTTTGAAGTCGGTGAGACTTGAAGTCTCACAGATATGAATGGTACTTAATTGGAAATCATAGGGTACGACTTGTCATGCAACTTTGCAGTCCCAAATCGCAGGCCAAGATTGCACAAATGTGAAAGGGGCCTTAGAATCACTTTAAGGGTTCTTTCACACTGGTTTGCTTCCAAACGATGAGCTCTTTTGCGGCGCTTTTGAGATGTTTACGGTGTGGTTTTTATTTTTAAAGAACTTGTGACTCAAAAACTGCACCAAAAACGCTGGGGAGGAGCGTTTTTGTTGCGTCTTTTTTAGCTCCTAAACATGCTCCAAAAATGCTGCAAGCATTTTTTTCACCGCCCCAGTATAAAAGCATTCATTGATTTTAAAGGGAGGCATTTTTCTTGAGCTTTTCAGGCGCTTTTTAAATGCAAAAGTGCTTGAAAAGCTTCTCAGTGTATAAGCGGCCTAAGACCATTAATAACCAGAACATTTTAATCAGAGCATATTAAAGAAAGAGGAAGGACAGCAATCCTGGTTTCAGAAACGACCAAAATACACCCTTAACACACCATCACCAACCGTGAAACATGGTGGTGGCAGCATCATGTTGTGGGGATGCTTTTTTTCCAAATGGGACAGGGAAGCTACAAAAGACTTGAGACAGGTACGACGGTTCACCTACCAGCAGGACAACGACTCTAAACATGTAGCCAGAGCTACAATGGAATGGTTTGGATTAAACATATTCATGTGTGAGAATGGCCCAGTCAACTTTTCAGACCTAAATCCAATTGACAGTCTGTAAAAAGACTTGAAAATTGCTGTTTACAGACACTCTCCATCCAGTCTGACAGAGCTTGCGCTATTTTGCAAAGAAGAATCAGCAAAAATGTCACTCTCTAGATGTGCAAAGCTGGTAGAGACATCCCCAAAAAGACTTGCAGCTGTAATTGCAGTGAAAGGCGGTTCTACAAAGTATTGAATCTGGGGGGGCTGAACACAAATACACCCCACACTTTTCACGTTTATTTGTAAAAAATGTTGAAATCCATTTATCATTTTCCTTCCACTTCACAATAATGTGCCACTTTGTGTTGGTCTATCAAATGTGGCTGGTTCAGCAGAGACCAACCAAATTTTGATCTGTGTTTGCCCCCCCCCCCTCTTAGCTCTTGTACACACGGTCGGACATTCTGCCAACCAAATCCGTCGGATTTTGTCCGTTGGATTTTGCCTGTCGGATCTTGTCCGAAACTGTTGCATACACACGGTCGGACTAAGTTGTCGTAAAATCCGACCATTCAGAACGTGATGACGTAATTTCGTTACGATGGGACTAGTAGCCAATAGCTTTGATGTAGGAATTTGATCTGAGCATGCGTGGCACTTGGTCTGATCAAAATTCTCTACACATACATTTTTTTTTGCAATCTGGTCTCATATCGAAAATGAAGAGTTTACTAAAGTGGCGAAAATTCTCGTACGACAGAATACAATTTCAGAAGTAATGTACAGTAATGTGTTGTAGTGTATTTGTATTGTCTTTTCGAATGACAACTCACTCAATTTGTCAATTTACAAATACCATACTGTTGACCCCACAATAGGGATAAAACTTTTTCGTGGAAGGGAGTTTAACAAGAAACGTGGCCACGCATTAAAATTAGAAGAAAAGAGGTTTAACCTTAAACTAGGTAGAGGATGCTGTTCTGTAAGAGCGGCAAGGATGCGGAAATCCCTTCCACAGGTGGTGGTCTCAGCGGGGAGCATCGATAGTTTCAAGAAACTATTAGATAAGCACCTGAAGAACCACAACATACAGGAATATACAATGTAATACTGACATATAATCACACACACAGGATGGACTTTCTTTCTTTTTTCAAACAAAAAAGAAAAAGTGTCCCCAAGGTGGGGCTTTTTACCAGCATGTATTACCTGTGGAAGCTAATAAATTTAAATGTAAAGAGATACTGACATGTTGCAGAAAGGCTAGTAATATAAATATTTTATTGATAAAAAAGGAGGATTACAGTGGTCAGGGATTGAGCTCCACTATGTGAATAAAAATGCATAGTGTTACATGTATAAGCAAAAGTACACATATACATACAATTATAATGCTTGGAACATAGTATCAATACAATAAAAGATATATGCGTATAGATAATATAAACCCTTTACGCGTTTCGACCCTCTCAGGGGTCTTCTTCAGAAGGTTATTATCTATTATAGAAAAGGGGAAAAAACAAGCATAAGTATATATCCATACATGATACACTATGTTGTGCTGAAGATGGTCTGCTGTAAGCAGAGTATACATCAAACTTTGTAAGATTGCACAGTTAGCGATCAAGTAATGTATATTGTAACAATAAATACCTATATTAATCACAAAGGGAATCCTCTTTAAAAGACCGGACAGGACTCCGTCACTTCTCCCATAACCTTCATGGATGTGCCGACTTTGTGTAGATGGAAAATAATGACTAGCTCTACCACAAAGGGAGAGCAAGAAAAATGGATCCAAGGGGTGAATGGCTTACAAGGGATCACATCCCTATTGCTACCTCCAAAATACGATGATGGAGGAGGGTATGGGTATGGATGAACAGGATTGGGAGACGGGCAACCTACAGAGAAAGAAAGAGTATGAGATATATATATATGTATATATATATATATATATATATAAAGAATGGCCCTATTTAGGAGCTATCACTTCTGTATAGAAAGATAGAAGATACCCACATGCAGTGTCAGTAATATACACATGTCAGGGGTATACGTATGTCACAGTGAATTCTACTATTTCAAAGTACTACTTTGAAATAGTAGAATTCACTGTGACATACGTATACCCCTGACATGTGTATATTACTGACACTGCATGTGGGTATCTTCTATCTTTCTATACAGAAGTGATAGCTCCTAAATAGGGCCATTCTTTATATATATATATATATATATATATATACATATATATATATATCTCATACTCTTTCTTTCTCTGTAGGTTGCCCGTCTCCCAATCCTGTTCATCCATACCCATACCCTCCTCCATCATCGTATTTTGGAGGTAGCAATAGGGATGTGATCCCTTGTAAGCCATTCACCCCTTGGATCCATTTTTCTTGCTCTCCCTTTGTGGTAGAGCTAGTCATTATTTTCCATCTACACAAAGTCGGCACATCCATGAAGGTTATGGGAGAAGTGACGGAGTCCTGTCCGGTCTTTTAAAGAGGATTCCCTTTGTGATTAATATAGGTATTTATTGTTACAATATACATTACTTGATCGCTAACTGTGCAATCTTACAAAGTTTGATGTATACTCTGCTTACAGCAGACCATCTTCAGCACAACATAGTGTATCATGTATGGATATATACTTATGCTTGTTTTTTCCCCTTTTCTATAATAGATAATAACCTTCTGAAGAAGACCCCTGAGAGGGTCGAAACGCGTAAAGGGTTTATATTATCTATACGCATATATCTTTTATTGTATTGATACTATGTTCCAAGCATTATAATTGTATGTATATGTGTACTTTTGCTTATACATGTAACACTATGCATTTTTATTCACATAGTGGAACTCAATCCCTGACCACTGTAATCCTCCTTTTTTATCAATAAAATATTTATATTACTAGCCTTTCTGCAACATGTCAGTATCTCTTTACATTTAAATTTATTAGCTTCCACAGGTAATACATGCTGGTAAAAAGCCCCACCTTGGGGACACTTTTTCTTTTTTGTTTGTAACATACCAGGGGTGATCAGCGCCCTCTGACCCTGTTTCTGGGGTGTTACCGTCCATTTTGTCTAGTTCTTTCTTTTTTCAACCTCACTTACTATGCAACTGTAACTGTACTGATTAAACAAAAATTGTACGATCTGGTATTGTACGAGAAAAATATCCCGGATGAACTGTCGTGATTGGCTCTCGAAAGCTGTGTACTAACAATCAGATTATCATACAATCCCTTCGAAAGTGGTATTTTTCGTACGATTTTCTGATTGTGTGTACGGACCATTAGTCAATGCACCAAAATGGCAAAAAGTGTGACTTGGCCCTTACAGCTCATATCTTTTATATTTATAACTGAGTTCCATTTTCACGCTTGAATTCGCAGCAAATTCTGTGCAGATTCCTCACTGCATCCAAATCGCACCATGTTCATTGCGAACCGCTGCGGGTGTGTATGTTAAATTAACGACACCCCCGAAATTGGTTCTCAAAATGCAGTGCGATTTGTGAACACCAAAGGGATCCGATTCTGGTGCGGCCAAAAAAAAAGTCCTGTGTGATTTTGGTACGAAATTGAGCCATACAGAATAATGGTTCAAATAACGCTGCTGAAGAATGTGGTGCACTTCCTGTTCAAAATTAAATGCGGTTTCTGCACCGCAGTGTGGCTCTAAAATTTTCTATTTCATTTGAGAAATACCTTTTTTTTTTCATAAATTTTATTACTGTCACAAGGGGGCTGACAAGTACACTGACAATGATAGATTTTCTTTAACTGGTTCCTGACCAGCGCACACCGATGTAGGTTGGCAGAATGGCACGGCTGGGCAAATGGGCGTCCCTTTAAATTTGACGCTGTGCCATGGCACGACAGCACCCGTCAGCCAGGACCTCTGTGAGTCGGGTCGCGGATCCCGTGGACTCGATGTCCACGGGGATACCCATGATCGCCTCATGGAAAGGAAGAACAAGGAAATGCTAATATAAACAAGCATCTCACCATTCTGCCTAATGACAGTGTCACTGATCTCTGCTCCCTGTGATCAGGGACGTGTCACACGTAGCCACACCCCCCCACAGTTAGAATCACTCCCCAGGACACACTTAACCCCTAGACTACCACCTAGGGGTTAACCCCTTCACTGCCAGTGTAATTTACACAGGAATCAGTGCATTTGTATAGCACTGATCACTGTATAAATGACAATGGTCCTAAAAATGTGTCAAAAATGTCCGATGTGTCCGCCATAATGTCGCAGTCACGATAAAAATCGCTGATCGCCGCCACTACTAGTAAAAAAATATTAATAAAAATGTCATAAAACTATCCCCTATTTTATAACACTATAACTTTTGCGCAAACCAATCAATAAACGCTTATTGCGCCTTTTTCCCCCAAAAAAAATTCTGATTGAAAATTTTTTTTTTCAGGGATATTTATTATAGTAAAATGTAAAAAAAAATTTTTTTTTTTTTCAAAATTGTCACTCTTTTTTTGTTTATAGCGCAAAAAATAAAAACCACAGGGGTGATCAAATACCACCAAAAGAAACCTCTATTTGTGGGAAAAAAAGGACACTAATTTTGTTTGGGAGCCATGTCGCATGACCGCGCAATTGTCAGTTAAAGCAACGCAGTGCCAAATCGCAAAAAGTGCTCTGGTCTTTGGCCAGCAAAATGGTTTCGGGGCTTAAGTGGTTAAGGAGGCATCAGAGGTCTATTTGACCCCAAAACCTTCTTTGCCTCCCATCTGGGGACAGAGAGTCCCTCACTGATTGCGTTCACTTGTTGCCTGATATTATCCTTTTTAATATAAAAAAAGGCCATTTACAGGAAAGAAATATCACTAAAGATTTATCTACTTACACAGTCGGTCATAAATTGAGCATTACACTTTCATCTACATATTTCACTTCTTGTTTATTGTGTATGATTTCATCACAGAATTGTGTGCATTCCCTGTTTCTGCGATGGCCTCCGTCTCTTGTATGTAAAAACTCCAGCATCCACCTTGAATATCTCTTTTCGAAAAGCATTTATTCACAGCAAAATGAACCCCCGTCCCAGGAGCCGAATCTAGGAGGCCGATGGCGCTGGCGGGCGATTCATTGCAACGTAGCTTCAAGTTTATACTCCTAATAGCTGCGATAGCTTATCTCGTACAAATAAAAATACTGTGTAACATTGTATCCTGCCCCCCAGGTGACTTCATATGGAGAAAAGATATTATTTGTAACAAACCTCCAGCCCTTAAAATATCCCCCAGGGGAAGTGTTCTGCCGCATTTACTCCCTGAAGCCTGAAAAGTTTATTTTTAAAGACAAACTGCAAGCGTGTTACACCGCACAGGGAGGGAGGGGGGGGGGGGGGGGGGCGCTCCGAGGAGCAGTACTGGGAGAAGTGCCGGTTAAAGGTATACTCCAGTCAACTGTGATTACTCTGCAGTTAAACTGGCTTCATTGCTGAAATCCTGTGAATGTGTAGAATAGTGTAGAACCAAGAACTGTATGTATGTACAGAATATATCATTCAGTCGTCGCCTTTGTGTGCCATTTTTATGAGCACCGTGTCTGTTGTACTTGAGAGCCCTTTCCATAGAATTTTCTTGCCATTTTGTTCGAGGTTTACATGTTAACTAATTGCATGTGCCACTGTTCACATTGGCCATACACATCTCAAAAAACAGTGGCTTTTTCTTCTTATCGTACTTTATTAGACACAGAGCCATGATAGTTACTACGTGGGTTATAGGCCACCTTCAGGTGATGGACACTGGCACGTCCTAAATTAAAAAGTGCACTCCCTATATAACCCCTCCCACTGGTGGGAGTACCTCAATGTCTAAGGTGTTGGTCACGAGTAAAGATGTGCTGTGCTGAGCTCCACTGGAGCAATCTTTGCTGGGGCTAGCCATGCTGACTGGATCTTTTTTGGCCAGATTGAATGGTACCCGGGTCTCGTATCTGAAGAAACAAGGATTTTGCCTGTGAATGCTTCTCTTTTTAGAGAGCTGGACCCCGGGAGCCAGTACTTTTTGGTAGTAAGGCCATAAAAGTTTTTACTGGCAGGGTGCTGTTGCAGGTCCAGGATTGTGCGTTTCCTCTAGGATCCCCTGCTCCTGAAGGTCTAATGGAACACACCTGGAAGGGTGAAGATTGGGTCTGTTGGTTTACCACAGAAAACCCTGCGGCGGGAAAGGTAAGTGGAGTTTTCTAAGAAATTGATCTTTCTTATGACTGTGTCTAACATAAAAATGTCTATGTGTCGCCAGTGGGGGCTGTATTGAGCACTCACCGCCTCATGCTGGAAACAGCACTATGTCAGAGAGCCGAAATGCTTCCTCTTCCTCCAGCCGAACAGCAGATCCTCCAGTAAGCTTAAGGGTTAAAAACATTGGCTTTATTTTAGATTTGATTGTTTCCAACATCAAACAAAAGGATTGATTTGGTCAAATTGGATCAAATTTTCTGCAAGGACCAGTTGTTATTTTTCGATTAAAGTGATCACACATTGATTAGTCTGATCTTTAACCATGTGCCACCCACCGGCTGTCATATGACGTCCTCAGGTTTGAGCGGTGATATCTGAATGATGCCTGCAGTTACAGACATCAGTCAGATATCTTCTTTTTCAGCCAGCAATTCCCTTCAGCATAAGAATGATCATAGCGGCTGTTCATCCAAGATTTTACAATACATGTCCCCATACTTTGGCCCCTCAATGCGCCAAAGTCAGCCTGTACCTTTAGCAGAGAAACAGCCTCAAAGTATCATGTTTCTACATCCATGCTTGACTGTAGGGATCGTGTTCTTAGAGTCATAGTCTGCAATTTTCTTCCTCCAAATACATTGAGTTGAGTTAATGCCAATGAGCTCAATTTTGGTCTCATCTGACCACAGCACTTTTTCCCAATCCTATAAATCATTTAGATGTTCATTGGCGAACTTCAGATGGGCCTGTGCCTTGCGGGTGCTGTAGGATTTCAATCCATGGCGGTGTATTGTGTTACCAATGGTTTGTTGGCTGACTATGGTCCTTAACTTCTTTGAGATCATTCACAAGCTCCTCCCATGTAGTTCTGGGCTGTTCCCTTACTTTTCTCATGATCATCCTTACCCCATGAGGCGAAATCTTGCATTGAGCTCCAGACTGAGGGCAATTGATGGTTATTTTGTATTTCTTCCATTTCTGAATAATCACTCTAATGCAGCATACACACGACCGGACTTTTTGACAGCAAAGGTCCAACAGAACGAGTCCGTCGGACAATTCGATCTTGTGTGTGCTCCATCAGACCTTTGCTTGCCAAAAATCCGGCGGACTTTAGAAATAGAACATGTTTTATATTTTTCCACCGGAACTCCGCCGGACCGAGAAATCCGTTCGTGTGTATGCTAGTCCGACGGACAAAAGCCGACGCTAGGGCAGCTATTGGCTACTGGCTATGAACTTCCTTATTCTACTCCAGTCCTACGTCATCATGTTCGAATCCATCGGACTTTGGTGTGATTGTGTGGCCAAGTCCGTTCATTCGGAAAGTCAGTCGGAACTCCGCCGAAACTCAGTCGGAAAGACCGCCGGACCTAGTCCCTCGAAAAGTCCGGTCGTGTGTATGCGGCATAAGCCCTTGTACACACGGTCGGACATTCCGACGGAAAATGTCCGATCGGACCGTGTTGTCGGATAATCCGACCATGTGTGGGCTACATCAGACTGTTTCCGTCGGAAAATCCGACCGACAAAGTTTTAGAGCTGGGCTATAAAATTTTCCGACAACATGATCCGATCGGACTAATTTGTAGAGCATTCCAATCGGACAAAATGCCACGCATGCTCAGGTCAAATTCCTAGACCAAAGCTATTGGCTACTAGCCTGAACGTAGTCCCGTCCTAACGAAATAATATCACCACGTTCCGAACGATCGGATTTTCCGACAACTTTGTCCGACTGTGTGTATGCAACACCAGTTTCGGACAAAATCCGCCAGACAAAATCTGACGGATTTTGTTGTCGGAATGTCCGACCGTGTGTACAAGGGCTAACAGTTGTCTCCTTCTCACCAAGCTTCTTGCTGATGGTCTTGTAGCCCATTCCAGCCTTGTGCAGGTCTACAATCTTGCCCCAGACGTCCTTTGGCAGCTCTTTGGTCTTGCCAGTGATGGTGAGATTTGAATGGAAGAAAGAGATTCTGCGGACAGGCGTCTTTTATACACATAATGTGTTGTTGTTAGGAGCATCTTCTTAAATTGACAGGCCTAATCTGTGTACCACATGAGCACGTACTGTGGCCAATCTGTGGGAGCCAGAATTATTGTTGGTTGGTAGGGGATCAAATACTTATTTTGCTCACTGAACTGCAACTCAATTTATAACATTTGTATCGTGTGTTTTTTTTTTTTTCCTGGATTTTTGGGTGATATTCTGTCTCTATCATTCAAAATACACCTATGATAACAATTATAGACCCTTCATTTCTTTGTAAGTGGGCAAACTGACAAAATCTGCAGGGGATGAAAGAATTATTTTCCCCACTGTAGAGTATAATACCTCTTCTATTGCAGCAATGTTTCTTCTGAGTTTTCACTGTGACAATACAGATGATTTCGGACCTTGATCCTTGTGAAATCAGTTGACAAACACACTATTGTAGATCATATAGAATGGTCGATTTGGTGTGAGCTTTCCTCAAAGGATCATTCTGTTCACAAAAGCATACACAAATATTTATGTGTATTTAATGTGATTTATGCATATGTAAATTATTAATGTATGTATTTGTGATGTGAAGTTTGCATACATAAATTACAAATGTATGTATTTTTATGCTTATGGTCTGGGTTATAGAAATAATCATAATCATTCATGATAGCAGCAGGGACCAAATATCATTTTGTGTTTTGCTTTGCTCTAAAAGACTGAGCTCGCTATATATCAGAGCTACTGTATATTGTCTAATACCAAAAAAAAAAAAAATGCTGTTATTCAGTTTCCAAATGCATACTGTAATGTGCTGCCCTAGCTGATGAAAACTGAGTATCCTTCCTCACTTTTTGCTAGAGATTAGTACATTTATGAAAACCCAGTCTATCTATTCATAAGTCACGAGTCTTTGAGAAAGCAGCCCATCCGTTAAATAGAGACCAGTGACAACACAGCAAATCCATTCACTAGAGCTAGTCCTAGATCCAAATCTACAAATAAGCTCCTACTGAGTGAAACGCGTTAGTGGGAGGAGCCCAGGTGGTCTGTCTAGTAGCAGTTAATACACTACAGTGGCTAATAGTTTGGACTGCTAGCCCTTTTTCTTTGTTGATGCCTATGCCATGATGGGAGCTGGGAACCGACAAGGAGGTGGGCCGAGGACTTTTAGTTGTAGACAAGTTTCTTTGACTAAGGTAACGTGACATTGCTAAGGCAGCAGAATATCCATTTAAAAGAGGCTGTGATATCACTAAGGAAGCAGCATATCTATTGACAGCCAATGACAGCACGAGAGCATATCCAGTCACTGGAGACCAGTGACAGCACTAAAGTTGGACATAGACAGCCTGAATTTTGGGCGATTCCTGCTGAATTGACTGAAATTTCAGCCATGCAAGCACCACCCTGGTTGACAAAAGTTGATTTAAAAATTGACTGAGCCAGGTGGGAAATTATCAACCCAACAGTGCCTGCATCCTAACAGATGACATTGTATCCAGGCAGCCGGAGATTCCTCCAGCCACAATGTTGGGTTGATGGGAGAAGTTTTGCTTTTCTGTCTCTCAGCCTATAGGCTGAATGAGAGAAAGTTGAGCTGAGTATGCCTACCTTAAAGTAGTTCCTGTAGTAAACCTCAGACATGAAATATGAACAAATCGTATCCCTCTATAGTATGTACTTGTCTCATTTAAGAGCACTGAGGCTGGGTTCACAAATATGCCAATTAGATGCGTTTTTAACCGCATCCAATTCACATAACATGTGGATGTGACCGGCTTTCAATATAGCCGGTTCGCACATGTGCAACGTGGCCACAGTGTAGTTTTGAAAATAGTCCTGTGCGTTTTTGAGTCTGGTTCAGGTGTGAGTTCAGCCAAAAATTTGCACCTGAAGCGGTAAACGGAAACGCACCGGACTCCAGACTGCAAACCACAGCCAGACATATGTGAACCTAGCCCAAGTGTCACTTCTGGCTGCTGCTTTGTTCCTTTGCTATCAGCATGAATTGTGACAGGTGACGGGAGGGATCTCCAGTCGATTGACAGCCTCAGCTTTGTTCCTGTGTGCTGTGTGAAGGGTGGTATGTGCCTTGGGTATAAACAAAAAAGTCAGTGCTACTACCCATACATGACATAGTTAGCAGAACTCCCAGGTGCTCGATCCACAGTCGTTGGCTGAGTAGGGAAATGAGGAAAAGATGATCCGCACTCCGGTGATTGCTCTTAAATAATGTAGTATTTATTAACAAGCCACAGTGACCAAATGCAAATAAGAAAGGTTGACACGTTTCAGCATATAAGGCCTTAGTCATAACCACATGGTATGTGCCTTCCCTTCAATCAGCTCTCAGAGCTCTCCTCACTGAACTCTACAGCGAGTTATTGCAGCTCTCCGCACCCTTTTTTGTGACAGCTCTCCGCACCCTTTTTTGTGACAGCTCAGACAAGTTTTATAAATTCTGGACTTTGAATGGATGTAGAGATGAGAGGGCTGCACATAAACAGGTATGCATCGCATAGTAGTCCATTATGTGTCACTTACCTGACACAGGAGCCAGCGAAGTTACCGCTGTCCCCTGTAGTCCGGAGCCTCCGTCTTCTTGGTGGGTCTCGCTGCTACGGCACTGTCATTTGTCGGAGCCGCGATGACGTCACTCCCGCGCATGCGCGCGGGAGCCGCCACGTGCGGCATATCGCCGTTAACTGCGGCACACTGCTGTCTACGGCGCATGCGCCGCAGACAATGGTGCCTGTCTTTCGGCAAATATCTCCTAAATCTACACAGTTTAGGAGATATTTCTTGGACCTACAGGTAAGCCTTAATCTAGGCTTACCTGTAGGTCAAAGTGGTTTGTAAGGGTTTACAACCACTTTAACCACTTGCCGACCGCCTAACGCCGATGTACGTCATCAGAATGGCACGGGCAGGCATAAGCACGTAGATGTACGTGATTTGCCTCCCGCGGGTCGGGGGCCCGATCGGGCCCCCGCCCGGTGCCTGCGGCGGTCGGTTTTCGTTCGGGAGCGATCCCGGACGAGGGGACGGCCATTCATTCATGGCCACCCCCTCGCGATCGCTCCCGACGAATGGAAATCCCCGGTGACATCACTTCCTCTCCTGTAATGTAAACACAGGAGAGGAAGTGATGTATTCTCTCCTCCGTGTCGGTATTTTTCGTTCCGACACGGAGGAGAGCGGATCAGTGAGTTGCACCAACACATCCCACACACAGTAGAACATGCCAGGCACACTCACACCCCCCCTTTACCCCCCGATCACCCCCCCAATTACCCCTGCCCCCCAGTCACAGTGACACCAATGTCATTTTTTTTTTTTTTTTTTTTTTTTTTTGCATTGGTGTCATTTGTGACTGTAATAACTGTTAGGGCAGTTAGGGTTAGCCCCCTTTAGTTCTAATGTACCCCCCTAACCCCCCCAATAAAGGTTTAACCCCGTGATCACCCCCCGTCGCCAGTGTCACTAAGGCTGGGTTCACATTGCAGCGGTTTATGAGAACGAATGTGATTCGCACCGCACTGCAGTGCAAATCACATCCGATCTCTGTGCGATTCGAGTTCAGCCATTCGCCGCACCCGCCGCACCCGCCACACCCGCCGCACCCGCCGCAAATTCGCACGGGACCCTTTTTTTGGCCCGCAGCAGAATCGGATCGCATGGGTGTTCACACCATGCGATCCGAGTTTGCAGATCGCACTGCGATATGCGAACTGATCTGGGGGTGTCAGTAACATTTCACTGACACTCCCAGCAGTTCGCATAGGGCAGTGTGAACTGCCGCCGGGAGGCATGCGATGCGGGAACCCGCCGCGGATTCGCGGCGTTTCCGCATCGCTCCAGTGTGAACCCAGCCTAATAAGCGATCATTTTTCTGATCGCCGTATTAGTGTCACAGGTGACGCTAGTTAGGCAGGTAGGTATTTAGGTTCGCCGCAGCTTTTTATAGCGCTAGGGACCCCCATATACTACCGCATAAAGCCCCCTGATTGCCCCCTAGTTAACCCTTTCACCAGTGATCACCATATAACTGTTACAGGTGACGCTGGTTGGTTAGTTATTTTTTTATAGTTTCAGGGCACCCGCCATTTATTACCTAATAAAGGTTTAACCCCCTGATCACCCGGCAGGTGTCATTTGTGACTAATAACTGTTAGGGCAGTTAGGGTTAGCCCCCTTTAGTTCTAAGGTACCCCCCTAACCCCCCCAATAAAGGTTTAACCCCGTGATCACCCCCCGTCGCCAGTGTCACTAAGGCTGGGTTCACATTGCAGCGGTTTATGAGAACGGATGTGATTCGCACCGCACTGCAGTGCAAATCACATCCGATCTCTGTGCGATTCGAGTTCAGCTATACAGATAGTATGGCTGAATTCGTGTCGCACCCGCCGCACCCGCCGCAAACTCGCACGGGACCCTTTTTTTGGTCCGCAGCAGAATCGGATCGCATGGGTGTTCACACCATGCGATCCAAGTTTGCAGATCGCACTGCGATATGCGAACTGATCTGGGGGTGTCATTAACATTTCACTGACACTCCCAGCAGTTCGCATAGGGCAGTGTGAACTGCCGCCGGGAGGCATGCGATGCGGGAACCCGCCGCGCATTCGTGGCGTTCCCGCATCGCTCCAGTGTGAACCCAGCCTAATAAGCGATCGTTTTTCTGATCGCTGTATTAGTGTCACAGGTGACGCTAGTTAGGCAGGTAGGTATTTAGGTTCGCCGCAGCTTTTTATAGCGCCAGGGACCCCCATATACTACCGCATAAAGCCCCCTGATTGCCCCCTAGTTAACCCTTTCACCAGTGATCACCATATAACTGTTACAGGTGACGCTGGTTGGTTAGTTATTTTTTTATAGTTTCAGGGCACCCGCCATTTATTACCTAGTCTCACTAGTGTACCCCTAAATTTAGGGGTGTCTACTTTCTAAAATGGGGTCATTTGGGGGGGGGGGTTTGTGCCATCTTGGCATTTTATGGCCTTCAAAACTGTAACGCCCTTAGAAAGCCTGAAGGCGGTGCTTGGTTTTTGGGGCCCCGTACGCGGCTAGGCTCCCAAAAAGTCCCACATATGTGGTATCCCCGTACTCAGGAGAAGCAGCAGAATTTATTTTGGGGTGTCATTTCACATATGCCCATGGCATGCGTGAGCAATATATCATTTAGTGACAACTTTGTGAAAAAAAAAAAAAGTTTGTAATTTTCCCGCAACTTGTGGCAAAATATAAAATATTCCATGGACTCAACATGCCTCTCAGCAAATAGCTTGGGGTGTCTACTTTCTAAAATGGGGTCATTTGTGGGGGTTTTGTGCCATCTTGGCATTTTATGGCCTTCAAAACTGTAATAGGTAGTGAGAAGTGAACTCAAAAAATTACGCCCTTAGAAAGCCTGAAGGCGGTGCTTGGTTTTCGGGGCCCCGTACGCGGCTAGGCTCCCAAAAAGTCCCACATATGTGGTATCCCCGTACTCAGGAGAAGCAGCAGAATTTATTTTGGGGTGTCATTTCACATATGCCCATGGCATGCATGAGCAATATATCATTTAGTGACAACTTTGTGAAAAAAAAAAAAAAAAAAAAAAAGTTTGTAATTTTCCCGCAACTTGTGGCAAAATATAAAATATTCCATGGACTCAACATGCCTCTCAGCAAATAGCTTGGGGTGTCTACTTTCTAAAATGGGGTCATTTGTGGGGGTTTTGTGCCATCTTGGCATTTTATGGCCTTCAAAACTGTAATAGGTAGTGAGGCGTGAAATCAAAAATTTACGCCCTTAGAAAGCCTGAAGGCGGTGCTTGGTTTTCGGGGCCCTGTACGCGGCTAGGCTCCCAAAAAGTCCCACATATGTGGTATCCCCGTACTCAGGAGAAGCAGCAGAATTTATTTTGGGGTGTCATTTCACATACGCCCATAGCATGTGTGAGCAATATATCATTTAGTGACAACTTTGTGTAAAAAAAAAAAATAAATTTTTTTTTTGTCATTATTCAATCGCTTGAGGCAAAAAAATAAAATATTCAATGGGCTCAACATGCCTCTTATCAATTTCCTTAGGGGGTCTACTTTCCAAAATGGGGTCATTTGGGGGGGTTTTGTACTGCCCTGTCATTTTAGCACCTCAAGAAATGAGATAGGCAGTCGTAAACTAAAAGCTGCGTAAATTCCAGAAAACGTACCTTAGTTTGTAGATGTGACAACTTTTGCGCAAACCAATAAATATACAATTATTGACTTTTTTTTTACCAAAGACATGTGGCTGAATACATTTTGTCCTAAATGTATGACTAAAATTGAGTTTATTGGATTTTTCTAATAACAAAAAGTAGAAAATATCATTTTTTTTCAAAATTTGCGGTCTTTTTACGTTTATATCGCAAAAAATAAAAATCGCAGAGGCAATCAAATACCATCAAAAGAAAGCTCTATTTGTGGGAAGAAAAGGACGCAAATTTTGTTTGGGTACAACATTGCATGACCGCGCAATTACCAGTTAAAGCAGCGCAGTGCCAAAGTGTAAAAAGACCTCTGGTCATTTACCAGCAAAATGGTCCGGTCTGAAAGTGGTTAAGGAAGCAGCCTATCCATTCACTGGAGACTGTGCATTAACTGGGGATTGATTACACCAATGAAAAAGAAACATATGTGGTCACTAGGTACTGATGACATCACAAAAAAAAAGCAGATCGTCTATTTACTAGAGACCAATGACATAATTGAGAATGCAGCATTCACTAGAGACCATTGATACAACCTACTTGGAAATGTGGCAGCACTGGTTGTGATGATTGTGCGAATATTTGAATTTGGGCGCCTCCTCGGGAGTGCAGTTTAGTGGGGCAAGGCCCAGGTGTACTGTACATGTGCATACTGCAGGGAACGCTGATCCATAATTACTGTCCATGGATTATTCTGTTTGAACTTGTGTTCTACTTTTAGAAAATAGTTTACATAACAGCTGGAATTGGTGCCTGTCTTGTTACAGTAAATGAAGGATATTTAAAGCGTGGCATATCTGGGTGTGTAATCAGATAATGCTGCCATGCTCTGTATGTTTTTTTGCTATGTGTTCAGTATTCATAGTAGTCTTGGAAAATGAGATGTTATTGACCGATATAGTAACATGTCTTCAGACATTCAGGAAACCAAGGAACACACGGTACTATGGCCATGAATAGGAAACACAGTAACCATACTGTGACATGTATGTACCACGTCATATGCAGTGAATTGATTTTGATCGCTTATCGTTTTCATGTCCGTGAATCCAGCCAGTTCTTGGAAAAATTACTAAAGCAAACTGTGTAATGGCAGATATCTTATGGTGAATGAATCTGAACCTGTAACCAGGTTATGGACATTTAGGCATTAACATATTCTTAATAAGCAGTCAATGAACTTCAACACAAGCCCTCACTGACCTGTGTAGCTTATATGGTAGGCGAGGTTGAAAAAACACACAAGTCCATCAAGTCCAACCTATGTGTGTGATTATATGTCAGTATTACATTGTATATCCCTGTATGTTGTGGTTCTTCAGGTGCTTATCTAATAGTTTCTTGAAACTATCAATGCTCCCCACTGAGACCACCACATGTGGAAGGAAATTTCACATCCTTGCCGCTCTTACAGTAAAGAACCCTCTATGTAGTTTAAGGTTAAACCTCTTTTCTTCTAAATTTAATGAGTGGCCACGAGTCTTGTTAAACTCCCTTTTGCGAAAAAGTTGTATCCCTATTGTGGGGTCAACAGTACGGTATTTGTATATTGAAATCATATCCCCTCTCAAATATTTCTTCTCCAGAGAGAATAAGTTCAGTGCTCACAACCTTTCCTCATAACTAACATCCTCCAGATCCTTTATTAGCTTAGTTGCCCTTCTTTGTACTCGCTCCATTTTCAGTACATCCTTCCTGAGGACTGGTGCCCAGAACTGGACAGCGTACTCTAGGTGCGGCCAGACCAGAGTCTTGTAGAGCGGGAGAATTATCGGTTTATCTCTGGAGTTGATCCCCTTTTTAATGCATGCCAATATTCTGTTTGCTTTGTTAGCAGCAGCTTGGCATTGCTGAGCCTATCATCTACTAGGACCTCCAGGTCCTTTCCCATCCTAGATCCCCCCAGAGGTTCTCCCCCTAGTGTACAGATGGCATTTATATTTTTGCCACCCAAATGCATTATTTTAAATTTTTCTACATTGAACATCATTTGCCATGTAGTTGCCCACCCCATTAATTTGTTCAGATCTTTTTGCAAGGTTTCCACATCCTGCGGAGAAGTTATAGCTTATTCGCTTCCGTAAAAAAGGCTATCTGGAACAATTCATCCTCAACATTGACAGCTGAAACTGAAGTCAAGTCATTCTCTCAGAGGAACAACTCACCTGCTCCTTTCTCCCAGCCGTCACTCAGCAGCTCAGCTCAGCAGGGACTCAGCTGCACAGCTCCTCCTGCTCCCCTTCTCAGCAGCTCAACTTCCCCTGTTACCCCTCCCAGCAGTGACTCAGCAGCTCAGCTCTTCCTGCACCTTCACTCCCCTTCTCCATCAGAAGCTCAATCCACCCTGCTCCCCTCTCACACCTTAGCTGTGACTTAACAAGTCTCCCTGCTCCCTCCCCTTTAAAAGCAATGCATTTCAAAAGAAAACAGTTCTCAACAGTGTGTTGTGCTAATGTGTGTGCTTCCCTGCGCTAAAAGAAAGTAGGATAGCTCAGACTGTGTCACCAGTGGAGATCTCCACTTGGAAGAACATATATTGTAGATGTAATATCAAACCTAACAAAACCTTTTGGATAGCTATCTATCTAGTATATATGTCATTACTGTATGCAGTTTTTATAAACATTTTTGTAAACTCTTTGGTGAAAACTTGACTAAAAATGTTGAAACAGAAAAAAGAAGGATAGCCCCCACTTTTTTTCAGTGCAAAGTGTGTAAATGCATATAAGTGCGCCACAACATGCATTAGAGCTGCGTGATTAATCGTTAAAGAATCGAGATTCAACCCCCCTCGCGATCTTACCACAGCATTTCCTTGATTCAGTGCAGTGAGTTCTCTGCTCAAGCCAACAGCTGTCAAAAATTAAAAAAAACAGCAGGTAGCTTGCCAAGTTTATCACAACATGGCTTAGGCGGAGATAGAGAAAAACATTGTAACATTTCGTTCAAAGGAATGAACTTCTGTCCATAGTGGAGGTCAGTTTAACCACTTAAAGCGGAGTTCCACCCAAAAGTAGAACTTCCGCTCTTTTGTCTGGTATCCTGTTCGCACTTCCGTGAGTCTGTGCCACGGCCCATGACGTCACCGTGGGGCTCCCTCCTCCCCCTGTCTCCGGGCCAGTAGGAGAGAGGAGCGGGGCCTTGCACATGTGTAGTAGGGTTCCCGGCATGAAGCTGCAAGGCTACACTGCTGGGTTCCCTTACCCGCAATGGCGGCGGCAGCACCCGACAGCTGATAGAAACATCAGCTACGGTGCCGACATCGCTGGACTCCAGGACAGGTAAATGTCCTATTATTAAAAACCAGCAGCTGTAGTATGTGTAGCAGCTGGGTTTTAATTGTTTTATTTTTTTTGGGTGGACTTACACTTTAAAGACTAAACCTTTTTCTGATACTTGTTGCTTACAAGTTCAAGTGCTGCTGACAAACTCCCGCCGTGTGCTAGAGCTGCAGGATTCTGGCCAAAATGAGAATCACAATTTTTTTGCTTAGAATAAAAAGATCATGATTCTCTCACTATTCTGTAATCTTTCACATTATACAAAAAAAAAAGTGGGCTAACTTTTCTGGTTAGTTTTTTTTCTTTATCGTTCATCACGGGACACAGAGCCATAGTAGTTACTATGTAGGTTATAGGCCACCTTCAGGTGATGGACGCTGGCACACCCTAAAACAATAAGTCCACTCCCTATATAACCCCTCCAACTACTGAGGGTACCTCAGTTTTTTCGCCAGTGTCTTAGGATAAGGTAGTATTGCATCCTCATCCTAATTTTCTACCGAAGTTAGTGTCAGGTTTTCATTTAAACCAGGATATTATTCTGCCTTCATTCTTTCCAGAACCCTGTTCTACGGAAAATAAATCACTACATTCTCTGGATGTGGTGAGAGCAGTCAAAGTCTACTTGAAGGTGACTGTGCAGATTCGAAAAATTGATGTTTTGCTTGTGTTGCCTGAAGGTCCTAAAAAAAGGACAGGCAGCATCGAAATCTACTATTTCTAAACAGATTCGGCAAGTAATTGCTCAAGCTTATGGTTTGAAATCAAAGCGCATTCCACCAGGGCTGATATATATATATGACCTATTTTTCCATCCGTCATCGGATCAGATCGGGGGACGACGGACTCTGGTAGGGAGAGTGGTGCTGTGCAGAGACGGACCTGTCACCTTCCTGCTCAGCGGGGATCGACGGAGCGATCCCCGCTGAGCAAGCGGATATCCACGGGCAGGATCATCACGGATCCGCCCCGTGTGAAAGAGCCCAAATTGTTTAAGTGGTTAAACTTCCCTCATTTACACCACACCAAAGTGTATTCCTTTGAGCTAAAGGATAAATCATTACAGTGTTTATACTTAAAGAGGAAGTAAAGGCACTTTAAAAAAATAAAATAGAAAAAGCAACCTGCAAGGCAAAGGCATACTAGCTCATTATGAATAACTTACCTGAGAACTAAGCGGAAGCTTAGTTCTCCTCCTTTATCTTCACCGCTGCCATGCATCCCGGAGTGACTTCCGGGTCTCGCTGCTTCGGCGCTGTGATTCGCCAGAGCCGCGATGACGTCACTCCTGTGCATGCGCACGGGAGCCGATCACGAGCGGCATATCGGCGTGCTCAGTGCTCCTGCGCGCTGCTGTCTATGGCGCATGCGCCGTAGACAGCGGTGCCTGTCTGTTTGTAAATATCTCCTAAACCGTGTAGGTTTAGGAGATATTTCTTGGACCTACAGGTAAGCCTTAATCTAGGCTTACGTGTAGGTCAAAGTGGTTTGTAAGGGTTTACAACCACTTTAAGTTCCACTACTAAAGAATGTTGTGATTCTTGGCAGACTGCCTGTTTTTTTTTTTTTCCTTTCTTTTGACGGCTGTCGGCTTTAGCAGAGCAGAGGAGAATTATCCACATAGAAAGAATCAGGAAATACTTTGTCAAGATCGCAACGGGGAAAAATTTGCAATATCGATTAACGATTAATTGTGCAGCTCTACTGTGTACAATCATAGCAGTTTCGGGGGGTGCATGCCATAAACAGGCAGTGACATACCAATACCGCTTGTCTACATAGTACATTGCGGGCGATTGGTCCAGAAGCAGTTAACAGAAACTTGAAAGAAACATGGGGAAATACTAAAGGAAAATCCACTTTGCACTGCAAGTGCTCTTGAAAGTAAAGTTGCTGTAAATCCGAGGGGGACATGCAAGGAAAATAAAAAAGAGCATTTTAGCTTGCACATGATTGGATGATAAAGTTAGCAGAACTTCCCCTCATTTCAGATCTACCCCTTAGATTTAGAGCGACTGCACTTCCAAGTGCACTTTCAGTGCAAAGTGGATTTGCCTTTTGTAAATAACCCCCATGGCGGCTCCTATTGTGACCTCTCCTGAGCATTTTTTTCAGGAAAAGTCTCAACTCATTTTCAGAAGTAGTATGCAGATAAGAAGTACTGTCAGTTCTTACTTTCCTGACCTGCATACTTACCGGGTCACTTTATCAGAACAAAGAAATGTTATTTACAGTGATGGTTTTTGGTCTTTGCCCTTCCTTACAATGTCAAATGTTATCATTAAGGTGGAGTGATCCTTGAAGGTTGCATCCTAGCTCTTTCAGCACGAGTAGTACGAGACCATGACGAGAGGCTCTTTTCCCTCTTCTAAAGTGACATGAAAGGAAGACTTGTCTGATAGGGGTGCCATCTGTCTGGTTGAAATTAGCATGAAATTAATAGAATTAGTCGTAGGTTAGATTAAAGGGCAGAGGTGGGGTGGGTTGTATACAGCCTCCTTGTATCTCTATCATTTACACATCCTAAAGATTTACCACAATGCCGGGCTCATCTTTTATCACAATTGTTTTCACGCAACATTGTGAAGCGCCTCTAAAATATAAGGAGATGATTCTGACTTCACCGTTTTCAGTCTCTTTTCATTGAAAGAGGAAATCGGGGGCTTTAATGTTTTAATTACAGATCACCGTTATGGCAGAAGCTTCGATAATTTTAGTTGCAGCTAAACTGTGGTGTCAATAGCGTGCCAAAGTGAAAATTGAAGGTATGGTGGCATATGGATGCCTAATCCCAGTGAGTCAAGGGTCCAAAAAGACTGCGAAGGCAGGAGCCTGTTAATGAATCACATAGTTCAGTCAAGGTGTGATGCTGTTAGCATTAGGATAGAGGAAAAGGTATTGAACTCTGACGAAAAAGGTGCAAAGATCAATGTGTTGGGAAGAGGTGATGAGGTGAAAATGACACACTACTAGTGAGTTGTTACAACACAGAATGATGTGCATATCACTTCTTGCTAATGGAGATCCACAATCAGGAAGAGGGAAGGAAGAAAAGAAAATATTTACTCCTAAAAATGGAGATTTGTTGCAATAGGCTTGCCATCTACTAGCAGCCAGGTGGAAATTTTAAGTGACCCGTTGGCCGTTTAGGGTTGATATTTTTGGTTTGAGGTTGGCTAACGTTCTTGAGTACATTTCCATAGCTCCCAACTGTCCCTGATTTCAAGGGACTGTCCCTGATTTGGAACAAGGTCCCTCCTTCCTCCTCATTTGTCCCTCATTTCGGTCTGATCTATATATTTTTTTTATATAAAATGCACTGCTTATCTATCATCCAATTTCTAATTTGCTGCATTTGTAAATTCCACAAGCCAGTATGAAGGAAAAGTTGTGGTATGAAAATGTATAATTGCATAATTTTCCTTTTTAAGGGGGCGTAACAGGGGTCCTGTACCAACATACAATTGCTTATAAGTGTCCCTCGTTCCCATCTCAGAAAGTTGGGAGATATGCATTTCAGACAGAGAGACATTTTGTGGGCAAATGTTCAAAAGTTTTTTTCCCGCATAAAAATTCAAGTATAATTAACCGTTTTAGCCCAGGAAGATTTTACCCCCTTCCTGACCAGGGCACTTTTTACGATTTTAGCACTGTGTCACTTTAACTGAGAATTGCGCGGTCATGCGATGGCTGTACCCAAATTTAATTTGCGTCCTTTTTTTCTCACAAATAGAGCTTTCTTTTGGTGGTATTTGATCACCTCTGTGGTTTTTATTTTTTGTGCTATAAACAAAAAAAGAGCGACCATTTTGGAAAAAAAAACAATCGTTTTTACTTTTTGCTATAATAAATATCCCCAAAAATGTTTTTAAAAAACAAATTTCTTCATCAGTTTAGGCCAATATATATTCTTCTACAAATTTTTGGTAAAAAAACAAACAAAAACGCAATAAGTGTATATTGATTGGTTTGCGCAAAAGTTATAGCGTCTACAAACTATGGGAAAGATTTTGGGCTTTTTTATGGCATTTTTGTTACAGGGGTTCATGGGAATATGCCACTGTGCCAACATATATTGACGTGAACTGTTCGGCACGTGGTTAAGTTAGTTTTGGGTAGCGTGGGGATGGATTTGAATACTTATCAGTTTTTATTGCTATCTGTGCTTTCTGTCAAGGAGATTCACCCTCTCTGTTTGTTTATCATTATCAATGAAAGTGAAAGTCAAAGAAAAGCCCAAATTTTGCAAGGGGAGATCTTCCAATTCAATCTTCCCCAAGGAATTCCCTTATTTTGCAGGGATTTCCTGCCACTTCTTAATTAGCTATGGGACAGGAAGTGAAGGGAAATCTCCAACAAAGGACACAGATGCAAAAAATAAATAAATCTGACAGAGGTTATAAACCTCCCTTGCTATATCCAAAATGGCTAAAACAGGTTTTGCCTATAGTTCTATTTTAAAGTGATATTAAAGGCTTGCTGTTTAAAAAAAAAAAAAACCAAACAGGTATGTTATACTCACCTGCTCTGTGCAGCGGTTTTGCACAGAGGAGCCCCAATCCTCCTCTTCTCAGGTCCCCAGCCTGCGATCCAGGCTCCTCCCTCCTGCCGTGTGCCCCCATAGCAAGCAGCTTGCTATGGGGGCCCCCGAGCAGGCTCGCTCCCAAGCCACTGCTCTGCATGTCCATTCGCACACAACGTTTATTCTGTTCCATTCACACACAGAGCCACGGCTTGGCCTGCCCACTCTCTCTCTCCTCATTGGCTCACTTGCTGTGATTGCTGTTTTAGCCAGTGGGGAGGGAGAGTTCCCGGAGAGCCTCTCATGCACATCACTGAATCACAGTGGGGATTAGGCAAGTGGTAGAGGGGCTGGGGGGACTTAGAAAAAGGTTCCTGCACTACTTTGGACTACTTAACACGACTTGCATTGACTTCTGTTAAAGAAGCCATATGCAAGCTCCTATTAAGTTACACGGCTTTGAAGTCACACTAGTGTGAACTGTGCCTAATGCCGCGTACATGCGATTAGACTCGGTCTGATGGTCTTCCCGACTGACTTTTGGCGGAGTTCCGACGGTCTTTCCGAATGAACGGACTTGGACACACGCAATCACACCAAAGCCTGACGGATTCTAACGTGATGACGTACGACCGGACTAGAATAAGAAAGTTCATAGCCAGTAGCCAATCGCTGCACTAGCATCGGTTTTCGTCCATCGGACTAGCATACGGATTTCTCCATAGGAACTGGGTCCAGCGGAGTTCCGGCAGAAAAATTTGAAACAGGTTCTATTTCTAAAGTCCGTCAGATTTTTGGACAGCAAATGTCCGATGGAGCCCACACAAGATCTAATTGTCCCACGGACCTTTGCTGTCGAAAAGTTTGGTCGTGTGTACATGGGGTAAGGGATTGATTTAGTGCAAAATCTTGTGCAGCTCTGCACAGCAACCAATCAGTATCTGACTTTAGCCTGTTCAATTAAGCTTTGATAAAACCAGGAAGCCGACTGGTTTTTATGCAGAGCTGTACTGACTTTTCCTGCTGACCATGCTGCAGAACACCACTCTGATCCTGGGAAATCTCAATTTGAAGTTTACTAGGAAACCAGTACTTCTGGGAGTGTTTGATCTCCTGGGTCCTCCTAAGCTCCAATCGGTTTCTCTTGTTGATCTTCACCCATTACAGGAGACAATGGTGACATGGAGGTCAGCAAGAGGAACCAGTAGGAGCTGCGAGGGACCAAGGAGATAAACCATCATGGAATGATTTGTTTCCCTGTGGACTTCACATGAAGATATCATAGCATCAGAGTGGCTTTTTGGTGGCACGGTCAGCAGGAAAGTTGATTTTTAAATGCCCAGTATAAGGAAAAGATGCATTAAAATTAAAAAAAAAAATGATGGCCTGAAAATGAGCTTACTTCACATAAAGGTTTCTTAGAATTGGAGCTGCATTTGGCTTCACAGGCAGTAGAGTCACTTCACAGTATGTCTGTCCTTCGAGAAGTAAAGGGGCCACCAGAAAATACTAGTTCCCTGGCTTGAATACTTGTGAGTCTTGAAATACACACACACAGTATGTGAGAGGTCTGGATACTCGTTCTACAATAAGGTCAGGGACACATAAAACATTGAAGCCAGAGGCTTGGCATGACTGTCAAGGAACAAGCAGATAATGGTGAGGAGTGGCCGCCCCCATATTTCACCCTTGACAAGTTGCCTTGAAGTGATGGACAGTTGTCAGAAGCCAGGCTTCTGTTGGCGGCACTGTGGGCCAGGTAACCATTTCGATTCGGAGAGTTTAGCTGGGACTAGAGACAATGCAGGCTTATCTCTTCAGAATGACAGAGCTTGACAAGGGGCTCTTGTGCCATGAAAGCGTGATGTGATTCTGCTACATTTAGCCATTATAGGTATTACCCTCACTTACTCCTGTTATTTTGATCCACTTCTCAGAGATAATAGAAGTCGTTTGTTAACAAGCCCATTACTCCTTAATCCTACAAAACAACTGCCCTAAGATAACAGACAGGCACAATTTAACCCGAATATCCTCTGTAACACAGATGTCTAGTGAAGCGTACAGCCAATCGATGGTCTGCTCTCTTTTTTCTGGATTGCTAAAGGAACATGTCTTTCACAGTGTTATTGGCTGTTACAGAAAGATTTTACACATCATTTATTTATCCTGGATTCGGCAAAGAATTTATAGCATTACCCCTTATGAAGAATGAAGGGCAAATGTCTGTGTTGCTCATTGTATGACAGTCCAAACAAGTACCAGATCTAGTTATCATGTGATGCACAAGCCTCATAAAATAAACAAAATCTTCCTTTATTTTCCCTGACTGAGTCAAATCTATATTCATTTGTGTCTCCCACTCTCCCATCCCAGACACTGCAGCTCACAGTAGGAAGGGTCACTAACAGGCAGTGCTGCCAATCCAGACAGCAGTGGGTCTAGGTGTTGATTGACAAGCTAACGGCCCTTAACTCTATTGCTTTCCTCCCAAACCTCAGAGTCTGTCTTTGATCCTCAACAATACTTCAATCGCTTCAGGTCGGCCCTATAGCATTTTTATTGCGACAAGGCGGAACCTTGCGCCAGATCAGTGTTGCACGATATATATATATATATATATATATATATATATATATATATATATATATATACAGACATATAGATATATATATCTGTGTGTGTGTGTGATTTGACATGTCCGGTTAGAGGGCAGCGGCAGTGGCTCACTTCCACTTTGATTATACACAACGGAAGCTGATCTGTGGGTGCAGGGTACCCGATGTCCTCTGGCACCCGCCGATCATTAGGCAGAGATGTAAACAAGGCAGTTCGCCATTCTGACGGGAGGGAAAGGGTGGAATTTGTGTCCCTGCAAAATATATTCGATCTCTTCCCCTAGTAAAAGCACCTCACACAGTATAGTAATTGACTAGGCACACAGTAATCCTTTGATCACCTTTAATGCTAACCCCTTCCCAGCCAGTGTCATTAGTGACAGTGCATATTTTTAACCCTGATCACTGTATTGGTGTTACTGGTCCCCAAAAAGTGTCAGTGTCAGAATGTGCTGCTATAAGTCACTGATCGCCCCTATTACTAGTAAAAATAAATAAATAAATAAAAATAACATGTAGCAGATTACATATTGGCTTAAATTTATAAAGAAATTAGATTTGTTTCACTTTTTTTAATGGAAATGTTTTATAGATGAAAATAAAAAATATATATTTATTTTTTTCAAAACATTTTTTTATTTTTTTTTGTTTAACCACTTCAGCCCGGAAGAATTTATCCCCTTCCTGACCAGAGCACTTTTTGCGATTTGGCACTGTGTTGGTTTAACTGACAATTGCGCGGTCGTGCGACGTAGCTCCCAAACAAAATTGATGTCCTTTTTTGCCCACAAATAGAGTGTCCTTTTGGTGGTATTTGATCACCTCTGCGTTGTTTTTTTTTGCGCTATAAACAAAAAAAGAGGGACGATTTTGGAAAAAAAAACTATATTTTTAACTTTTTACTATAATAAATATCCCCCAAAAATATATAAAAAAACAAATTTTTTCCTCAGTTTAGGCCCAGATGTATTCTTATTTTTATACATATTTTTGGTAAAATAATTTTTCTATTAGTAATGGCGGCGATCTGCAATTTTTATCATGACTGCGATATTATGGTGGACACATCAGACACTTTTGACACTAATAATAATATATAAAAAACACGGGCAGGGAAGGGGTTAAACACTAGAGGGTGATCAAGTGGTTAAATGTGTCTTAGGTAGTGATTCCAACTGTGGGGGGGATGGGCTATCTAGGATATGACAGCGATCACTGCTCCCGATGACAGGGAGCAGTAGATCCCCGTCATGTCACTAGGCAGAACGGGGGAAATGTCTTGTTTACATAGGCATCTATCTCCCTGTTCTGCTGCTTTGTGACACAATAGCAGGACACTGGTGGACGTCGAGTTTTCAGGTCCCGTGGGCACGGTCCCGGAGTACGCGGCGGGCGCACGTGCCCACAATGCTGAGTCTTAAAGGGAACGTACCTGTACATCCATTTGCCGAGCTGTGCCATTCTGCCGACGTATATCTTTGTGCGCAGAGATGATTGAAAACCACCAAAAAAAAAGCTCCATTTGTGGGAAAAAAAGGATATACATTTTATGTGGGTACAGCGTCGCACGACCATGCAGTTGTCAGTTAAAGTGACGCAGTGCCGTATAACAAAAAATGGCCTGGTCATGAATAGGGGTAAATCTGGGTCAAGCGGTTAAACCCTGATGAAGGCAGTCTTCCCCAAAAGGTGTTAGACCATTTTAATTGAATAAAGTTGAAGCTCAGGCTTTTGCCTTGATTTGTAGCACTCCCTCGTGTCTTTCCAGGCACTAGCTAGTGAATCTCTGAATTGGAACAAGCATATAAGCAGTGAAACCATTACCTGATTGCATGAAATCTCAACATAGCTGTGGGATTTGAGGAAGAAACAATTAAGTACTGTCTGTGATACTTTTTTTTATTTGCATGAGCATCCAATTTTTCATGTCAAGCTTTAAAGTGATTGTAAAGGTAATTACATTTTTTTTTTGAAGTAACAAACATGTCACACTTACCTCCACTCTGTAGCTAATTTTGCACACAGTAGCCTCAAACCTGCTCTTCTGGGGTCTCCCGCTGGCTCTCCCGGCTCCTCCCCACATCTGATAACCCCCTCAGAGAAGCGCTTCCCCTTGGTGGGTTACCTTGCGGGCACGCTCCCGAGTCCAGCATCCGGCGCCCATAGAGGTCGAATGCAGGACTTGGCCCTGCCCCCCCCGGAGCCCGCGTCATTGGATTGACAACAGTGGGAGCCAATGACTGTACTGCTATCAATCTATCCAATCAAGAGCCGAGAACCCCAGGCAGAGAAACAGTGCGTCCCCACCAGGTCACGTTCGAGGGTTCAGGTAAGTAAAATGAGGGGGGCTGGGGGCCGATCACTGGCAGGTGTTTTTTCACCTTAATGCATAGGATGCATTAAGGTGAAAAAACACAAAGGTTTTCAACCTCTTTAAGAGTACATGCCCTTCTTCAAGGTCCAAGAAGTACTAATACACAAAGTTTTAGCAAAGTGTTAATAAAACAAAGAAAAAGGGGATAAAAACCCACAAACTAACATATTCAGCAATGGGTAGCTGGTGAGATAAGGCAAGGAGAGAGCTATAGAATGGCATTTTGTGTCAAATAGAATTGTCATTCTTATTAGAAAAAAAAAAAGTTAGTGAGTAATTTTAAAGTTCTCTTTAAGAACCAAAACATTCAGGCCTTCCATTGTGTGGTCTGGTTGAGATCGATCTGCTGGTGTGAAAGAGGCCAAAGAGGTAGCAGATCTTTGGCTTTGTGCTGATTCTGGTTGAAATGACAGTCAACTGCCGCAGATGAGACTCCATGGATTTCAGTTGCTCACCTGCATCCCACATTTTGGAATATCGTCCTATGTTTGGTGTCTGTTGTGAAATCTTCAAATCAGCAGCAATTTCGTTCTGTAGGTGAACCGTGAAAGCTGGACCTTAAAGTGGTTGTAAACCCTTACAAACCACTTTGACCTACAGGTAAGCCTACATTAAGGCTTACATGTAGGTCCAAGAAATATCTCCTAAACCTACATGGTTTAGGAGATATTTGCCAAAACACAGGCACATGCGCTGTAGACAGCAACGCGCAGGCGCACTGAGCGCGCCGCTGTCAAATGCGATATGCCGCGAGTGGCGGCTCCCATGCGCATGCGCAGGAGTGACGTCATTGTGGCTCAGTCAAGCGACAGCGGCGGAGCAGCGAGACCCACCAAGAAGATAGAGGCTCCGTACACAAGGGGACAGTGGTGACTTTGCTGGCTCCTGTGTCAGGTAAGAGACACATAATGGACTACTATGCGATGCATAGTAGTCCATTATGCTTTACCTTTGCAGGGAATCAAAGAGGAAGTAAACTCATCAGGGTTTACTTCCTCTTTAAAGTGGTTGTAAACCCTTACAAATGAAGTAACTGCCCTAAGGTGATACACAGAGATCAAACAAATCCTTCTACATAAGTTGTTCCTGTTTATCTGCAGTCTTCTCCTCTCAACATCTAAAGTCCACAATTTATAAAGCTTGTCTAAGCTTTCAGAAAAATGTGGTGCAGAGGTGAGGTTACACTCTGCAGAGATCAGTAAGGAGAGCTCTGAGAGCTGATTGGAGGGAGGGGGTCCCACCCCCCCTTCACTGGAACAGAGCTGAGGCTGTCAATCAGATGGAGATCCCTCCCCTGTCACCATTGTTTTCTTGGTCGTCAGGAAAAGTGTCAGAAGTGACTTATGCAGATAGCAGAGGAATGAGGCGAGGACAGAAATGACACTCATACCGCGTACACACGATCAGAATTTTGGTCGGAAAAAGCTCTGATGGTTTTCCCGATGGAATTCCGATGGGATTTCGCTCAAGCTGTCTTGCATACAAACGGTCACACCAAATTCCAACCGTCAAGAATGTGGTGACGTACGACATGACTAGAAAAAGGAAGTTCAATAGCCAGTAGCCAATAGCTTCCATCTCGTAGTTGAATCTGAGCATGCGTGAGTTTTTGCGCGTCGGAATTGCATTCACACAATCGGAATTTCCAATAGAAACTTTTTCTGTTGGAAAAATTGAGAACCTGCTCTCAATCTATTGCTGGCGGAAATTTGGCCAGCAAAATTCCAATGGAGCCTACACACGGTCGCATTTTCCGACGAAAAGCTCTCATCGGTCTTTTGCTGGCTGAAATTCCGACTGCGTGTACGCGGCATTAGGGAGTTATTTACGAAAGGCAAATCCATTTTGCACTACAAGTGCAAAGTGTATTTGAAATTGCACTGAAAGTGCACTTGGAAGTGCAGTCGCTGTAAATCTGAGTGGTAGATCTGAAATGAGGGGAAGCTCCTCTGATTTTATCATCCAATCATGTGCAAGATAAAATGCTGTTTTCTATTTTCCTTGCATGTCCCCCTCGGATCTACAGTGACTTTACTTCCAAGTGCAATTTCAAGTGCACTTTGCACTTGTAGTTTGCACTTGTAGTGCAAAGTGAATTTTCCTTTCGTAAATAACCCCAACAGTGCTCTTATTTGAGACAAGTACATGCTATAGAGGGTTATGCTTTGTTCATATTTCATTTCTGAGGTTCACATCCACTTTAGTAGTGGTATTTATCGATGGAGGAAGAACTGGGAGAGAGATGGTAATCACTTTAAAAATCTAAATGCAGGGGCCTTTGGTGTGCTTTAATTACCAGAATAGAATGTGCAAAACCGCTTCTAAATTGAGAAAATATTTTAGCATTTGACAGGGGAGACACAATTAGGCTAGGTAAGTAATGCAGACTGATGCTGGAGATAGAGATGAAGGACTGGTTTGTGTGATTTTCCCACAGGAGGTTATTCACAGACTACATCTGCAAATACTTTCTAAGAGCAGTTGATGTAACTGTAAGTGCGACTGTCTGTTTAAACAGCATAAAATGTCCATCAAACGCTGCAACTCTTTCTCCGTAAGGTGGTGCAGGCTGAAAAGATGATGTGCAAAGTGCTGTAACTCATAGCAACCAACCAAAATGAAAGCCTAATGCCGTGTACACACAACCGCACTTTTTGACGGACTAGGTCCGAAGTCCTTCTCGACGGACTTTCGGCGGAGTTCCGACGGACTTCCCAAATGAACGGACTTGGCCACACACAAGCACACCAAAGTCCGATGGATTTGATGACATACGACTGGACTAGAATAAGGAAGTTCATAGCCAGTAGCCAATAGCTGCCCTAGCGTCGGTTTTCATCCGTCGGACTAGCATACAGACGAATGGATTTTTCGACCGGACTCGAGTCCGTCGGAGAGATTTGAAACATGTTTTATTTCTTAGGTCCGTCGGACTTTAGGGGAAAAAAGTCTGCTGGAGCCCAGACACGATCGTAATATCCGACGGATTCATTCCGTTGGACCTAGTCCGTCAAAGTCCACTCATGTGTACACGGCATAACTCCATTTAAAATCAAATAGCCCAGCAGATCCCCTGGGGCTGTATCATCACACCAGTTTGGGCCTGGCCAGAGGACTGCAGGATTTGAAGAGGAAATGTTTTAGGCTGGGTTCACACTATTGGGAATTGGATGCGGTTTTCCCCCTCTGCATCCAATTCACATAGCAGGAGAATGTGACCAGCAGCGGCTCTGGTGTGAGTTGCACAGAAGTCCTGTGTGTCTTTTGTTCTGTTTCAGGTCTGAATTTGGCCCAAAATTTGGGCTGAAATCGGACCTGATAGGGTGAAAGGAATCACACCAGACCCCTGCTGTGAGACGCCATGTTCTATAATGTGAACCCTGCTTTAAAAATAAAAGTCAGCAACTCTTTGGCAGATGCTTTTGCTGCGCACGGGTGTACCTACCCAGATGTACACAAGCTGCATTTAGACCTCTTTTGCCCCCATCTGCATGGGCCTCAAGTGTTAGGGTAGACTGCAAATGGTACAGCTGGCACTAGCCAATGCTCTGAAAAGCAATCTGCAGTGGATTGCTTTTTCAGAATGCGGCTACTGTTAGGCATTCAGAAGGCCTCTTAAATGCCTGTTTTTTTTGTTTGTTTTTTATTTGTTTCTGCTGGATGGCATTTTTTAATGGGGTAATAAATTGCAAGGCTGACAGTTACAAGCAGGACTCCCACAGGCAGAGGCATGATGGGACTTGTAGTTTTGCAACAGCTAGAGGACCGCCAGTTTGAGACCCTCGACTTAAATGCTCGAGTTTTACAGGCGGTTTGGCCACCTGTCAACTCAACAAGTCGCATTAAATTGGCCGCAATGCCTCCTCCAGCCATTGTTTAGCCTCTAGGTGGGTGGCCTCCCCTGTGAAAAAGAGGTCTTAAAGATATAATGTGTGGAACTTGAAACATCACCAAAATAAAATAAACACTCTGGGTGTGAAGGGGATTTAGGGCCAGTTCATACCATGAATCTATGCATTCCTGTGGAATTCACATGCAATCTGGGTGCAGTGTGATTTCAAACCATTCATTTGAATGAGCTAAAACCACACCGGGCAGCACCAAAAGGTGTGCATGCAGTGTTTTAAAAAGTGCGCAGCAACTGGATTGCATGGTACTATTGTTACGACCTGTGTTTTGGGTGTTAACACTGACACCTGCTACAAGTTGCAAGGGCAGTGCGGTTTGAAAGTGAAAACGCACAAGGAACGCAGGTTGAACTGGCCTGTAGGTAGAACAAGGCCTGGGAACTCAAGTGGTTAAGTAAGGAAAATGGCACTTGTAGTCGATAGTGGACACCTTGTGTTTCTGTGTATTGTGATAAAATAAAGACAGCAATTTGCTACCGGGTTGTGCGGTAATCTTTTTAGCAGTTCATGATGGTTATTCTGGCAGAAAGTGGTATTAACCCCTTCCTGCCGGCCGTACGCACATATGTGACCTCAGCTTTAAGGGGTTATACCGGGATGATGCCTGCAGCTGCATACCGTTTTTTAGAGCGGGCGGTTGGCTCTTCAGGGATAACAACCAATGCAGCTAAAAGCCACTTGGCTGTTATCCCAAAAGAACAAGAGGGGACATGCCCCCCCTTCCTGCCGATCTTCCCAGGGCCTCTCATCCCGACAGGAGACCCGATCTGGCACTTCTGCCGGCTAGAGTGAGACTGGAAGGAAGCCGGAAAACAGCTTGGTTCCAGTCTCCTTTGTGTAAACACGGAAGTGACGTCACAATGTCACTTCTGGTTTACTTGGCTTCCAATGGCGCGATTTAAAAAAAAAAAATGACAGTATTCAGGATCGCCGTTTTTGTCAATTTGAATACTTTGAAGTACAAAGGGGGCATTTGGGATCTTTTAGACCCCCCGATCCCTCCATAAAGAATACCTGTCACCACCTATGACTCTCACAAGGGATTTACATTCTTTGTGACAGCAATAAAAATGATCAATTTTTTTTTTTAAGTGACAATGTAAAAAAAAAAAAAAAAAGTACGAAAAAAAATATATATTTTTTGAAGCGCCCCCGTCCCCGCGAGCTCATGCAGCAAAAGAAAAAAACCGCACACGCAAGTTGCACCCGCATATGTAAACAGTGTTCAAATCATACATGTGAGGTATCGGCGTGATTCTAGCACCAGACCTCCTCTGCCACTCCAACCTGGCAACCGTTATTTTTTTAAAGCGCCGCCTAAGGGAGATTTTTAGTTACCGTAGTTTGTTGCCATTCCACAAACGTTTGCAAAAAAAATGGGCTAACTTTACTGTTTAGTTTTTTTTTTTTTTATTCATGAAAGGGTTTTTTTTTTTTCAAAAAAAATTGCATTTGAAATTCAAAAAACAATTGCCATTTTATTCTCTAGATTCTCTGCTAAAAAAAAAAAAAAAAAAAAAATATATATATATATATATTTTTGGGGGTTCTAAGTAATTTTCTAGCAAAAAATACAGATTTTAACTTGTAAGCAACAAATGTCAGAAATAGGCTTAGTCATGAAAGGGTTAAAGAGTGTGAAGATTAAGTGGTCAGATGGTGGAATAGGTCATTATGAACTTTCTGCCTTTTCCAAGGGCTTGTTCATTTTTTTAAAGAGTGACAGTCTTAAAGAACTTGTGTCGATTGCATGAGTTTGAGACATATCTGAGATCATTCAGACATTCATTGGCTGACAGGTGCATTTCACCTGCAGTTGACCGCTTTCTCACCTGCGTTTGACCGCGTCATGCAGAATTTGTATTTCCGCAGACTTGTATGCGTTTCACCCTCGCCCATCGGGGCTTAGTCATAGAGGTTGGCTCATATTTGCCCTCATAGTTCATTGATCTTTCTGCTCTCCAGTAGCTTTCTGTACGGGAGATAGGGGCAGACAGCTATACTGAGAGTCTACAGAAGCCTGACATTGCACTCACAATTCACTGATCATGGGTGCAATGCTCTGCAGGTTCCTAAGAAAATAATAATTTTTACCTGCAAAGAAATGTAATTTTTTTTTTTTTTTTTTAAGGAACTTCTCTTTATCTTATCCATGTAGTCGCAATAAACAGCATGATAGCTTACTTGTCTTGTTTTATGTCACCCCTAGGGTGAGATTGTGTTCCAGGGACAAAGCATGTACAGTGGGAGAAAATAATTATTTGATCCCCTGCAGATTTAGTAATTTTGCCGACTTACAAAGAAATGACTGGTTCTATAATTTTTATCATAGGTGTATTTTAAATGATAGAAACAGAATAGAGACAGAATATCAACCAAAAATCCAGAAAAAAAAACACACGATACAAGTGTTATAAATTGAGTTGCAGTTCAGTGAGTAAAATAAGTATTTGATCCCCTACCAACCAACAATAATTCTGGCTTCCACAGACTGGCTACAATATGTACTCATGTGGTACACAGATTAGTCCTGTCACTTTAGGAAGGTGCTCCTAACAACAACGTTATGTGTATAAAAGACACCTGTCCACGGAATCTCTTTCTTCCATTCAAACCTCAAACTCATGGTCAAGACCAAAGACCTGCGAGTGACAAGATTGTAGACCTGCACAAGGCTGGATTTGGCTGCAAGACCATCAGCAAGAAGCTTGGTGAGAAGGAGACAACTGTTGGAACAAATGGAAGAAATACAAAATAACCATCAATCGCCCTCGGTCAGGATCTCCATGCAAGATTTCGCCTCATGGGGTGAGGATGATCGTGAGAAAAGTGAGGGATCAGCCCAGAACTACACGGGAGGAGCTTGTGAATAATCTCAAGGCAGTTGGGACCACAGTCACCAAACAAACCATTGGTAACACAATACGCAGCCATAGATTTAAATCCTGCAGTGCCCACAAGGTCCCCCTCCTCAACAAGGAACATGTACAGGTCCGTCTAAAGGTTGCGAGTGAACATCTGAATGATTCAGAGAAGTATTGGAAGAAAGTGCTGTTGTCAAAATTAAGCTCTTTGGCATTAACTCGACTCGCAGTGTTTGGAGGAAGGAAAATGCTGACTATAAACCCAAGAACACCATCTCTACAGTCAAGCACAGAGGTGGAAACATGATTTTTTGGGGCTGTTTCTCTAAAGGTACAGGCTGACTTTGCTGCATTGAGGGGTCAATAGACAGGGCCATGTATTATAAAATCTTGGATGAGAACCTTCTTCCCTTAACCAAAACACAGAAAATGGGTCTTTCAGCAAGACAATGACCCACAACATACCGCCAAGGCAATAAAGGAGTGGCTCAAGAAGAAGCACATTAAGGTCACGGAGTAGCCTAGCCAGTCTCCAGACCTTAATCTTATAGAAAATGTATTGGAGGGAGCTGAAACTTCAAGTTGTCATGTGACACCCAAGACGCCTTAAGGATTTAGGGAAGATCTCTAAAGAAGAGTGTACCAAAATCCCTCCTGAGATGTGTGCAAACCTGGTAACCAACTACAAGAAACATCTTAACTCTGTGATTGCCATGAGGGGTTTCTCTACCAAGTACTAAGTCATATTTTGCTTGGGGATCCAATACTTATTTTACTCACTGAACTGCAACTCAATTATAACATTTGCATTATGTGTTTGGTTGATATTATGTCTCTATCATTTAAAATAAACCTATGATAAAAATTATAGACCTTTCATTTTTTCAAGTGGGCAAACGTACAAAATCTGCAGGGGATCCAATGATTATTTCCCCCACTGTATAGTGTCACAGGCTTAGATTTATATGATAACTGTGCCAGTAGTAAGTAGTTGAGTATTTATTACCTCTTTTTTATATATGTTCTTGTTTGGAAAGTAATAAGTCTGAAAAGAAGAGAGTGTCACCAGTTTGATGCGCTGACGCTACTTGAGTTGCTGCCAAGAAAGGTTAAGCACTCTTGTCGTACAGAGACAGACAACTCTTACTGTAACCAGAATCCTCCTCCATTGGAACAGCCTAATTGTACATCATTACTTTGTAAGTTTCTTCAGATAAATGGGTCCATTTCCTGTAGATGTTAGTATGGGGGCCGTGTTTGTAAGAGTGCTGTGGGCAGCGTCGCCCCCGTGGCTTTATCATAGCGGAATAGCATCACGTCCTTGTGACAGAATAGCTGTAAGTAGCTATTTTATACATGCTATCATGCATAGTGACATTTCCACATTATGAGCCCAAGGAGAAGAATTATTTTAAACTCTGCATATGCAGAAACTTCGCAGTAATCAATTTTATCAGAGATAAAAAACAAATCACATTTCAAACTGTGCGGTTAGCGTAGAGACAATTACCAGGGATCAGTTTTTGTTTTTTAAGAATAACACTTTGTGCTAAATATTCATATAAAATTGTTACACAAACCATTTTGGAGTTTATTAAAGCAATGTTTCAGTTCATGGACTGACTTGTCAACACAATTATTGTACCTGGGTTTTTGGGGCCCTCAGATGCGTGTTGGTCTAAAGCCCATGTGTCAAACGCGAGGCCTGTGGGCCAATTCCGGCTCAACGGGCCATTTCATGTGGCCCCCCCACACCCAGGGATTTTTTTTTCTCAGCTCGAACATGGCGGAACTCTGTGGTTACAATGCAGGTCTTGTCCAATTCTTCATTTTCAAGTCTGCACTGTGAAAGAGTCCTTCTTGTCCTACCCACATCACTTTGTGGTGTCCTGAACAGTGCGCATTGGCTGAAATGAAGGGCTCTTAGTAAACTTGGTACACACAATGAGAATATTGGACGAATGATCGGCCACCCCTTTTTTTTGCATGCTAGTCTCATATTAAAAATTAAGAGGTTACGAAAATTCTTGTACAACAGAATACAACTTCGGAAGTGATGGAAGGAATGTGTTGTATTGTAAAATATTCTTTCATTTCGGACCATGTGTGGTCTTGCTCTTCTGATTTAAAAAATTTTTTGGGGATGAAAACTGTACTGATTAACCATTTGCCTACTGGGCACTTACACCCCCTCCTGCCCAGGCAAATTTTCAAATTTCAGCAGTCTCGCGATTTGACAATTGCATGGTCATGCAACACTATACCCAAATGAAATCTTTATAATCTTTTTTTTTAGATAGATAATGCTTTCTTTTGGTGGTATTTAATCACCACTGGGTTTTTTATTTTTGTTAAACGGAAAAAAAAGACAGAAAATTTGGGTAAAAAAAAATTTCTTTCTTAGTTTCTGTTATAAAATTTTAGAAACCAGTAATTTTTCTCCTTCACTGATGTGGGCTGATGAGGCTGCACTGATGGGTACTGATAGGCGGCACCGACAAGGCTGCACTGATATTTAGTACTTTTGGGCATCGAGAGGCGGCACTGACAGGCATCACTGATGGGCACAGATTGGCAGCACTGACAGGCACTGTTGGGGCATAGATGATCAAGACACTGATTATCGGTGTAGAAGTCCCCTGTGTGGATTTGCCGGCTATCGGCTCTCATGCGCTGTCGGCGTGAGGCGAGGACTGCCGATAACTGACAAATACTGTTTACACTGTGATCAGTTATCCGCTGTGATTGGAATCTTTACCCTGATCTGTGATCAACTGTGTCTGAAAGACACAGCAATCACAGATCTGTGGCGATGCATGCCGCAGTGGCCCACTGGAAGCACAATCACAGGAGGACATCCATAAAAAAGACATTTTTGTGTTTGTCCCTTGGGATGATTTCGGATGAACTGTCGTGATCAGCTCTTGAAAGCTGTGCACTAAGGATCAAACAGGAAAGTGAGTTGAAATCCCTGCAAATTAAGGGACCTCCAAGCCATCAGAACAAGAGTCCCATTAGAAGATTTCTGCTCTATTACATTTCTGGGGACAATTAAAATTTTGTGATAATGGTAAACAGGACAAATGGAGAGGATGAATCTCCCTAATGGGGAACAGACAGCAATAAAATCATAACAGGTGTTGTAATCCCTCTATACTCTATCCTACATGAAGCACGATTTGTAATGCAATTTGACAGCGATTTGCACGCAATGGTACTGCGGCCTACCAATTGTGTAATGTGCGTCACTACAACACAAGGGTGTGATCTTTGAAGAGGTGGCATAACGAAGAAAAGGGCAACAAAACGAATTGGCTGAACTGCAATAACCGTTCACCACCGGAAGAGATGTCTCCTACTGTATCCTCACATATGGGTCTTTGTTTGCTTGGAGTTGGACTTTACTAGAACCTTTTTTGATCTTTGGGTTCATCCCTGTAGAGTTCATCCATAAAAAATAAATTTTTGTGTTTGTCCCTTGGGATGATTTCGGATGGACTGTTGTGATCAGCTCTCGAAAGCTGTGCACTAAGGATCAGAACAGGAAAGTGAGTTAAAATCCCTGCAAATTAAGGGACCTCCAGGCCATCAGAACAAGAGTCCCATTAGAAGATTTCTGCTCTATTACATTTCTGGGGACAATTCAAATTTTGTGATAATGGTAAACAGGACGAATGGAGAGGATGCATCTCCCTAAAGGGGAATAGACAGCAATAAAACTGGTATTCTAATCCCTCTCCACTCTATCCAACATAAAGTACGATTTTTCATGCGATTTGACAGCCATTTTGCACGCAATGGTACTGCGGCCTACCAATGTGTGTAATGTGCGTCACTACAACACAAGGGTGTGACCCTCGAAGAGGTGGCATAACGAAGAAAAGGGCAACAAAACGAATTGGCTGAACTGCAATAACCGTTCACCACCAGAAGAGATGCCTCCTACTGTATCCTCACATATGGGTCTTTGTTTGCTTGGAGTTGGACTTTAGTAGAACCTTTTTTGATCTTTGGGTTCATCCCTGTAGCGTTGTGTGGTAAGTAGTTCTGTCATGGCGCTTTACCCAGATAATAGAATAATAACACAGAATCGCGGCTTTCATCATCTCACAAAACCTCTTTTTATAGAAACAGACAACAAAGAAAGTGGGAAACGTTTTCATCCTGACTGCTTTGACAAACAGCCGTAAAGATGTCTTCCCTCAGCGCGGTAATATTCGGCACTTGTAATACCGGCAAGCCCATTTGTTCACGGGTGACAAAAAGCAGGTGTCACTTTCAGGAAATATTAGCGCTATCAACTCTGTAATGGTTTCTGTCTGTTTCTTTGAGGAATGTCTGTTTTCTTGATATTCTACGACAATAATGTAATTAAATTGCATAGGAATGCAGGTGTTTTGAATTATGCTCCGGCAGTGCTGTATATACATGGTGAGTGTCTGTGGCATTCTCTGACTTACTGTTACTTGTGTCTGCAGCTTCCTGTGACAAAACAGAGAGCCTGCTATGCAAAGATGATAAATCTAATATCACTAACACAGCCTGAATGGAAGCATTGTCTCAGCTTGTACAGTTATTAAACACTTCCTTGTACATGTAATGCTTTTTGCTAGCTATAAGGTAGTCCTGGGCACTGGTGCTGGCAGATTTTGCTACTTGAGTTATTGGCACCAGGAACAAGAAGTTCTAAAGCTCCATCAGCTGTATTCTCTTAGGGCTCGTTTACACTTGCGTTATCTGTGAAAAGCAATCCACTGTAGATCACTTTTCACAGAGAGGCAAGGTGGCAGCTGGCGGGCATTTATTATTATTATTATTATACAGGTTTTATATAGCGCCAACAGTTTGCTCAGCGCTTTACAGCATGAGGACAGACATTTACATTTACATTACAATTTGGCACAAGAGGAATAAGAGGGCCCTGCTCGTCAGAGCTTACAATCTAAAAAGGAAGGGGCAATTGATACAAGAGGTAATAGCTGTGGGGGATGAGCTGATGGAGGAAGTAAAACAGTGTTAGTTAGAAGCAGGATAGGCTTCTTTGAAGAGAAGGGTTTTCAGGGATCGTCTAAAGATGGATAGATTAGGGGACAGTCTGACAGATTGGGGTAGGGAGTTCCAAAGGATGGGAGAAGCTCTGGAGAAATCCTGGAGGCGAGCATGGGAGGAGGTGACAAGGGAACTAGAGAGCAGGAGGTCTTGGGATGACCGTAGAGGGCGGTTTGGTTGGTATTTTGGGACTAGGTCAATGATGTAGCTGGGGGCAGAGTTATGGATGACTTTGTAAATTATTGTTAGTACTTTGAATTTTATTCGTTGGGTGAGTGGAAGCTAGTGCAGGGATTGGCAGAGAGGGGTGGAGGACACTGAATGGCTGGTAAGGTGGATGAGTCTGGCAGCGGAATTCATTATGGACTGGAGGGGGGATAGTCTGTGTAAAGGTAATCCAACGAGGAGGGAGTTGCAGTAGTCGAGGCGAGAGATGACCAGGGAGTGAATTAGAAGCTTGGTGGTGTCATTAGTTAAAAAGGGGCGTATTCTGGATATGTTTCGGAGGCTATGGCGGCATGATTATGACAGGGCTTGTCATACGATCATAACGATCACAAAATACAGGGCTATGCGATGTAACATTGACATAAACACAAGCAAACTCACACACCATAGTTTGGATTGGTGTCTTTTTTCAGCCTTACCAACTTTGTAAAAAAGAGGCTGCTGGAGATCAGGAGCACTAAAAGATGCAACAGGAAAAGAGGAGGGGGGGGGGGGAAAAGTGTAAGACAAGTATTTTATAAAAACAATACACAAATATTATTGATACGCTTTGCTTTAGTGTCATTGAGTTATGCCCCGTACACACGTTCGGAAATTCCGATGGAAAAAGTCAGATCGGATTATGTTGTTGGAAAATCCGATCATGTGTGGGCTCTATCGGACTTTTTCAGTTGGAATTTCCGATGGAAACATTTTGAGAGCTGGATCTAAAATTTTCCGACAACAAAATCCGATTGGACTTTTTCCGATCGCATGCAGAGAATTCCGATGCACAAAGTGCCACGCATGCTCAGAAAAATGTTTGGACACGAAAGCTATTGGTTACTGGCCTCTACTTAGTCCCGTTGTACGTTTTGTATGTCACCTCATTCCAAATGATCGGATTTTCTGACAACTTTGTGCGAGAGTGTGTATGCAAGTCAAGTTTCGGCCAAAATCAGACGGATTTTGTGGTCGGAATGTCCGACCGTGTGTATGGGGCATTAGAGTTTGCATCCACAAAACAGGCAATGCATTTCAGTGCATGGAGATATTGCATTTATTAAATGCTAAGTTTTTAAAAGGATGTTTTTTTTTTTATTAGATGGAGAATATGCATTGTGACCAATTGGCTAGTAAAGTATTCCTATAGGCAGCAGTTTGCATAAATCATAGGCTAACTCACAAAAATGGTCATTCCTTTGCTGGCCCTTCTTCAAATACAGTCCAGTACCTCTTCACGGTAACGCTCCTGGCTCAGGGAACAGGTGGGGTTAGACATTTGTCACCCCCCCCTCCTTTTAACCTGATGTTCTTCTGCGATGGGCTGCCCCCTGCTGAGACCTGCATTCCTGAGAGAAATTAATCTATGTGCAGATTCCAGTTCCTTTATATATATATTTTTTTATAAAACTCTTTTTCTTGCCGAAAACCGTCAGATGTGGATGTAATCCCAGTGTTAGCATAATTATACAATAATTTACTCAGCACGTACCTGTGGCCTTGAATGTCCTTAGCAAAGTATCTTTAAGACTGCCGTAGGGCACAAGTGATGGACGCTGATTAGCTGGTAGGGTGTAATCAGCTGAGCTGGCATGAAGTGCTAAACTAAATCGCTAATGACTGGCAGTGACTAGATAATACCACGGGAAGATTTTTGATGTTACGCTCAAGTGCGACAGAGACAGGAAAAAAATAATGCTGTGCCTACATGATCGGTATACAAAAAGTGGAGGAAAAGGTGGGTGTACTTTATAACCTTGACATCATGCGTTTGATTTTGTTGTGTCACAAGGTAACATTCCCCATAATTCCATGAGTTTGAAATGGAATCCCTCTCTTAAACTATATGCATTATTAGGATTTCAACAACTTTATTGCAAATCCTTACTAGCTTCGGTTCTTTGTCACCCCGGGAAGAAAATAGCGCCGGACCAATCAGCACTTAGCCATTCATAGGCAGCTTTTGTACTCTATCAATGAATACAAAGCTTCCTCTGATTGGCCGAGTTGGAAATCGTGACATCATCAGCCTGCCCCTCCTACTCAGCCAATTAGAGGAAGCTTTGTATTGCTAGAATACAAAGCTGCCTATGAATGGCTAAGTGCTGCTTAGCCCAACACTATTTTGTCCAGGTGTGAGACAGGAAGGTCTTGTGTCACACGCAGAACATACTGCTGTATAAAATGCTCCTATATGAAAGTATAGAGAAGGCAACTTCTTCATCCACTCAGGATAAACACATGGAGTTGATTAAAGCCAGTTTCACCCAGGCTTCATCTTGTATAAGAGCAGTGTGAACAGCAAGCTTTGACAAAGCACTTGCAGAGCTTTCAGCAAGCTTTGTTGAAGCTTTTAAAGTACCATTCGGCTCCAGTTTGTAAATGAACACATATCTTAATTGGGATTGTTACTCTATGCAAGCTGCTAGCAGGCTTCTGCAAGCTTTAAAAAGTGCCGAAGACACACATTAAAGTGCCTACCGCTTCAACATGCATTTTTGAAGCTTTAAGGAAGCTTGGCAGATGCCCTGTGTGATGGTTGATATCTCATACCTGCAACATCTCCAAAACAAAGCAAAGCTAAAGCTGAATAAAAGCCTCTCAAAAGTTGCAGATGCTTCAAGCGAGCGTTGCCATAGACTTCTATGGAGGCTTTGAAGACAGTTTGAAGCATCTCTAAAGCAACATGAGGTATAATTTTTGAAGCAAAGCAAACACAACATGTGAACAGAACTGTAAGGTAACCATTTTATTATTATTTTAAAAAACAATCTTTTTTCTTTAAATAAAACATATACAAACATGTAAGAGCATAGAGAAAATAAGTCCTGCCGTGACTTAAGCATGTACCCATGCAGGTTTCTCTGCATAGTAATACATAGCAAGACACATCCAAAACCTCATGCTGGTCTTGACAGGACAAAATAATTATCTAAATTGGCTCGTGCTCAAGGTTTTATTTAGTGGCAGGTGCTTTGATTGGCATTTAGAGTGCTTTAAAAATAAGTGTCTAATGCCATGTTTTGAAGCCAGTGTAAACGAGCCCTAAAAGCTTCATCAAAGATTTCTGCAATTGCTTTGTCAAAGTTTGCTGTTCACTTTTCTCTACAAGAAGCCAATGTAAAACAGGCCTTCCCTAAATGATAAGTTCACCTCTTGAGAACATGTTCCACCCGATCTTAGGGTGGAACATGTAATCAGTGCTGCGGCTGTCGCCCACTTCCCCCCTCCCTGTGGCAGCAGTATGGGGAGAATTTCCCCGTACCAGCTGTCACTGTTTGAAAACAGTGCGGCCGTGTAGGCGGAGCTCTATGTGCCCCAACACCCTTAGCGGCTGTCAGCTTAAAGTTCTCAACGAACTACCGTGGCGCTGTGGAGCACTGTGGTAGTTCATGGAGCCTTCCCGTCAGTGAGCATCAGCTTGCCTGTACAGTGTGCAGGAGACCTGCATGGAAGCAGAAATCTGCTGATCACTGATTGCAATGCTTTACAGGCTCCTACTACAAAAAATAATATATATATATATATATATATATATTTTTTTTTTTTTACCTGCAAAAAGACGTGCATTTGTTATTTTTGTAGAAAGGTGAACTTATCATTTAACCACTTCAATACAGGGCACTTTCACCCCCTTCCTGCCCAGGCCAATTTTCAGCTTTCAGCACTGTCAGATTTTGAATGACAATTGCGCAGTATAGCAACACTGTACCCAAACTTTAGGGTGCATGCAATTTTAAAGTGTAGCAGGTTGTTACCACAAATAGAGCTTTCTTTTGATGGCATTTGATCACCACTGGGTTTTTTACTTTTGCTAAACAAATAAAAAAAGACCGAAAAATGTTGAAAGAAAATAAAATATAATTTTTTCTGTTGTAAAATTTTGTAAATAAGTAATTCCACGTACACACGACCGGACTTTCGGGCAGACTAGGTCTGGCGGTCTTCCCGACAGACTTTTGGCAGAGTTCTGATGGACTTTCCGAACGAACGGACTTGGCCACACACGAACGGACTAAGTCCGTTGGAAAGTCCCTTCGTTTGGAACGTGATGACGTAAGACGGGACTAAGAAAGGAAGTTCAATAGCCAGTAGCCAATAGCTGTCCTTGCGTCGTATTTGGTCTGTCGGACCAGCACACAGACGAACGGTTTTCTCGATTTTTAGTCCGTCGGAAATTGAGTCTGTCAGATAGATTTGAAACTTGTTCTATTTCTAGGTCCATCTTATTTTTGTTTGGACTAGCCCACACACATGATCGGATTGTCTGACGGACTGATCCCATTGGACCTAGTCTGCCAGAAAGTTCAGTCGTGTGTACGCGGCATATGTTTTCTCCTTCACTGTTGAGCACTGATGAGACTGCACTGATAAGGCGGCACTGATGATGAGGCTGATAAGCAGAACTGATGGGTACTCATAGGCGGCACTGATGGGCACTCATAGGTGGCAGTGATAAGCAGCACAGTTGAGGAGGCACTGATAGGTATCCCTAATGGGTACTGATTGCCATCCCTGGTGGGTCTGCACTGATAATCAATGCGCAGCAGAGCCCCCCCCCCGTCAGGAGAGTCACCGATTGGTTCTCCTCTGCTTGCACCTTGGCAGCGCAAGTAGAGGAAAAGCCGATAAACGGCATTTCCTGGTTACCTTGTGATAAGCTGTGATTGGGCTGCTGATCACATTGTAACGCGCCTACATCATAGGTTCTTTACCAGGATCGAAGATGTGGTTTGTCAGAGTGACACACCTCACTACCGATCGCTGCATGTCCTGCTGGACATCATATGACACCCAGTCAGGATAACTTAACCATTTTGCGGCCGTCATTCTGCTATATGGCGGGCGGGAAGTGGTTAAACTAGAGAGTGCAAAATCTGGTGCAGCTGTGCATATTAGCCAAGCAGCTTCTAACTTTCAGCTTGTTTAATTAAGCTTTGACAAAAAGGCTCCTTTCACACTGATAGACCAATCGAGTCCCCCTGTTTTCAGGTGGACCCGATCGGACTGTCCATAGTTCTCTATGGAACAGCGGATATCAGTGGACACCTGCCTACATCCACTCTGGTCTGCTAAGAACAGACGGATGAGAATCCATTCCCCATCAAATTGGTGGGCTAGAAATGGACAGACAATATGTTTTCATCAGACCGCTCCATAGAGAACAACAGACCGTGTCCACTCTGCATAGGGGAGCAGACACAGACCTCTCATCCGCCTTCTCCGCAGGGATCAGCTAAGGCAGGGATATGCAATTAGCGGACCTCCAGCTGTTGCAAAACTACAAGTCCCATCATGCCTCTGCCTTTGGGTGTCATGCTCGTGGCTGCCAGAATCTTGCTATGCCTCATGGGACTTGTAGTTCTGCAATAGGTGGAGGTCCACTAATTGCATATCTCTGAGCTAAGAGATCCCCCACTGAGCAGGTGATCCACTTGACGGAGTCCGCCCCATTTAAAAGAAGCCTAAAACCTGGAAGCTGATTGGTCTCTATGCAGAGCTGCACCAGGTTTTGCACTCTCCAGACTTAGTAAATGTATATTTGTTGTTTCTTTTTCTAGTTTCTATTGACTTGTATCTTTTAGATCGGGTATTGTAGCCCCACATTCAAGTCTGACACTGCTGAAAAAACTTTCTCCAGCGTGAAGACAAACACAAAAGAAAAAAAAAAGCAGTTGTCACAAACTGTCAGTGTGGAGTAAAGTGTGTAGTCTTCAAGCATGGAGCCGGCATTGGTAATTACCGCTATCCATTTCAGAGATTGTGCAGATAAATCCGCTCCTTTGCAGGATATCCTGGGGTCTCTTTGTATTAACATTGTCATTATTTGCAGCCTAACCTATAATAGAGCCTCATCTGGTTTGAGTCAGATTGCTCGCCTGGCTCTGGCGGTGGTTTCTTTCAGATGTGCTGCTCAGAACTCATTGAAGCTGAAAAAGCGGAGGAAACGTGAAGCATCCTCGTCCTGATGATGTACAGTGGCATGATTGTGTAGCAGTACGTATGGCTCGTGGGCTGACCACATGAAAGCGCACATTTAAAGACCAGATGAGCTTAACTTACAAAGTATGTGAAGGCTTCAAAAGCTCATAGACTACCAGTCCCATTCAAAATAGAAACCTTGTCTTCTTCCCCCCCCCACCTCTTTATTAACAACACTCTGTCTCCGGTGATAATACGGCACAAGCTGTTTGAACCTGGAACCGTTTCCTGGCCTGCTCCAGAAATAGGATATCTGTGTGTTTTGTGAAGGTGAAATGTCTTGCCTGGCTCTTCATCAAAGGTCTGATGAGATAGTTATGGATGCAGCCTCCAAAGGGCGAGCCTACTGCCAGTTTAACTCCCAGTGCGAAGAAACTTGAAAGTCAGTATTGATAGTGCCTGGCATCTGACCCACCCGGTAAGGTATGTTAGTTGATAAACACAGCATTTCCAGGAAATGAGCTAAAGTCATCAATGAACGGAAAATACTCACCAGGAATGAAGACAGTCATGCCTTAGAATTAAAGTCCATAATTATTAACTAAAGGGATTCTGTATCAAGCTAAATTGCACCTGTTCATTTCCTACTGACCCATTGCAATTATAGGTAGCCTCACTGGCCAGTTATAGGTAGCCTCCTAGCAAGACACTGAAGCCTGGAGTACTTTGGAGCATGTAATGAACATCATTTGGTTGGGCAGCCCCAGTACTATCCCGAACAGTCTAGATTCAAGCCTAGGTCCAACTCCATATCGGCTAAGTGGGTGACAGCAAACATGTTCCTTGCTTTTATGTGACAGCTGCACAGTCTATCTCTGAATTACTTTGAGCATAAGATACACTTTTCATACTGTTCCCCCCTGAAGAAGGAAATATCATTTTCTGAATCCCGTTGGGTCGTCCTGCATTAATAATGTTCCAAGACAAGATGCAGGACTATGTATCTTAATGGGGTTTTGTGGTTTCTATCAATATACTGTAAAACTCTATGCATGTATGCAAAGAAAATCTGCCATAATTTTGTTTTGTGTGAAATTTAATATTTTGTAAATTTTGACTTATTTTTAAAAGAGAAGTACTTTTTTTTTTTTTTTTTTAGATTCATACTTATCTAGGTGGATGCAGCTTCAGACCGATGCTGTAGCTGTCCCCTGGCGTCTCTGCACTGAGAACTGAGACACCAAACACCGCCGATCGGTTCTCACTCCTCCCCGAGCAGAGAGCTGCTGACTATCAGTCAGCATCTCTCCTGCTCTTCTCCTCCATGCTCACTGGAGCTCTGAGCGGCTGCTGCTGAGAGGCTGAGACTACCATCAGTCACAGCACCTGGCGGATCCAGACTTCTGATGATGCGCTGCCTCAACTGATTGCAGTGATGTCAGTGGAGAGCAGACTTCAGACTGCTCTCCGCTGAACATGGGTCATAGGAGTGCAAAGCTCCTTTCCTACTTCTCCTTTAAGACAGTTGTATTATATTTTCTTAAAGTGATACTGAAGTCTAGTTTTTTTTTTCTTTAAAAATAACAAAGTTATACTTACCTGTTCTGTGCGGTAGTTTTGCACAGAGCAGCCCAGATCCTCCTCTCCTCGGGTCCCTCACCGGAACGCCAGGCCCTTCCCTCCTGCTGAGTGCCCCCACAGAAAGCAGCTTGCTATGAGGGCACCAGAGCCGAGCCACAGTTCTGTGTCCATTCAGACACAGAGCCACAGTTTGGCCCCACCCCCCTCTCTCTCTCCTCATTTGCTAACTGACTCTAATTGACTCAGCCAATCAGAAGTGATAGTCCTGGGTGGCTGAGGCACTCGTGCACATCTCTGGATCGAGATAGTGCTCGAGTAAGTATTAGGGGGGGGGTGCTGGGGAGGCTGCTGCACACAGAAGTTTTTTTTTATCTTAATGCATAGAATGCATTAAGATAAAACACCTTCTGCCTTTAGAACCACTTTAACAGGCCCATCAAAGGGGCATTCCAAAGTTGTTACTAGTACAAGGGATGTTGACAATTTTAGGGCACCCCTTATTAGTTTGACACAGGCCAATAGGAAGGTATGGGAGGGAGCCGGCAAGCTCTAATATTTTTTCATGAAGCGTTGGAATTTGCTTATTATATGTCTACAAAAATAAATAAATATGCCTTTATTTATTTTTGTTTCTTTTGCATTGGAGTCTGCAAATCATTGCAACTGTAATCAGTGCATCACGGGTGCAATTCACAGGCCCCTGTAGACTCTTCCTCAAGTCCCAGGTCCGTATGGATGTATGACCTTCAGTTATGGAGCTGGAGGACGTAAGCAATGGACTAAATGGTAAGTGATGGTAAGAGAGCTACGAGTTCCTCTGCCACTGTAGCAGACGGGACTTGCAGTGTTCCAATCGCATATAAATGGATCTGTGTGTCAATGATGTGGCTTTGTGGGCAGAGCCACGTGCAGCTGCAGCAAATCCAAAGAGCAACAGAAGCTTGAGTTTGGGGTGCTGCCAAATTGCACCATATTTCATATTGTACCCTAAGTACGAAACAGTGTCAGAAAGGTGGAGTTACCCTTTAAGATAGATGTAACTCTAGGTGCCTGCGGGGGAGCTGCTAGCATTACAGTGAAAAATTGTGGAAGTCACCCCTCCAGCAGTGAAAGGGATAGTTAAAAATGTTCTTTATAACACACGGCGGAAGAACTAAAACTTCCCTGTCCTTTGAGCTGCCAATCTGGGCTGTGAATCATAGTTTGCTCTAAGCAGCTGGTTGAGACTGATGATAAAGATTTTGGCTCTGCACTTTGCATTGAAAACTAACAACGCTAACAGAAGATCATCTTTTAATATATAAGATAAGATAGTAATTTTGCATTGGTTTTGGACTTTAAAGGGTCAGTCCATTCTTCATATAATTTTTTTTAAATACCTAAATGCCCACATGGCATTTTTCCCTTGCCGCCCCTCCAAAAAGTTGATTGTTTTGCAGAAGATGTTTTGCAGGTGGCTGGGAGGCAATATGTTGCCTCTCCACCTCCCGTTTTAACCCTGCAAAGCCTGCACCACCACGCTACAAGTTCACAGCACATTGGTTGCTAGGACGCTAAGCAGCTAGAGTCATCTGCCCCTTAGCAATGCATGTGCAAAAATTACTCATTTGTTCAGGACCAACATGGTTTCAGCCATAGTGTATAACCAGCAATGGTGCAGTCTGCTGATTACATACTATTTACGTGCTGGACTGAGCAACAGCCATGGCCAATAGTGTGCCTGCCTCCTAGCAAAGGACGCAAGGTGGCTTAAGCCGTCTGCCTTTTGGTTGCTGCCACATAGCGCTCCTCATTGAGGAAGTTCACCGTTCACAGGCAATTACCTCTCCTAGGTTCAGCTGTCTCCAAAATCAAGCAGGGTGCAGGCTCTGTTTGCAACAGGAGTTATAGGAAAAATAAATAGCTGGATAGCCGAACTCCCAAAAATTCACATTTATTGTATAAAAATGGATATCAAAGCATCACAAATGTGTACAGACTAACTGTACAGCCGTTGACGCGTTTCACATCAGGCACGGCACTTAGTCATAGCCATATGGCAAGCAGCTCCAGTAGAGTGCATTTGCTCTAAAGACAAAGGAACAAACAATTTTACATGTGGCGCTGATTCTGAGACAGATCCCATGATAAAGTCCTGATGGCCTGGTCTATGAGGGCTGCAATGCAGCCAGAGAAGAGAAAGCCCACTGATTCAGGGCCAGCCTTTTGCAGGGAAGCAGAAGCGGTCTCCAAGATATACAAGAAAGAAAAACAATGCAGACGCTTCTGAGTGTAGACTAAAAATCGCATAGTAACTTACTTTTATGATTACAATGAAGATACATCTGTTCATAAAACGCTTAGTGCTGTATCCATCATGGTGGTCAAACAAAGGGAAGCTGTCTTGGTCACTCTGTAGTCTCTCCTAGAGCTTGAAAAAGGAGCGTGCATTCCTCCTCCCCCCAGGGTGCACTAGCCCGGAAACGTGTCGCAAACATGCCTGTGACATCATCCAGACCAGCGATGCGGTCCAAGGAGTGTTCCAAGCCTCCTCTTCAGCTCTCCCCCACTACACTATCGTCTTGCCGGCCAGGAGAGATTACAGAGCAGCCGAGACAGCTTCCCTTTGTTTGACCAGCGTGCTGGTCCAGCACTGAGCATTTTATGAACAGATGTACCCTTCATTGTAATCCCACATGTAAGTTACTATTTTTATAATACACACCTAATAGTCTACAATCAGAGGCGCTTGCATTGTTTTTTTTTCTTGCATTTGCTCTGCAGGCTATATGCATGTAAAAAACAAAAGATAAAGCCTGAAGAAGGGACACGCATGTCCCAAACGCGAGCTCCTCCCCGCTAACCTGGAAGTGACGCCGATCCCCGCCAGCGCTGGTGCCTAGTGTTTGCGCTCCACGACCAGCAGAAACATTGTATCCTGTGGTGTTTCCGGGCCTGGGACCGTCCACATCATCTATCCCTCTGCGGGATTTACAGCTGATGGCCTCTCCTCTCTGATGGCGACTAGCGGATGCTGAAATGATTACAATGCCCATCTATGAACCACTTTTGTGAGTGTATTGATATTTAAAATTTTATTAAAATTTACCGTTTTACTACACTTAGGAGGCGCCGTTCCTTTTCCATTTATATGCATGTAAGTGTTAGCGTAAAACATTTGCATGCATTCAACTTAAAATACGTAAAAAATCTTGTTTTCTGAATACAGGATTTGGTTATTTTTTTTTTCTTTCATGGATTTAGCTGCTAGTTGGAATACAGTTTTAAAAGCTGCCATGTGCATGGACTCATTGACTATGACAAAGCTGTACAGAACCAAACTCAACATTCTTTGCGTCCATTTGCCTTAAAGGGTCACTTTAAAAAAAAAAAAAAAAAAACTCCCTGCAGATAAGAGGCATCTGTAGGTAAAAAACTAACTGTGCAGCTTTGACTAAAGTTGAATAATATCCTTACTGTAGGTGTAGGCCATTTACATACCTCCTGAAGCCTCACTTGAATGCTCCCAGGATGTTGCTAAGAGAGGCCTTGTTGTTACTGCCCACCTTCACCATGACAGGAGCGCGCTCTCAAATGCTGAGCTTAGAGCTACTGCATCAGGGCAGAGAAAGCACATGTGAAGGCGTTTGAATCAAAGAGCTCACTCCTGTGATGGTGAAGGGGAACAGTAACCAGCAGGGCTTCTCTTAGTGATGTCCTGGGAGTTTTCCAGTCAGGATTCATGGAGTACGTAAATGGCCTACACCTATAGCAAGATAAATGATCCAAGGTCTGGTGTCACCCCGACATCACCTCCATCCCTACTTCAATACCCCTTGTATAAATGTACACCTATAGCAAGGGCATTATTCAGCTGGTCAAAGCTGAACATGTTGTTTTTATCTACAGATGTTCCTTATCTGCATAGACAGGTGTACTATGCCTTTAACCACTTGCTTACTGGGCACTTAAATCCCCCTCTTGCCCAGACGAATGTTCAGCTTTCGACGCTGACGCGTTTTGAATGACAATTGCTCGGTCATACAACACTGTACCCAAAGGAAATTTGTATCATTGTTTTCCCAAAAATAGAGCTTTCTTTTGGTGGTATTTAATCAAGCTGGGGTTTTGATTTTTGCTAAACAAAAAAAGATGGAAAATTTTGCAAAAAGAAAATCATGTTTAATAGTTTGTTATAAAATTTTGCAAACAGGTAATTTTTCTGCTTCATTGATATGCGCTGATGAGGCAGCACTGGTGGACACTGATAGGCTACACTTATGGGCACTAATAGGCACAGTTAAGGCGGCACTGATAAGCACAGATAAGGTGGCACTGATGGGGACAGATAAGGCAGCACTGATGGCCACTGATGAGTGGCACGGATGGGTGGCATGGATGGACACTGATAAGTACCACTGGGAAATGGCACTGATAGATGGCACTGATGGGCACTGGTAGGTGACACTGATGGGCACTGATAGGTGGCACTGATGTGCAGCACTGTCCAAGCACTGATTGTGGGCACTGATAGGTGGCACTGTGGGCACTGACAGGTGGCGCTGTGGGCACTGACAGGCAGCACTTGTAGGGGGCACAGGTGGGCACTGAGGATCTGGCAGCACATCGCATTGATCGGGACTGATGTCCCGCTCACTGCCGCCAGTGATCAGCTTTTTTTTAAAGGAGGAAGAGAAAAAATAGCCGGTCACCAGCTGTGTTGACATCACATGATCAGCTGTCATTGGCTGACAGCTGATCACGTGGTAAAGGGTCAGAATCGACCCCTTACTTCGATCTGTGATCCAGCGAGTCTCATAGACTTCAGGGGGCGCGCAGGCCACTCGTGCACGGGACGACGCCAATAGACGTAGTCCCGGCAATGCAGGTCCGCACTGTAGCCATCATTCGGCTATAGCGCGGATCCCTACTGGTTAATTTAGATACATTTTAAACAGACTTCTCTGCTTTAGGCTCTATTCGCATGTAGCGATTTGGGGTTGCTGGCGAAATCGCTGTAATTTTGCCCATGATTTCAAATTGCACTGCATTGCTGGCAAATTCATCTTCAATGGCACCTAAATTTGGTGCGCAAATCTTGTCATCCAAAGAGGAGCAGAAGCCTCTTTTGGGCGACAAGCGCCGAAAAAAACATCAACTCGTTTAGATGCCATTGAAAATGAATGGCATCTGAACAAGCATGTTGCATTTGGCAGCATTACAGCACGATTTGGAAATGCTGGCAGAACTATGGCGAATACCGCCCATGATACCAAATTGCTAGCTGTGAACAGGAGCGCCTAGTGAACCTGAAAAACAAAGTAGAAAAGTTGACTCATTCACACTTTAATGTTTTGTATGATTTGTAGCTTAACGCTCCAAAATGCTCAGCATCCCAAATCCCATCGCTTTCAGTGGCGTCTGTTTACACCTGAGCGTAGTGTCGCTTGTAGCTGGACTTCTTCATGCTTCAAGCTTCCGGCGTTTTCCCCCAAAAGACGTCAATGGGAGCACCTGACATTTTTTTCATTTTCCCTTAGCAACTAGCTTTCCATTGGATAAAATTTTACATAAAAACAAAATGCTTAAAATATTACTAAACCCAGGATTCTGCATTCACTATATCTGGTCTCCCACAATACACAGAACATGGAAATGCAAATATTTTAGTAAATATAAAGTGCTAAATACCTTAATACCTTTTCTCATCAGCAATATATAGCAGTCTTGTCATTTCTATAAGGCTGAGCACTGGTTAAAGCTTGTAGGTTGAGTTTTCATTCTCCTCTGACTATCCTATGAGGCTGCGGGACCCCTGACCCTCTAGACAGTGCTGATTTGCCCTGTGCTGGCACCGCACCCCCCCCCCCCCAAATAAATAAAAAAAACTCTAGATATACACACCAAACTGAGCATGTGCAGAGTACCTCCAAGGCTTTGTACTATCAGGAGATGGATTGGGGACTGTGGAGGAAGGGGAGGATCGGAGAAGACAGGATCAAAAAGCCTTTTTACACATGCAGAGGATTAACCCTTTAGGTTTGACAGTGAGTATAACAAGCATACTTTATTGATTTTACAGTTGTGGGTTCAATCAGTGGTGGTGCGTCCATAAGGGCACAGGAGTGCCGCCCCCCCTCCTGTCACTCTCACAGTGGCTGCATTGGGAGCATTTGATGGCACAGTAGCAGCATTGGGAGCATTGGATGGCACAGTGGGAGCATTTGATGGCACAGTGGCTGCAATTGATGTGCACAGTGGCTGCATTTGATGACACAGTGGCACAGTTTGATGGGCACAGTTACAGTGGCTGCGTTTGGCACAGTGACGGTATTTGATGGCACAGTGAGGCTGCAATTGATGTTTTTTTTTTTTCAATTTGATTGCACCCCCACAAAAATTTGGAGCACCAGCCGACACTGGGTTCAATAACACTTTAAAATTCAGCTGCCCTCAGAACACGCTAAATCGCCAGTTCAATTGCTTGAAAAAAAAAAAGGCCCGTAAAACGACCAAACACCTTAGTGTAAATGTGAACGCAGACGACTTGTCAGTAACGTCAGTAACTGCCTTGATTTCATATTTAAATTGCACAAAAAACAACGAGAGCATGTGCTTGTGCTATATACCTTTCTTGTTTTTTGTTTCCCCTTTTAAGTTTGTACAGTAAGTTCTTTTCTTTTATAATACCGCTTTAGTCTCACATTAAGCCCACTGTGTTTAAGTTGACCTTAAGGTTTTTCTTGTCTGCATTTTGCATAATTGTGAGCACAGAGATGGAGCTCTCCTGGAAGGAAGTGCTGATACAGAAGCTGTCACAAGCTATCACCCTCTGCCTTATTTCTGCATATTACTTCAGGTCCTTTCTTTGCAGATAAGCCCAGTGGCTTCATAAACCTCACCTTGTTCCAATTGCTTAAATAGTGGCCGGAGGGAAGAAATTAATGTTGATGTCAAACACAATAACAACTGACATACATTTCTGCCTTGCATTGCATTAGGGGAAAAAAGCGGAACTTTGCTTGTCTGCAGCGATAGGTGTTGAGTGGAAGTGTTTAATAGTCTCTAGATCCCATAGATCATAGATTAGGATAAAACACATTTGCTTTTTGGTCTTTGTTACATGATAAAGCTTGTAGTGAGGGATTCAGTTGGAAGTCTTGCAGTATCTGTGTACATCGCTTCTATTGGCCAACTAGAAGGAAATGTGTTGAAAGAAATCTGTTGGCTGCCATTGTTTGCATGGAAGTTCTAGTTTCCTGGCTCTCATGGACGTGGCTTCAGTGCTTTCTGAGTCTTTGACCCAGAACAATTATGCAGATCAGGAGTTCTGACTTCAGTTGATGTGTGCTTGTTCCAGGTCAGTGGTTTAGAAAATATTGAGGCCAGAGAGAAACAGCGGTGAGATATTTTATGGACAAGGAACGGTAGATTCCGGCACTGGTGTCTTTTGGTGCAGGAAGGGTCGGTCTTCTGCTTAGAGAATCCCAGTACGGGTGAGTATGTGAAGGAGGGGTTATGTTTTAAATAAGGGAGGAAGGGAGGTTGGTGTTAGTGTTCAGCTTACACAGAGATAGAGTGGGTTAGGGTGAGTGTTAGGGTTTCAAGGCATTGGAGTGTAAGGGTAACAGAGATGGTAAGATTACCAGAAGGGCAATTTTTAGGGTTATTGGAAGTGTCAGTGTTAGAGAGTGGGTGAATGTTAGCATTACAGGAAGGGTTAGTGTTAGTATTAGGCCGCGTACACACGGGCGGATTGTCTGCCCAACTAAGTTCGTCAGACAATCCGACAGACAGTCCGTTCAACTTTTGAATGAATGGACTTGACCACACACGATGAACAGACAGTCCGCTGAAAACTTGCGCGATGACGTGTACAGCACGTACGACGGGACTAGAAAAACGACGTCCAATACACTGCAATGCAACCTTCGGCCGTGTAAATCCTTTCTGAGCATGCGCCATACTTAGTCCGTCCAACTTGCCTACACGCGAGCGGACTGTCCGCTGAAACCAAGTTTGGACGGACAAAACCAAGTTTGGACGGACAAAATTACGGAAATTCTGAAAGACTAAGTCCGTCAGATTGTCTGCTGAAAAAGTCAGCTGAAGCCCACACACGAGTGGATTGTCCGCTGAAACACGGTTCAGCGGACTAAGTTGGGCAGACAATCCGCCCGTGTGTACGCGGCCTTAGGGTTAGAGGGATGGTAAGTGTTGGTGTTTGGATTATGGTTACAGGGAGGGTAAGGGTTAGTGTTTGGATATGGTCTCAAGGGTAAATGGCATGACACTGTACTACTATGTGGTGGTAGGTAAAGGAGGGCCCAAAATCCAATTAAAAGTAAAATGAAGGTGAATATGTCGTAATTTTATTGAAAGTAGCAAAAAAATGATAAAGCAAACGCGTTTCAGGGGAACAGACTCCCCCTTCTTCAGGGCTGCTGTATGCTAATGGTGAGTGAGGATGTAACCCAACTGGTGTATCTGTGACACCAAAAACTAGAAGGTTGCTCTGGTGGTGGCAGCATAGGAAGTCACTCTAACGCCACCACCAGAGCAGCATGGCAGCTTTCACGTTTTTTCTGTCGGATACACCAGTTGGGTTACATCCTCACTCACCATTAGCATACAGCAGCAGCCCTGAAGAGGGGAGAGTCTTTGTTCCCCTGAAACGTGTTGGCTTTATCATGTTTTTCTACGTTTAATAAAATGACAAAGTATTCACCTTAATTTTATTTCTAATTGGATATCAGGCACTCCTTTACCTACCACCACAGGTTTTTACAGAAACTACTTTGAGGCCGTACCCAGAGGTAACAGCCCAGGCCCCTCAAAGGGGCTCACTGCCAACTTTCTATCCAGTCGGGCTGTATTTATTGGGAGCAAACTCTCCCAACCCGCCTCCTCCTCCATCGCCCACTCACAGACACTCAACTGTCAGTCCAGCGCAATCTTCAACCTTTAAGAACTACTGTAGCACTATGGGATTAAAGTATAAACAGAAAAGTCAGCGCTAGTACCCATACACCACATAGATAGCAGAGCTCCCAGGTGCTCGATCCACAGTCTCTGGGTAATGTGGAAAAAATGATCTGCACTCCAGTTGTTGCTCTTAAAATGTCTTAATTTTATTAAATAGCCACAGTGAACAAATGCATTTTGGATTTATCAGGAGCAAACTCTCCCAACCGCCTCCTCCATCGCTCACTCACAGACCCTCAACTGAGCTGGTCAGTCCAGCGCGATCTTCAGCCTTTAAGAACTACTGTAACACTGGAGTTTCTGAGTACTCAAGCAACTGGAGGAAATGTCCTTATCGTTGTCGCCACTCCATCCAGGACTGGAAAGCTATGCCAGTGCCACCCTCTTCAGATCGGGACATCTTGAAACAACACAAAACAAAACATCACAAAGGCTTATGCCACGTACACACTATCGGAAATTCAGCCAACAAAAGATTGATGAGAGCTTTTCGTCGGAAAATGCGACCGTGTGTAAGTTCCATCGGAATTTTGCTGGCCGAATTTCCGCCAGCAAAAGATTGAGAGCATGTTTTCTCAATTTTTCAGACGGAAAAAGTTTTGATCGGAAATCACAATCATCTGTAGCAATTCCAACTCACAAAATTCCTACGCATGCTCGGAAACAATTCAACGCATGCTTAGAAGCATTGAAATTTATTTTCTCGGCCTGTCGTAGTGTTGTACGTCACCGCATTCTTTTGTGTGACCTTGTGTATGCAAGCCAAGTTTGAGTCAAATTCCGTCAGAAAAACCATCATGGCTTTTTCCAACGAGAATTCCAGTCGTGTGTACGTGGCATTAGTGCTTTATCAACAACCTTTTATAAAGGATTAGACCAAACGAGTGCATACTGAAAATGGCCATAGATGAAAACAGTGATATACAGCGACCCAAATGCCAAGGTGGCCCTTGATTAGAGATGAAAATTACATGACCTTGACATCAATCAGACTTGCCAGCTGACACGTTTCAAGGGACAAGCCCTTTTCATCAAAGCTTTGCTCTGAAGAAGAGGGCTTTTCCCTTGAAACACGTCAGCTGGCAAGTCTGATGTCAGGGTCATGTAATGTTCATCTGTAATCAAGGGCCATTTTGCCACTTGGGTCGCTGTATATCACCGTTTTTATCTATGACCATTGTGAATTTGCACTTGCTTGGTTTTAATGCTGTTTGTTTGATGGGAGGGTTAGTGTATCGGTTACAGGGAGGGTGAGGGTTAATATTTGGACTATGGTCACAGGGAGCGTTGAGATGGATTCACGTTTCTGTGGGTTAAAGCTGTTGTAAAGAAAAAAGCTTTTTGTTTTTTGTTTTTTTCTTAATACCAAAAATGATTGGATAATTGAAGTTAATATATTCGCACTATTTATTTTCAACCACTTTAGGAAAGTAACTTCTAAGTACGGGTTAACATCTATGCAAAATAAAAAAAACTGCCTTAATACAATGCATGTTCTGTTAAGGCATTGATGATTCTATATCGGCATGTTGTTATTCTATACAATGCACGTTGTGATTCTAAAGCCTCAAGGCTTTTTTACTTTAATAAATATACATTAAAGTAAAAAAAAACCTTCTCTGCTGCAGGATTCTCCCAGACCCCCCTTATTCTTACCTGAGCCTGATCCACCAACATGCACAAGAGCAGCGCCTCTCGCCGCTATCTCCCTCCTCATTGAGCAGGTTCTATTGCACAGAGCGGCCACAATCCTCTTCTCGGGTCCCCCTCCGGCGCTCCTGGCTCCTCCTCTCTTGCTGGTGCCCCAATAGGAAACCAATTTTTCCATGGGGTCACTTGTGCGTGCCGCTCCCAAGCTCCTCTGCTGCGTCCATTGACATAGACAGTGGGACTCAGCCCTGCCCCCTCTCCCTCATCACTGGAGTTGTTTGACAGGAGCAGGATCTGCCCAATAAGGAGGGACACAGCAGCGAGAGCCACTGCTCTTGTGCACGTCATTGGATCAAATCGGGCTCAGGTGAGAATAAGGGGGATCCTGCTGCAGAGAAGGTTTTTTACCTTTAATGCATTGCATTAAAGCGGAGTTCCACCCAGCAATGGAACTTCTGCTGATCCGGTTACTCCCCCCCCCCCCCTTCGGTGTCACATTTGGCACCTTTCAGTGGGGAGGGGGGTGCAGACACCTGTCTAATACAGGTATTTGCTCCCACTTCCAGTGAAAGAGCGCCACAGAGGCCACGGCGAACTACGCCATGTCCAGCCCCTCCTCTGCCCTCCCCCCCCCCCCTGTCTTCTAGGAGACACACAGGTCCCAGAAGACAGCTAGGACTATTCAGAATTGTGCATGTGCAATAGGGAATCAGGCTTCACTTCCTGACTCCCTTGAGGTCATCTCAGGCTCCCTGGACAGGTTATTTTAGCCTTATTTTAAAAGTCAGCAGCTGCAGTATTTGTAGCTGCTGACTTTTAATTTGTATTTTTTCCGTAAAAAAAAAAACTTGAGGCTTTAGAATACCTTTAACATGCACTGTGTTAAGGCAGCTTTTTATTTTGCATGGATGTACTTAGAAGTTACTTTCCTAAAGTGGTTGAAAATAAATAGTGCGAATGTATTAACTTCAATTATCCGATCATGTGACGAGCAAAAACCTGTTTAATGGTTTTATTTGCACATTTTTGGATAATTGAAGGGAATATTTACACATTTTATTGAGACATTCTCAAATACTTTAATAAATCTGTTACAGAGAAGCTAAATATTAGGGTGAAAAGGAGGGTTGGTGTTATGGTTACATTGAGGGTTAGTTTGGGGTTACAAAGACGGGGTTGGGTTGGTGTTTAATCGATGATTACAGGAATGGTTTGTTTTAGGCTCACAGAGAGGATGAATGCTAGGGTTTGGGTTATGGTTAAAGGGAGGGTTAGGGGGATTCACATTTTTGTGGGGTTTACTCAGAATTTCCTGTGAGGGCCCATTCACAGGATATTGCACATTGCTTGCATTGGTGCTATGTGATGCCATTTATTCTGAATGCCACCCCATCACACTTTGCCTATGGTGTGGTACACTGCATTGGTAGAAATGCTATGTGCGCCTTTTTTAGTATGTATTTAAATCACTGCTTTAATGTAATGCACATAAATTGGCTGCATTAATGCAATGCATATTCATTTTTGTGCTCTAATGCATCAAAAATGGTGTGAATGGGTCCTAAGTGTTAGGGTCACAGAGAAGGTTAGTGAAAGGGTTACAGAGAGGTAAGCGTTAGGCTGACAAGGAGGGCCAGTGTTGGGGTAAGGGAAGTTCGTTTTTGGGGCAGAGCTCCCAGAACAAATAACAATGCTCTACCCCTAGAACCCATATTCCTCTCTAGTCGCCTGAAAGTAACCCTTCACGAAACCTAATACTGACACAGCCTAGGGTGTTTCTTGCACACTGCTGTAAAGGAAATGTGTAAGTTCTGTATATAATTGTATTCTATTTTGTATGTATTGCACACTGCCCTCACTGTGTAATAATGTTTTCATTACATGTTTGCATTCTTTCGAGTCCTGATTAGAATTAGCCAGCCTATGTTACACCCCATGTTACCATAAATGTACAATTGTAATACTAATGTGATACCTACGTAATCATGTTATAAAAACCTTCAATTGCATCATAATAAAGCAGAACGGTTATGTGGAAAGATGCGGAGTGTATCTTTGGTGTCCGTTCCCTACTGCAGCAGTTATTATTAATTTGGAACCACTAATCAATATGAGGAAAGGAGTTGCCTATCTATAAATTTCCATGTCACTGCTTATGCAGCACCTTTGCAAAAGAGACACTGTTAAAACCAATTTTTTTTTTTTTTTTTACATCCATGAATATTATCTGTGTAGGTAAAAACAACATAATGTCTGAGCACAGACCTGTTTTTTTTCTTAGGGTCCTCTTCACAAGCTCTGTGCTTAACCTGGCTGAACTAGTAGCCCTCCGGCCTGATTTGGGGAAGCTGAAGAAGGTTCTGTATTTTCATGAAAACCAGTTGGTCTACCCTGTGCGAAAGAACCAAGACAGAGACTTCCAATATGGCTATAACCAAATCCTTTCATGGTACGTACAGATTTGCTTCACTGAAGATTTATTGATGATGTCATTCCAACAAGTGACACTTGTGACTAGGGATGAGCCGAACACCCCCCCCGGTTCGGTTCGCACCAGAACTTTCGAACGGACCCCAAATTCGTACGAACGTTAGAACCCCATTGAAGTCTATGGGACTCGAACGTTCGAAATTAAAAGTGCTAATTTTAACGGCTAATATGCAAGATACTGTCCTAAAAAGGGTTTGGGGACCTGGCTCCTGCCCCAGGGGATATGGATCAATGCCTAAAATGTTTTTAAAAATGTCCGTTTTGGCGGGAGCACTGATTTTAATGACGATTAAAGTGAAAAAAAAAAGTGAAATATTCCTTTAAATATGGTGCCTGGGGGGTGTCTGTAGTATGCCTGTGAAGTGCCACGTGTTTCCCGTGTTTAGAACAGTCCCTGCACAAAATGACATTAAACGGAAATAACACCATTTAAAACTGCTTGCGGTTTTAATGTTATATCTGGTTCCTGCAATATGGTTGAAAATCATTGAGAAAAATGGCATGGGTAGCCCTCCCTGCCCATTACCAGCCCCTTTGGGTCTTGTACGCATATTAAGGGGAACCCAGTACCCATATTAAAAAAAGGAAATGCGTGTGGCCCCCAGGCCCTATATACTCAGAACAGCAGTATACAGGCGGTGCAAACAAGACAGGGACTGTGTAGGTTTGTTGTGTTAAGTTGAATCTGTTTGTAATTTTCAACTGGTACATTTTTAAAGTGTAACTCCAGTCAAAAAAACTATTTTTAAGCTTTTTGGAAAACATAGGGAAGGGTTATCACCCCTGTATAATTTGTTTTGTCGTACATCTTTTTTCATCTCACTTGCTGTTGTCTCCTTCCGTTTGCAAGTAGGAGATGTTTGTAAGTTGGATGTTTGAAAGTAGGGGCCTGCCCTATATGCTCTGCAGAAATGGCGGAACAAGGTGTTGGTTTTGCCACAACATTGTAAGCCCTCAAAGTGACTCTTGGTGGGCGCTGGAGCGCCCTGCTGTGAACGATTATATCAAGAATTGTAATTACATGCCATTGTTGAACAGTGGTAGAAAGATTGACCTTTGGTGGTTGTGGTGCTGGTGCCACAACACTATAAGTCCTCACAGTTACTCTGGGTGGGCACAGGAACGGGCCCTCCTGTGAAATATTATATCAAGAATTGTAATTACTAGACCCTGTTGAACAGGGGCAGAAAAATTGGGCCTTAGGCACTGGTGCTGGTGCCACCACACTGCAACCTCTCCCATATACTCTAGTTTTATTGCAGGAATTAGCCCTGCTGCAAAGCATTGCATCAAAAATTGTAATTAAACGCCCCTGTTAAACAGGGGCAGAAAAATTGGGCCTTAGGCACTGGTGCTGGTGCCACCACACTGCAACCTCTCCCATATACTCTAGTTTTATTGCAGGAATTAGCCCTGCTGCAAAGCATTGCATCAAAACTTGTACTTAAACGCTCCTGTTAAACAGGGGCAGAAAAATTGTGCCTTAGGCGCTGGTGCCACGACACTGCAACCTCTCCCATATACTCTTGTTTTATTGCAGGAATTAGCCCTGCTGCAAAGCTTTGCATCAAAAATTGTAATTAAACGCCCCTGTTAAACAGGGGCAGAAAAATTGGGCTGATGGCATCACCCAGAGCCAGAAATGTTCTTCCAACATATCAGCGGAGGAGGAAGAGGATAGACAATCAACATAACAGGACAGTCACTCAGCATCAGCATAGGCAGTCTTGAAGGGGTGTGATATTTAAAAAAAAAAATATTCGGTTACATCAGCTTCAGGTGCTTGGTAGCTGTGGGTGATCCAAGACTGATTCATCCTGATTCGGTGGACAGGCGCACCTTGTGATCGGTAACAAAGCCACCAGCAGCACTGAAGGTGCGTTCCGAAAGAACGCTGGATGCAGAACAGGCCAGTAGCTCAATTGCATACTGTGCAAGCTCTGGCCAGTGATCCATCCTCAAGACCCAGTAAGCCAGAGGATTTTCAGTGGGAAAGGTGTCCAAGTCTGACCTTGTCCCTAGGTATTCCTGCACCATGTAAATCAGACGCTGGCGATGGTTGCTGGAACCGATCATACCTTGGGGCTGCGGACTAAAAAATTGTCTGAAAGCATCAGTCAGACGGCCACCTTCTCCACCGCTCCTTCTGACCGATGCCTCAGCAACATGTTGTCCAGGACCAGGAGTTTGTAACATCCCAGTCTCTGGGAACGCGTTGCACAGACATTTCTGCAAGGCCTCCCGGAGATGTCTCATCCTCTGCTCCCTCTGCGATGGCAAGATAAGGTCGGCAACCTTACCCTTGTACCGTGGATCAAGGAGAGTGGCCAGCCAGTAATGGTCCCTCTCCTTGATCCGAAGAATACGAGGATGCTTCCGCAGGCTTTGCAGGATCAGGGAGGCCATGCAGTGTAGGTTAGCTGAGGCATTCGGTCCGGAGTCCTCTGGGTCACTAAGGACAACATGATCCGCAGCTACCTCCTCCCAGCCACGTACAAGTCCACGGGTTTCTTGGGACTGTAAATCATCCCTACAAGACTACTGCTGATGCTGAGTGCCAGCCTCCACCTCCATGCTGACACAATCATCCTCCTCCTCCTCTTCCTCCTCCTCATCCTCTTCCTGTGTGATGGGTGGCACAGTAGGAACACTGTCTGGATAAAGGGGGCCTTGAGAGGCAAGGAAGTCCTCCTCTTCCTGCCTCTGTTCTGCCTCAAGTGCCCTGTCCATTATTCCACGCAGCGTATGCTCCAAGAGGTAGACAAGAGGTACAGTGTCACTGATGCATGCACTGTCACTGCTCACCATCCTTGTGGCCTCCTCAAACGGTGACAGGACAGTGCATGCATCCCTGATCATGCCCCACTGGCGTGGTGAGAAAAAACCGAGCTCCCCTGACCCTGTCCTGGTGCCGTAGTCGCACAGGTACTCATTGATGGCCCTCTGCTGCGTGTGCAGCCGCTGCAGCATGGCCAACGTTGAGTTCCACCTGGTGGGCATGTCACATATAAGGCGGTTCTTGGGCAGGTTCAACTCCTTTTGGAGCTCAGCCAGCCGAGCACAGGCATTAAATGATCGGCGGAAATGCACACAGACTTTCCTGGCCTGCTTCAGGACATCCTGTAAGCCGGGGTACCTGCCCAAGAACCGCTGCACCACCAGGTTAAGGACGTGAGCTACACAGGGCACATGGGTCAGTTGTCCCTGTCGGAGGGTGGAGAGGAGGTTGGTGCCATTGTCGCAAACCACCATTCCTGGCTTAAGCTGGCGTGGCGTCAACCACCTCTCGGCCTGCCCCTGCAGAGCTGACAAAACATCCGCCCCAGTGTGGCTCCTGTCCCACAAACAAACCAGCGCAAGCACGGCATGGCATCGTTTTGCCTGCGTACTTGCGTAGCCCCTGGAACGCCTACGGAGCACCGCTGGTTTTGAGGACAGAGCACTGGAAGAGGCCATGGAGGAAGAAGAAGAGGAGGGGGGTGGAGGAGAGAGGTGTTTCACAACCAATTGTAGCATTTTGGAGGCGTGGTGGCGGAACAACCTCCAACACTACTGCACCTTGTCCTGCATCCTTCCCAGCTGCCAGAAGAGTGACCCAATGGGCCGTGAAAGACAGGTAACGTCCCTGTCCATGCCTGCTGGACCATGAGTCAGCGGTAATATGCACCTTACCGCTGACCGCCCTGTCCAGCGAGGCAAGGGCATTGCCTTCCACATGCCGGTAGAGAGTCGGAATCGCCTTCCGTGAGAAAAAGTGGCGTTTGGGGACCTGCCACTGAGGAACCACACATTGTACAAACTCACGGAAGGGGGCCGAGTCTACCAACTGAAAAGGCAGCAGTTGAAGTGCTAGCAATTTAGCCAAGCTAGCATTCAACCGCTGGGCATGTGGATGGCTGGGAGTGAACTTCTTTCGCCGGTCCAGCAGCTGGGGCAGGGACATTTGCCTGCTATAATCGGACGTGGGTGTACTGCTAGCAGAGTGCCCGGAAGCACTTGGCTGTGACACACCTAATTCTACACCTTCATTCCTCTCAGAGCAGGTTTCAGAGAGGACTGAAGGTCTAGTGGGGTTGGAGATGCCAGCTGATGAGGAGCAAGGAGAGGTCCGCTTTGTTCTTTGGTGTGGGTCTTTGAGGTACGCTTGCCAACGAGCTGCATTGCAGGTCAACATATGTCTGGTCAATAAAACCTAAAAAACTGGGGTATCTGGCGCTACCTCTTATCAGAAAATAATAATTAATAATTTCAAACACTTGAAAGGAGAGTGTATTTTGGTGGGAAACCCTAATAATGCTAGCAAGTCCAGTAACGCACCAAATTATTCTAAGAGCTATCCTGTCTCTCAAATAATAATCTCATATATCCAGTTACCACCACATGAAGATATTGACTCCTTGTCAAAGGAAATACAATATAATACTATAGAACCCACTAACTCTAATTCTGTACAAAATTAGACAGAACGGTAACCTCTGCTAAAATCGCATAGATTGACCTTTTGCGATTCGGACACAAATATAATAAGTGTGACCTTATCTTGTATATTTTTTACATCCGTGTTGAAAGAATATATAATTTACCAAAAAAATATATAAATTATGTGAAAAAAATCTAAATAACAAAAGTGATACTCAATGCGACTATAACCTTAAAATCGCATGAGTATTGATAATGTGACTTATCCAACAACTCATCAGCTAAATTTGTAAACAAGTCTAATTTGAAAGTGCAGATATATAAAAAAAAGTGTATAAAGTGCAATTAGATACAAGTAAAACAATTGGAATTCAAATTAAAATTCTAAAGTGCAAAATACTGTAAACATATATCACAACAAATATTCCTAAAAAATACCCAACTAAGTGAATCACAAAAATGAATAATAAAAATAGAAATAAATAAAAACCCAAGTAAAAAACACAAAGCAAAAAACAAGCAAAAAAAGGGTTAATTATAAAAAGAAAAGGAAAAACCAAAAAAACAAAAACCCCCCCAAAAAAGTTATATAGTGTCCACTGTCAAAAATCTTCAATTGTGCAAATCCAACAGTAAATGTTCATAAGGTGACTTTAGTGCTTGTTGTAAATTCTTCAAAGTGACTTCCGTGCTCCCCCCACAAGGTGCCCCACTCACCAGAAGAATACACCCCTACAGGGGTACTTCGCCTTTAAACCAGCTTTAAGGAAATCCAGCTCCTTGGCCCATATGCTGTATGATCATTCGTATCCAGAAGAAAATTCCATTTTTGCCCTCGTAGGAAAAAAATTATAGTCTCCATAGTGTAATATGTATAAGAATTATTTTAAAGGAGATGCTGATAAAATATTTAAAAAACGTTTATTTCCACAAAAAACAAAAACAAAATTCATATGATCTTGGAAAAGGGTCTATAAAAAAGAATGGTAATCAATATGGAACACAGTCCAAAAAAAACTTCCACTTAACATAGACTCCGTGGGTTATTGAACCATTTCTTATATATCAACCCCAAAAAATGAAAGAATCAAGATAATATGTATAAGAAATATAAAAACAAAAATACAAAAACACAATTAAAATAAACGCTAATGGCTATCTAGCCCAAAGAGGTCAGGAACAATCCTGAGTAGTATGAATTGCTCCAATAAGAGTGAGCGATATTCCCAGATTAGTTCCGTCTTCAGAGACGTCAATGACGAAACGCGTTCGGCGGAGTTACGCTTACTACGTCACTTCCAGGTCGCCTACGGTGGTTGGAACGCAGTTGGAGCGCACGCTGTGCATCCACCGAGCGGAACCCGCAGTGTGTTCAGGAGATTCGCTAATAAGGGCTCTACCCTAGGGGAATTTATAAATAATATATATTTTTACAAACGGAACTAATCTGGTAATATCGCTCACTCTTATTGGAGCAATTCATACTACTCAGGATTGTTCCTGTCCCCTTTGGGCTAGATAGCCATTAGCGTTTATTTTAATTGTGTTTTTGTATTTTTGTTTTTATATTTCTTATACATATTATCTTGATTCTTTCATTTTTTGGGGTTGATATATAAGAAATGGTTCAATAACCCACGGAGTCTATGTTAAGTGGAAGTTTTTTGGACTGTGTTCCATATTGATTACCATTCTTTTTTATAGACCCTTTTCCAAGATCATATGAATTTTGTTTTTGTTTTTTGTTTTTTGTGGAAATAAACGTTTTTAAAATATTTTATCAGCATCTCCTTTAAAATAATTTTTATACATATTACACTATGGAGACTATAATTTTTTTCCTATGAGGGCAAAAATTGAATTTTCTTCTGGATACGAATGACCATACAGCATATGGGCCAAGGAGCTGGATTTCCTTAAAGCTGGTTTAAAGGCGAAGTACCCCTGTAGGGGTGTATTCTTCTGGTGAGTGGGGCACCTTGTGGGGGAGCACGTAAGTCACTTTGAAGAATTTACAACAAGCACTAAAGTCACCTTATGAACATTTACTGTTGGATTTGCACAATTGAAGATTTTTGACAGTGGACACTATATAACTTTTTTTGGGGGGGTTTTTTGTTTTTTTGCTTTTTCCTTTTCTTTTTCTTTTTATAATTAACCCCTTTTTGCTTGTTTTTTGCTTTGTGTTTTTTACTTGCATTTTAATTTTATTTTTATTTTTATTTTTATTATTTTTTAATTTTTAATTTTTGGGGTTTTTATTTATTTCTATTTTTATTATTCATTTTTGTGATTCACTTAGTTGGGTATTTTTTAGGAATATTTGTTGTGATATATGTTTACAGTATTTTGCACTTTAGAATTTTAATTTGAATTCCAATTGTTTTACTTGTATCTAATTGCACTTTATACACTTTTTTTTATATATCTGCACTTTCAAATTAGACTTGTTTACAAATTTAGCTGATGAGTTGTTGGATAAGTCACATTATCAATACTCATGCGATTTTAAGGTTATAGTCGCATTGAGTATCACTTTTGTTATTTAGATTTTTTTCACATAATTTATATATTTTTTTGGTAAATTATATATTCTATCAACACGGATGTAAAAAATATACTAGATAAGGTCACACTTATTATATTTGTGTCCGAATCGCAAAAGGTCAATCTATGCGATTTTAGCAGAGGTTACCGTTCTGTCTAATTTTGTACAGAATTAGAGTTAGTGGGTTCTATAGCATTGTATTGTATTTCCTTTGACAAGGAGTCAATATCTTCATGTGGTGGTAACTGGATATATGAGATTATTATTTGAGAGACAGGATAGCTCTTAGAATAAGTTGGTGCGTTACTGGACTTGCTGGCATTATTAGGGTTTCCCACCAAAATACACTCTCCTTTCAAGTGTTTGAAATTATTAATTATTATTTTCTGATAAGAGGTAGCGCCAGATACCCCAGTTTTTTAGGTTTTATTTATTGTTGTGGAAACCCCGTGTGGGGATTTTCTTCGTTTGGGGGGGGCTGCAAACTAAAAAAAAAAATATATATATATATATATATATATATATATATATATATATATATATATATATATATATATATTTTTTTTTTTGAGTTCAACATCTGGTTTTGTCTACCCTACACCTAGAATGCATTAGCGCAGTTTTCCCAATATTTACAATATGTCTGGTCAAGCATGTGGTGCCCAAGCGGCTGATGTTTTGGCCATGCGAGATACGCTTGAGACATATGTTGCAAAAAGCAGCGGTGCGATCTGATGCACTCGTCTCAAAAAAGGCCCACACCAAAGAACTTTTAGAATAACGCGCAGAGGCAGCGCCCTGCACAGGCGGAGCTCTGCGTTGTGATTCAGTCGGTGTGCTGCCCCTAAGCTGGCCCCCCGGAGGGCATCCTGCCTCGTTGGACATGTGCCTCCTCCTCCTCCTCTCTCCTACCAGGCACCCACGTGGAGTCAGTGCCCTCATCATCCCCTCCCTCTTCATCGCTGTAGCAAACCTGGCAGTATGCTGCAGCTTGTGGAACATGACTGCCAGATTGCTGTCCTTCTTGAGCATCCTCTCTCTCTGCGCTCACGCTACTGCCTTCCTCTAGCTGAGTGTCATCATCAGAGCCTACAAAACACTGGGCATCCTCCTGGAGCATGTACCCAACACTGTGCTCAAAGAGTTCAGGAGACTCCTCAGGAGGACGTGGTGGGTCTAGGGAAGGAGTCACTGATGATGACATTGAGAGGAGGGAAGACGATGTGTTGGCAGCTGCTTTGCTAGTACCCTGAGACTGGGTGAGAGAGGATGAGGAGGATGAAGAGGGCTTGGTCATCCACTCTACCAAGTCATTGGCATGTTGCGGTTCAACATGTCCAGCTGCCGAAAAGAAGGACAAGCGTGTCCCATGGCCACGTGCTGATGACAATGCACCGCGTCCACGACCAGCACTGTTGTCTCTAGACACAGAGCCTGCTTGCCCTCTTTTATCGGCTCGCGCCTGTCTGCCTCTCCTTGCTGGCCTTCCAGACATGGTAATGGCCTGAAGGGAGTTGGGTAAAAAAGCAGTTGGGTAGTGTATATTGTGCTGGAGGCACACAACACCCACTAACTCCTGCAGATGCCTTTATTATAGAACACCAGAGATAAAGGGGTATACTGTAATGGAGTCACACAACACCCACTAAGCCCTGCAGATGGCTCTATTAAGGAACAGCAATAAAGGGTAGATACAGGTGTATATTGTGCTGGAGGCACAAAACACCCACTAACTCCTGCAGATGCCTTTATTATAGAACACCAGAGATAAAGGGGTATATACAGATGTATACTGTGCTGTGCTGGAGGCACACACAACTTCCAATAACTCCTGCAGATGGCAAGTGGGCTCAAATAGAGAACAGCTATGTAGGTGGATATAGCGGTGTGTACTGGGTACAGAGCCTGCAGACAGCACGCACAAGCTCCAAACACTACTGACTGCAAGCTCTATTATAAAAGATAGATCACTAGCTATATAGGTGAGGTAAATATAGCGGTGTATACTGCGGTCAGGACAAGCAGACAACAACCACTACAGAAGAGCAAGATCGAAAATCGGCCGATAACGATCGGTGTGTACTGTGTTGAAGGTACACAGAACACCCACTAACTGCTTCAGACGCCAACACACTACACAAGGCCGCCGCGCTGGCGGCCTTATATAGTGTGGGGCGTGTACTACATAGCCTGAGCTATGATTGGCCACAGGCATCCTGCCTGTGGCCAATCATGGCTCTCCTCGCTGCTGGCGCTGCAGTGCATGCTTGGCCAATCAAGAGCCAGCAATGCACTGCGATGATGCAGTGCCTTGTGGGCCGTGAGCGCCACACGAATTTGGCGCGAACGGCCCATAACGTTCGGAATTCGCCGAACGGGCGAACAGCCGATGTTCGAGTCGAACACGAAGCTCATCCCTACTTGTGACCTAAAATCATAATGCTCAGCATTTTTCATTGTTGCGACCCACTGTGGCAGTAAAATTCTTTGCCATATCCCCAATGGTTTTTTCTCATTGTTTTGAAACCCATAACATTTGGCACAACAAAGTCTCGGTGCCTGTAGTAAAACAGGGGAGTTGTATCACTCCAGGGAAATCGTAAAGGTCTCAGATGCTGTAAAACAAGCTGGGTGCCAGCCTCTGGGGTCCAGAGCCAAAAAATACAGAATGATGAAGAAAAAGATGGCAGCACTTCCAGCATAAAAAGCTTATTTTTCCAGCACAAACATTTTTGGGTAACATGCAGTCTACTGCTGTCTTTGCCCCCATTTCAGAGATTTAGCCCTACCTTCAATCTACACTATATTACCAAAAGTATTTTGATGCCTACCTTTACACGCACATGGCATTCCAGTCCTGGTCCGTAGGGTTCAATATTGAGTTGGCCCACCCTTTGCATCTATAACAGCTTTGACTCTTCTGGGAAGGCTGTCCACAAGGTTTAGGAGTGTGTCTATGGGAATGTTTGACCATTCTTCCAGAACACCATTTGTGAGGTCAGGCACTGATGTTGGGCGAGAAAGTCTGGCTCGCAGTCTCCTCTCTAATTCATCCCAAAGATGTGCTGTCAGGGTGAGGTCAGGACTCTGTGCAGGCCAGTAAAGCCCCTCCACCCCAAACTCACTCATCCATGTCTTTATGGACCTTGCTTTGTACACAGGTCAAAATCATTTGGTGGAGGGAGGATTATGGTGTGGGGTTGTTTTTCAGGCATTGGGCTTGGCCCCTTAGTTCCAGTGAAGGGAACTCTTAAGGTGTCGGTATACCAAGACATTTTGGACAATTTCATGCTCCCAACTTTGTGGGAACAGTTTGGGGACGGCCCTTTCCTGTTCCAACATGACTGCGCACCAGTGCACAAATAAAGGTCCATAAAGACATGGATGAGCGAGTTTGGGGTAGAGGAACTTGACTGGCCTGACCTCCACCTAATAGAACATCTTTGGTATGAATTAGTGTGGAGACTGCGAGCCAGACCTTCTCATCCACTTCAGTGCCTGAGCTCACAAATGCGCTTCTGGAAGAATGGTCAAACATTCCCATAGACACACTCCTAAACCTTGTGGACAGCCTTCCCAGAAGAGTTGAAGCTGTTGTAGCTGCAAAAGGGTGGGCTAACCCAATATTGAACCCTCTTGACTAAGACTGGGATACAAATTAAAGTTCATGTGTGTGTGTAAATGTAGGTGTCCCAATACTTTTGGTAATATCGTGTATTTTTATTTATGTTCGTAATACCCAAACATTAAGATTGTCTGTTTAACCCTTTTTTTCATTGAAGTTATTGCAAGCGCAGTTTTGTTATTATCTATTAGAACAGGAACATGGGAGAGTAAAGTGATATTGGCAAAATTGTTTCAACAGAATCTGTAATTTTATACACATTAACCCCTAATTTAATTTTGTTGGTGAATTTTGTTTGTATAAAAAAAAAAATTCTGTCCCAGAATCAAACGTTTGCTAAAATCATGTAACAGTCAGCAGTTCACGCAGCTCCCTCATTGTGGCGCTCATGCCACTTCTCCTTGGGTACCCTGTCAATGACTTTTATGAGGAACAAACTGCAGGTGGATGGGAAACACTGCAGGGTCTGGGAGTACCAAATCTCCTACAATATTCAATACTCACACAAAATACCCCCTGAGGAAGCTGTGAGGGAAAACCTGGTCTGGATACTGTTGATAGGCTTTTTATTTTGAATATTTGTAAGAAATTCACAATGAGCATCACAGTGAGAGAGTGGCATGCTTGGAAAGGTTTCAAAGCCATGTCATCTGCTGGTGTTGGTCCACTGTTTTTTATCAGGTTCAAAGTCAGCTCAGCCCTCTACTAGGAAATTTCTAGAGCACTTCATGCTTCCCTCTGCTGACAAGTTTTATGGAGATGCTGCTTTCATTTTCCAGCAGGGCTTTGCACTTTTTTTGTGGTTTGGGAACACTAGTAATGACTTTTTCACAAGTTTCTGTCTGCCTACCAGAGATTCCTGAAATCAGTAGCACCACTGATCTATCACAGTAGTAGTGCTGGCATTCTGTAGGGCTTGTACACGTCAGCATTAGGAACCCACTGAGTTATTGAACTGAAGTAGTATCAAGGATATATTACTAACTACTTAGAATATAGAGATTGTGGTGTGAACAGTTGAGTGTAACATTTGGGTAGAAGCTTTACTTTGCTTTTACACTGCTTCCAATGCTTCCTGCTATTCTTATTTCCCCTTATTTCTTAGCACCCGCATATGAAAACGGTGTTCAAACCACACACATGAGGTATCACTGTGATCTGTAGAGCGAGAGCAATAATTCTAGCCCTAGACATCCTGTGTAACTCAAAACATGCAACCTGTAGAATTTTTTAAATGCCGCCTACAGAGATTTTTAAGGGTAACATTTTCTAGCAAAAAAATGTTTTTAACAAATCTCAAAAAGAGGCTGGATAGTTGTTAAAATGTACTCACTAATCAGTACTATCTTCCACTTTTCTCTAACACTCCGATCACAAGCACTAATTATAACCTGCAAAGGATGTAGACCAGTGGTTGTCAACTTATGAGGTATGGGGGGTCCTCAACTGTGACCCTTGACAGCTCCAAAGGGTGGCACATTATATTCTCTATGTGAGAGAAGACTGCAAGAGATTTCAGACTTATTGGAGGAGACGGTCAGCGATGGCAGACATGCAACAGATATGGATGGAGACTTGGAAACACAAGGCAGGAGATAGAGACTGAGAATATGGAACATTAGACTGCTAGAAATCACTGACATAATAACTTGTATTCAAGTGAATACTGCTGCTACTGGCTGCTGGGGTCTGTAAAGGGCTGCTGCAGCTGGGGCGCCAAGGGCTTAGACATTGTGAGCCTGGCTTATAAAAAGAAATGGAGATTCACTGATTGGCTGCTAGGAGTGGTTTGGGGTGAGCTTGCAAAGCAGCGTGGGGTAGTTTTCTTACGCCTCATGTACTCTGAGCATTTAGCCCCGGTGCATGAGACTTTCGGCTTTAATGTCATGGTGGAAGGTACAGGAGCACCGTCCAACCCCGCCGCTGGCAGCATGTAAAACTCTGTGAGAGGCTGATAGCTGCTGATGGCTAAACATTGCAATAAGCGGTCCTTATGTTAGGGCAGTATGCTCCACCCAGGTATGAATGCCCAGAACACAGTCTGTGTTCCAGCCATTTCTTCCTGGGTGCATACTGCCCTAAGCACTCTCGCCTAGCAGTAAAAAGGGTCGCTGGTTCGAATCCCAACCAGGACACTACCTGTCTGTAGTTTGAATGTTCTCTCTGTGCCTGCGTGGGTTTCCTCCGGGTACTCTGGTTTCCTCCCACACTCCAAAGACATGCAGGTAGGTTAATTGGCTTCTGTCCAAAATTTGCCCTAGTATATGAATGTGAGTTGGGGACCTTGGATTGTGGGCTCCTTGAGGGTAAGGACCGATGTGAGTGTGCGATGTATGTGTGGAGCGCTGCGTAAATTGACGGCGCTATATGGGTACCTTTAAATAAATACAAATATAATAGATGAGCATCTTAATGAGACACAGTGTACAGGGATAGGGACCATTATAGACACTCACTCAGGTTGAACTGGATTGACTGGTGTCTTTTTTCAACCTTACTATGTAATATACTGCCCAGCCCTGTGTGCAGTGGGCATTAGGGTTGCCACCTGTCTGCTTTTGACCCGGACAGTATGTGTTTAGGAGGCTGTACCCGGGTTTCCCTCTGCCTCACACCCGGACACCATTTACAGATGACAGGGGGTACCATGGGGGCCTCCTTTTAGGAGCCCCAGCACACAGGGGGACCCGGACAGCAGGGGGATCGGAGCGGCGGGCAGGGGATGCAATTACAGAGCAATCAAAACATAAGGGAGAGAGAGAGGGGACAGGCAGCTGCTGATGGGGACGTTTTTAACAAAATAAATGCTTAAAAACAAACAATCCACTCACTCTCCATGTCAGAGCTGTATATGTCAGTCTGTGAAGTCGGCTGTCCCATTCTACCCTCCGATCCACACTGCTCTTATCACTGAATCTCTGGAGGAAGCCAAGGATACAGACCTGCGGGGAGACTACAGTGAGCTGTCAGTCTGGGATGCTGTGACCAGGCTGACAATTCACATGTTTCCCGCGCCTCTCTGTTTCCTCCGGCAAATCAGCAATTCAGTAATAAGAGCAGCGTAGATCGGAGGGTAGAATGGGACAGCCGACTTCACAGACTGACATATACAGCTCTGACACGGAGAGTGAGTGGATTGTTTGTTTTTAAGCATTTATTTTATTAAAAACTTCCCCACCAGCAGCTGCCTGTCGCCTCTCTCTCTCCCTTATGTTTTGACCCTTCTGTGTTTGCCCCCCCTCCTCTGTATTTGCCACCCCTTTCTCTATAATTGCCCCCTCTCTGTAATTGTCCCTCCCCTCTCTGTAATTGTCCCTCCCCTCCTCTTTAATTGCCCCCCTCCTCTGTATTTGCACCCCCCTCCTCTGTATTTGCCACCCCTCCTCTGTATTTGCACCCCCCTCCTCTAATTGCCCCCTATCTCTGAAATTACCCCCTCCTCTGTAATTGCCCCCCCTTGCACCCCCTCCTCTGTAATTGCCCCTCCTCTAATTGCCCCCCATACCCGCCGCTCCAAACCCCCTGCTGCCCGGGCCTCCCTGTATGCTGGGGCCCTGTGATACCCCGTCAGCTGACATAGGGGTATTAAAGGGAGGAGGATGTGTGCTGGTAGGGGAAGATGATTTGTAATAGAGGGGAATGGGAATAATGGCACCCCAATCGCAAAGCAAAACTTCTTTTGGGTGACAGGCATCCCACAATTCTGTTTACATGATTTTGCTGTGATTTGTCGGGTGACAATCGCAGCAAAATCGCACCACGGTTGGGGTGCCATGCCTTGCGCCACTAAACTGTTCGGGTTTGACTTGAAGAAAAGGTAGCAACCCTAGTGAGCATTAAAGGTAGATAGTTTTTTTCTTTTTTCAAGCACCTTTTACCAAAACAAGGTTGCCTGGCAAAATTATAGGCTCAATTCGATGGAATCTGTTTTTTTGCAGCAAAATAAATTGCAAAGCCCTTGGCTTACCAGTGTCTGTATTGGACAACTTTACTCAGGTTTCAAGATTTTCCATGAGTTATTTTTTTTTTTTATTTGTTTTCTGTAAATCTTACAGTATGTTACTTCTCTTGTGCTGTGTGGATCAGTGGACATATAGCAGCAACTTCACTCCCAGGAATAGGCAAAATTAGAGGTCAGCTTGCTTTGTCTTGCATAATGGAGTGTGAGCAAGCAGTTTGATGAATTCAGCAACATACAACGTCTCTTTTGCTCCATTATGCCCGATGAAGCAAATCAGCATCACTTTAACGGTGATCGCTTCACGCTGAGTTAAGTAATGTTGTAGACCTTTAACAAGGAAGACTCGCCATTTTCATGATCGACTAGGCCATCACTCACAAGGCTTGCTTTATGTAAGCTGTGTTTGAGCTAAAATATGATGATTTGAACATGTCGCAAACTACTATTACATGCAGAGCCAGTGATCTTGTCTATTACAGAAGATCTTCACTGATGTTTACACAGTGATCCAACTGTGTATGTATGTCAGATTAGGGAAATGTTTGGGGACATCTACTGAATAATTCATTAGATTTTTTTTTTTTTTTTGTTTACATACAATTTTTATTGTTTTTTTTTTTTTTTTAGTTTTTCAGAATTTTACAATACACCAAAGAGCATAGTAATGCAAGAGAACATCTAAAAGTTAGATTTCATACATCTCATGCATAGATGGTACAGATAAAATGTAATAGATAGTTGTCAACACGAGTAAAACAAAATCAGAAGGGCATTTAAGTAGTGAATTATTGTACAAAAATATCTTAACCCCCTTCGCGCTGGCCGCACACATGTATGCGGCCTCACGGAAGTGCGCTTTTTTCCATGGGGCCGCATATATACGCGCTGGGGGCAAGCCATGTGCTCCCAGCACAGAGACCAGGCTCTCACTGAAAGCCCCAGGTCTCATACTATCGATCGGGACCCGGGACTGTCTGTTCCAGGTCACCTGATTAGTGTGATCAGTCACTGTGAGCCCACCCCTGGGTTTCCTTCCTCTTTGAATGAAGAGAAAGATGCATCGTATCTTCTTCTTCTTGCAGGAGAGGAATTGTAAAAAAAAGGGTGTAAAAAAACTAACAAATTAAAAATAAACAATAAAAAATAACAATATCAAGGTTGCTAGGTGTTAGTGTTATGCCGCGTACACACAATCGTAATTATGGTCGGAAAAAGGTCTGATGGTTTTCCCGACGGAATTTCACTCAAGCTGTCTTGCATACACACGGTCACACCAAATTCCGACCATCAAGAACGCGGTGAAGTACAACACGTACAACACGTATGACGGGACTAGAAAAATGAAGTTCGATAGCCAGTAGCCAATAGCTTCCATCTCGTAGTCGAATTTGAGCATGCGTGAGTTTTTTTTTTTTTTTTGCGCGTCGGAATTGCATACACACGATCGGAATTTCTGATAGAAAGTTTTTCCATTGGGAAAATTGAGAACCTGCTCTCAAATTTTTGCTGGAGAGAATTCGGCCAGGTAAATTCCAATTGAGCATACACATGGTTGCATTTTCCGATGGAAAGCTCTCATCAGACTTTTGCTTGCCGAAATTCCGATTGTGTGTATGCGGCATAAGGGTCAGGGTCAAAGGTCACAGTCAGCATATTTTGGGTAGAATTAAAAATTTTTTTTTTTTAGTTAGTGTCAGTGTATTTTAGACAGGATGAAAAAAAACACAAAATGCACACAAACCTTTCTGCACACAAACCTTTTTTTTTTTTTTTTTTTTTTTTTTACTATTTTGGGCCAGGAGATATCCATTACCATTTACCACCAAAAGAAAGCCCGAAAGAAAATGTATAATCCACCTGGATACACTAAGTAGTTGTGGTGATATGTACAGTTTTACTAACACATGTCAAAGTTTAAAAATTGTGCTTAGGTATTTAGATCTGTTTTGCCCTTAGGTGTGAAGGGGTTAAATAGGTGAAAGTAAAAAGGGGAATGAGAAAGTGGTAACCTCACGGCATAGCAAAGTACCCCATTTACCATGCCAGTGTATAGAGTCTTGAGTGGTATGATGAGCAACTCTTTCCATAAGCATTAGTGTCTGTTCTAGTTAGAAATTGGTTCAATGGGGATAATTCGTAGTGCCAATTTAAAGCTATGACCCAATGTACTTCACTAAGTAAAGTGCGTAGAAGCTTTTCACAATGGTAGGGCACAGAGAGGATGGGGCAAACAACAGGCGCATGGGCAGTAATAAACTAAACGTTGGCCTTCTAATTGTACAGCCAGAGATGTAATACTGTGCCACAGAGGTTGGAGTCTCTACTAGCTCCAGAAAATATGTCCAGATATTCCTGTGGAGGGAACAGGGACCCATTGGGTAATCTGCTGGAAGGTGAAGGTGGTTCAGGTAGTAGTAAAATGTGCAACCCCAATTACAATTAAGTTGGGATGCTGTGTAAAATCTACATAAAACAGAATCTCATAAACCCATATTTTATTCACAATAGAAAATAGAAAACATAAAATGTTTAAACTGAGAAAATTTACCATTTTAGGAAAAAAAATAAACCCTTGTTTTTTAATTGATGGCAGCAAAAGAGTTGGGATAGGGCAACAAAAAGCTGGCAAAGTAATGCCGCGTACACACGATCAAATTGTCCGGCGGATTTGGTCCGGCAAACAATCCGCACTTTATAACAAACGGACTTGGCCAAACACGAACACTCCGAAAGTCTGGCGATTTCTAACGCAATGATGTACAGCACGTACGACGGGACTAGAAAAAGGAAGCTCAATAGCTTCCTTCTCGTACTTGCTTCAGAGCATGCGTCATTCTTAGTCCGCCGGACTAGCACACTGACGAACGGATTGTCCGCCGAAAGCCAAGTCTGGCGGACATATTTTGAGTCAAAAATACTTTCAAAGTTCGCTGGACTTTTACGATGAAAAAGTCCGCTAGAGCCCACACATCGATCGTACTGTGGTCCGGCGGACTTGATCGTGTCTACGCGGCATAAGTGGTCCTAACAAGGAAGAGCTGGAAGAATATTTTTCAACTAATCAGGTTAATTGGCAACAAGTCAGTAACATGATTTGGTTTATAAAGGGCATCTTAGAAAATCAGAGTGTCTCCACAGTTGGGCAAAGTTTCACCAATCTTTGAAAAGCTGTGTCTAAAAATTGTCTAACAATTTCAGAATAATGTTTCTCAAATTAAAATATATCATCATCTACAGTACATAATATCATCAAATGATTCCAAAAATCTCTGGTCGAAACGCAATATTGGGTGCTTATGACTTTCAGGGCTTCAGGTGGCACTGCATTAACAGCAGGCCTGATTCTGTGGTGGACATCATCACATGGGATCAGGTATACTTCCAAAAATCATTGTCTGTGAACACAGTTGACCATGCCATCCAAAAATCCATGCAATGTTGGCTTAGGCCGCGTACACACGCGCGGACTGTTCGCCCAACTTTGTCCGTCCAACAGTTTCGGCAAACAGTCCGCTCAAACTTAGCATGGACGGACATGGCCACACACGACGGACGAACAGTTTGCTGAAACCGTGCGCGATGACGTTTCGGCACGCACGACGGATCGAAAATTTCGACGTCCAATACACTGCAATGCAACCTTCCGACGTGGAAATCCTTTCTGAGCATGCGCGAGACTTAGTTGGCCGAACAAGCCTACACACGAGCGAACAGTCCGCTGAAACCTTGTTTCAGCGGACAGTTTTTCGGAATTTCCGTAAGACCTTGTTCGTCCAACTGTCCGCTGAAACTGTCCGCTGAAGCCCCACACACGAGCGGACTGTCCGCCCAAACACTGTTCAGCGGACAAGGTTGGGCGAACAGTCCGCCCGTGTGTACGCGGCCTTACTGAAAAGTATGTCAATGTTACAGTATAGTATGCACTCAGTACTTGGTCGGGTCCTTTTGCATGAATTACTGCATCAATGTGGCATGGCATGGAGGCGATCAGCCTGTTCCACTGCTGAGGTGTTATTTAAGCCCAGGTTTCTTTGATATAGTGGCCTTCAGCTTGTCTGCATTGTTGGGTCTCGTGTCTCCTATCTTCCTCTTGATAATACCGCACAGATTTTCTATGGTGTTTAGGTCAGGCGAGTTTTCTGACTGATCAAGCACAGTGATACCATGATCATTAAACCAGCTATTGGTACTTTTGGTAGTGCGGGCAGGTGGCAAGTCTTGCTGGAAGATGAAATCAGTATCTCCATGAAGCTGGTCAGCATGAAGTGCTCTAGAATTTCCTGGTAGAGTGTTGCGCTGACTTTGGACTTGATAAAACACAGTGGACCAACACAAGCAGATGACATGGCTCCCCAAATCATCATGGACTGTGGAAAATTTTGCATTTCATTTGGAAATCAAAGTCCCAGGGTCTGGAGGAAGAGAGGAGAGGCACAGAATCCATGTTGCATGAGATCCAGTGTGAAATTTCCACAGTCAGTGATGGTTTGAGGAGCCGTGTCATCTGCTGGTGTTGGTCGACTGTGTTTTATCATGTTCAAAGTCAGCTCAGCCCTCTACCAGGAGATTTCTAGAGCACTTCATGCTTCCTTCTGCTGACCAGCTTTATGGAGATGCAGGTTTCATTTTCCAGCAGGACTTGGCAACTGCCTCACTGCCAAAAAATACCAATACCTGGTTTAATGATCATGGTATCACTGTGCTTGATTGGCCAGCAAACTAGCCTGACCTAAACCCCATAGAGAATCTGTGGAGTATTGTCAAGAGGAAGATGAGAGACACCAGACCCAACAATGCAGATGAGCTGAAAGCCACTATCAAAGTAACCCCGGCTTCCATAACACCTCAGCAATGCCACAGCCTGATCACATCCGTACCACGCCGCATTAATGCAGTAATTCATGCAAAAGGAGCCCTGACCAAGTATTGAGTGCATACTATACCCACTTCTGGACCACCCACCATCGTTATACGTCTGTACTTTAAAGAGGAATATTGTTGTTATGGCAGCAACTAGCTGTCATAACCCCCGGTATCCTCTTTTTCAGAGGGCGGTCCGCTTTCAGATAAGAGTGGTCTCTGCAGCGGATTCGCCGCAAGATCACTTTTATCGACGGAGAGTCCCCCCCGAGGCGCTCTGGTGCCCTCTGCCACTTACCGGAGCCTTCGGTAACATTTTTTTATTTATTAAATTTTAGTGTAAATATGAGATCTGACCCCAGATCTTATATTTAAGAGGTCCTGTCATGCTTTTTTTTCTACTACAAGGGATGTTTACATTCCTTGTAATAGGAATAAAAGTGGCACAATTATTTTTTTTAAAAGAACAGTGTAAAAATAAAAAGGTAAAATAAATAAGAAAAAATAAATACAATTTTAAACGCGCCCCATCCCAACGAGCTCACTTGCAGAAGCGAATGCATACGTGAGTAGAGCCCGCATATGAAAACGGTGTTCAAACCACACATGTGAGGTATTGCCTTGATGGGTAGAGCGAGAGCACTAATTCTAGCCCTAGACCTCCTCTGTAACTCAAAAATATGCAAGCTATAGAATCTTTTCAACGTCGCATATGGAGATTTTTAAAGGTAAAAGTTTGTTGCCATTCCACGAGCGGGTGCAATTTTGAAGCGTGACATGTTGGGTATCAATTTGCTCTGCGTAGCATTATCTTTCACAGTGTTAAAAAAAAAATTGGGCTAACTTTACTGTTGTCTTATTTTTTAATTAAAAAAAGGGTATTTTTTCCAAAAAAGTTTGCTTGTAAGGCCGCTGCGCAAATATGGTGCGACAGAAAGTATTGCAGCAACCGCCATTTTTTCTCTAGGGTCTTAGAATTTTTTTTTATAATGTTTGGGGGTTCTAAGTAATTTTCTATCAAAAAAAAAAGTGTTTTTAACTTTTGTAAACAACAAAAGAAAGAGGCTCGGTCCTCAACCACTTCCCATCTGGTCAATAGCAGATTGACGTCCGAGAAGTGGTTCTGTTATCCTGACTGGACGTCATATGACGTCCTTCAGGATAACATTCCGCCGCGCGCCCGTGGGGGCAACCATTGCGGCGATCGGTGGAGCAGTGTGTCAGTCTGACACACTGCTCCACCGATCTCGGTAAAGAGCCTCCGGCGGAGGCTCTTTACCATGTTATCAGCCGTGTCCAATCACGGCTGATCACAATGTAGACAGGAAAAGCCATTTATCGGCTTTTCCTCACTCGCGTCTGACAGACGGGGGGGGTCTATGCTGATGGTTTATCAGCGCAGCCCCCCCTCAGATGCCCACACTGGACCACCAGGGAAGCCCCCAGGACCACCAGGGATGTGGGCAACATGTGGATGGCCAGGTATGTAACCCATGGCCATCCACATGTGCCCAATCTGTGCCATTTAGTGCCCACAAATGGACACTGACTGGCACCATCATTTAAAAAATAAAATCAGTGATGCTCATCAGTGCCACCCATCAGTATCCAGCAGTGCCACCTATCAGTGCTCATCCATGCCCATCAGTGCCCACCTATCAGTGCCCATCCGTGTCACTTATCAGTGCCACCCATGAGTGCCCATCAGTGGTGCATACCAGTGCCCATCAGTGCCACCTCATCAGTACCACCTTATTGTGCCACCTCATCGGTGCCCATCAGTGCCTGTCAGTGCAGCCATATCAGTGCCTGTCATTGAAGAAGAAAACATACTTATTTACAAACATTTTTAACAGAAACACAGAAAAACGTATTTTCTTTCAAAATTTTCGGTCCTTTTTTTTTTTTTGCACAAAAAATAAAAATCGCAGAGGTGATCAAATACCACCAAAAGAAAGCTCTATTTGTGGGAACAAAATTATATAAAAAATTGTTTAAGTACAATGTTGTATGCCCGCGCTATTGTCATTCAAATTGCTACAGCGCTGAAAATTGGCTTGGACAGGAAGGTGTCTAAGTGCCTGGTTTTGAAGTGGTTACCGTATATACTCGAGTATAGGCCGACCCGAATATAAGCCGAGGCCCCCAATTTACCCCCAAAAAAACTGGCAAACTTATTGACTCGTGTATAAGCCGAGGGTAAGACATGCCTGTCCATCCCTGTGTGTGTGTCCGTCCATCCCTGTGTGTCCGTCCATCCCTGTGTGTCCGTCCATCCCTGTGTGTCCGTCCATCCATCCCTGTGTGTGTGTGTCTCCATCCATCCATCCATCCCTGTGTGTGTGTGTGTGTGTGTGTGTGTGTGTGTGTGTGTGTGTGTGTGTGTGTGTGTGTGTGTGTGTGTGTGTGTGTCCAGCCTACCTGTGTCCTGAGCCTTTGTCCCGAGCCTCCGTCCCGTGCCGAGCCTCCTTGCCTCCGTGCCTCGCCGCCGTGCCTCGCCGCCGTGCCTCGCCGCCATGCCTTGCCTCCGGTCCCGTCCCGTCCCGTCCCGTGCCGTGCCGTCCTGTGCCTTGCCTCCGTCCCGTGCCCTCTTCGTTCGTCGGCGGCCATTGTAAAATTCAAAAGCTGCGCCGCCGCCTTCGCCTGTGATAGGCGGAACACTGAATTTCCCAGCAGCCTGTGTTCCGCCTATCACAGACGTCGTATCATCCTCGTCCGTAGTACGAGGATGATACGAAGTCCGTGATAGGCGGAACACAGGCTGCTGGGAAATTCAGTGTTCCGCCTATCACAGGCGAAGGGGGAGCCGGAGGCGCGGCTTTTGAATCAGAATGGCCGCTGTCTGTCTGCTCGACACGCTGATCGAGCGGGCAGACAGCGATGACTCGAGTATAAGCCGAGGGGGGCACTTTCAGCCTCAAAAAAGAGGCTGAAAATCTCGGCTTATACTCGAGTATATACGGTAAGTGGATACTGTACATGGGCATATTTTTCAGTAAGTGAACATTTCTGTATTAAAAATCTTTTTTTTATTGGTCTTATGTAATATTCAAATTTTCTGAGATACACAATTTTGGGTTTTCACTAGCTGTAAGCCCTAATCATCAAAATTAAAAGAAGGGAATGCTTGAAATACAGTGCTTTGAAAAATGATTCATACCCCTTGAAATGCTGCACATTTTTTCATGTTACAACCAAAAATGTAAATTTATTTTATTGGGATTTTATGTGATAGACCAACACAAATTGGCACATAATTGTGAAGTGGAAGGAAAATGATAAATAGTTAAAAAAAATTTTTTTTACAAATAAATATTTGAAAAGTGTGGCGTGCATTTGTATTCACCCCTCTTTACCCTGATACCCCTAATTAAAATCTAGTGGAACCAATTGCCTTCAGAAGTCACCTAATTAGTAAATTGAGTCCAATGTGTGTAATTTAATCTCAGTATAAATACAGCTGTTCTGTGAAGTCCTCAGAGGTTTGTTAGAGAAGCTTAGTGAATAAATAGCATCCTGAAGTCAAGGAACACACCAGACAGGACAGGGATAAAGTTGTGGAGAAGTTTAAAGCAGGGTTAGGTTATAAAAATATCCCAAGCTTTGAACATCTTATGGAGCACTTTTCAATCCATCATCTGAAAATGGAAAGAGTATGGCACAACGGCAAACCCACCAAGATATGGCCGTCCACCTAAACTGACAGGCCGGGCAAGGAGAGCATTAATCAGAGAAGCTGCCAAAAGGTCCCTGGTAATTCTGGAGGAGCTGCAGAGATCCACAGTTCAGGTGGGAGAATCTGTCCACAGGACAATTATTAGTCGTGCACTCCACAAATCTGGCCTTTATGGAAGAGTGGCAAGAAGAAAGCCATTGTTGAAAAAAATATTATTTGCAGTTCTTCCACTTGTGGGGGACACAGCAAACATGTGGAAGAAGGTGCTCTGATCAGATGAGACCAACATTCAACTTTTTGGCCTGTCACAGTATATCTGAGTACCCCAGTACCTGTCACAGTCCATCTGAGTACCCAAGCATCTAAGTACCTGTCACAGTCTATCTGAGTACCTGAGTACCTGTCACAGTTCATCTGAGTACCTGAGTACCTGTTGCAGCCCATCTGAGTACCTATTGCAGCCCATCTGAGTACCTGTCACTGCCCATCTAAGTACCTGTCAGCACCCATCAAAGTACCCGAGTATCAGTGACCAGCCCATCAGAGTACCTGAGTACCTATCTGTAGCCCATCTGAGTACCCGAGTACCTGTCACCAGACCATCAGAGACCCCGAGTACCTGTCACCAGCCCATCAGAGACCCCGAGTACCTGTCACCAGCCCATCAGAGTACCCGAGTACCTGTCACCAGCCCATCAGAGTACCCGAGTACCTATCTGCAGCCCATGCCTCATAGAATCTACGTTGGGGTGTTTGCTTTCCAAAATGGGGTCATTCTGTGGGTAATTCCACTGTCCTGGTGCTCAAGGACCTTCAAAAGTGTGATAGGTAGGAATGAAATGAGATATGTAATGTATGCTCCTAGAACACCTGAAGGTACTACTTCAATGTTGGGCCTTTGTATGTGGCCAGGCTGTGTTAAAGTCTCACACATGTGGTATCGCCATACTCGGAAAAAGTGGCAGAATGTATTTTGGGGTGTCATTTTTGCTATGTATGTGTTAGAAAAAATGTAATTTTCTTTGCACATTTTCTGAAGACTTGTGTAAAAAAAATTAACAGTTCAAAAGACTCATTATGCCTCATAGAATATACGTTGGGGTTTTTATTTTCAAAATTTGGGTCATTTTGTGGGTAATTCCACTGTCCTGGTGCTCCAGGGCCTTCAAAGGTGTAATAGGTTGTTAGGAAATTAGAGGAGTAATTTATGCTCTAAGAATGCATGACAGTGCTCCCTGCATGTTGGCCAGGTTGTGTAAAAGTCTCATACATGTGTATCGCCACACTCAGGAGGAGTAGCAGAATGTGTTTTGGGGTGTCATTTTTGCTATATACATGCTCTGAGTTAGAAATATCATATAAACGGACCACTTTATGTAAAAAAAAAAAAATACGTTTCCACGTTTTCCGAAGACTTGTGGAAAAAAATTAAAAGTTTAAAAGACTCATTATGCCTCATAGAATAGACGTTTGTGTGTCTGCTTTCCAAAATGGGGCCATTTTGTGGGTAATTTTACTGTCCTGGTGCTCCAGGGTCTTCAGAAATGTAATAGGTCGTTAGGAAATTAGATGTATGTGGCCAGGCTGTGTAAAAGTCCCACACATGTGGTATCGCCATACTCGGAAGGAGTAGCAGAATGTATTTTGGGGTGTAATTGGAAGTATGGATATGCTGTGTATGAGAAATAACTTGTGATTATGACAATTTTGTGAAAAAAGTGCGAAATGAAAAGCGCAAATCAACACTCACCAAACTTCTACTAACACGAAAATTAGCAGAAGGTGCCCAAAGAGTGGTGCTAAAGAGCTGAAAACCAACATAGTACGTAATTACGTTAGTGATTGTTGGCCAACAATTGTGTGCCTTGTGTATGCAAGACAAGTTTGGGCCAACGCCCTTTGGACAAATGTCCACGGTTTTGTTGGCCAACAATCCGATCGGGTATACGAGGCTTTAGAATCTACAAAAAGACTTGAGAAATCTGGGGAGGAGGTTCACCTTCCAGCAGGACAACGACCCTAAACATACAGCGAGAGCTACAATGGAATGGTTTAGATCAAAGCATATTCATGTGTTAGAATGGCCCAGTCATAGTCCAGACCTAAATCCAATTGAGAATCTGCACAAAGACTCATCCGATCTGACAGAGCTTGAGCTATTTTGCAAAGAAGAATGGGCAAAAATGTCACTGTCTAGATGTGCAAAGCTGGTAGAGACGTCCCCAAAAAGACTTGCAGCTGTATTTGCAGTGAAAGGAGGTTCTACAAAGTATTGGGGGTTGAATACAAATGCACACCACACTTTTCACATATTTATTTGTAAAAAAAACATTGATCATTTTCTTTCCACTTCACAATTAAGTGCCACTTTGTGTTGGTCTATCACATAAAATACCAATAAAATACATTTACATTTCTGGTTGTAACATGGCAAAATATGGAAAATTTCAAGGGGTGTGAATACTTTTTCAAGGCACTGTATATCACTTTTTGAATTGAATTACTTAAATAAATGAACTTTTTGATGATATTCTAATTTTATGAGCTGCACCTGTATGTATAATTGTATTATATTCCATTTATTTAAAAATATGAATTTGAATGGATATGAATTTTATTCCTGCCAATTATCAGTACCTTTTCAGCCGATAGGCTGTGCTTTGACACTGAACAGTTTTTGAAGCGCTTTTGCAGCTGACAAAGTCCTATTGGACGTAACGCATAAGGGGGAGGAGCTATACTTGGATCACGTCACCTGCTGCTATCCTGTGAGACGGACCTCACACTGTTTTATGTTCTCAGAGCCATTTATGATCATTTTAAATGTGAGAAGGTATTTGTCTTTTATTAAAGCCTGGATTAGTTCAAATTGAGAGTACTTAGATCTTCCTTTATTTACATGTACCTGTGGGATTCTTGGAAGATCGTGGTTTGCTGTATTGGCTGTATTTTACCCCTAAGGGGACACGTGCTATGGACTCCCTGTTAGCTCAGGAGTCCATTGATTAAGGTAAGCGAGCAAGCATCTCCGTGGTGGCGGGAGTGTCACGCATATCATTGCGTCTTTGGATTCCTGTCTTCCCACAAGTGGATCCCTCTTGCTGCTGTCTGGGCTTTGTGGTTCATCTTATGAAACTGTTTGAACTTCCTTTATAATTCCTGTGGAATTCTGATTGGACTTTTTTTGCCTTGTGCTTCCTTTTACTTTTGATTGTATTTGAGGTTTTGTGATTACCTTTCAGTGTTCAGCTGCCAATTTATTGGTTTATTCGCTTTTTTTGTGTTTTTGCACCGGTTGCATTATTTTTTTTATATTGTATATTTTAGAATAATTTCTCCCCACTTGTATTGAACCTTTTATGTTAATACTCATTGTGATATAATGACCAATATCAAAATTTCTCTACCAATAAATACATTTCCACGTGTATATTTGTAAAGTGTATCAGTGGCTTTTTAACTAAGAGGAGGCCGGGGTTGTCCTTTTTACTGGTTGGTTTCAGCTGTGCTTAGGTGATTTTTATTGTGCTTCACGCTCTTCCCAGGAGAGGGTCTGAGTGGTCCTCGCCGGTTACTACATATTCCATGATAAATTCTTCATTACTGCCATCTTGTATTATTTAGTATAACAAGCACATGACAGTATGGGAGTTGAGAGGAAGTTTAGTCTTTGATGTAATCATCTCCATACGTGTGTCTCATGGCTTATATTGTTATGCTTTATGGTAAATAAAATGGATATGCTGGGCAGACAGGCTAAAGAGAGCTCTATGAATTAAAGAGCTGAAATACAACCCCACTTCCAAAAAAAAAAAAATGGGATGCTGTAAAATCTACATAAAATCAGCAATGGTTTTCAAATCTGATAAACCCATATTTTATTCACAATAGAAAACAAATTTCAACAGCATATAGCACAAAAAAACGCAGCCATTGAAATGCATTTAAAATGCTGCAAAAACGCACCCGTTGCGTTTTTGATGCAATTTTTGAGTCCCTTGACCTATGAAAACACACCATAAACTTGGTAAAATGGTGGCAAAATTTTCAGCAACTGCTATTGCCATCTAATTTTTCTATCAACAAAGTGCCCATAACCCTATTTTGGGGCGATGTATTGATGTATCCCTAATTTTTACCCCGCCATTCACACATAGCACAACCCCCATTCACACTTTTATGCCTGGCTATGCAGAATACAATTCTTTCTGCTTGTTCACACTTGTATTCTCTCTCACCCTACGCTCAAAAAAGTGCCTGAGCTTTTTTCTTGAGCGTTTTCAGACATTTTTCATCCCATAGACTTCAAAGGGAAGTTTAAACTAAGATAATTTACCATATTAAGGAAAAAAATAAGGTCATTTTGAAATGGAAGGCAGCAACACATTTAAAAAAAATTGGGACAGAGCAACCAAAATACTGTATGACAATGTAAGTGGTAGAAGCAAGGAAGAGCTGGAAGAACATTTTAGAGAGTTAGAGTGTCTCAGAAGTAAAGATGGGCATAGGTTCACCAGATGAAAAGCTGCAACAAACAATTGTCAAACAATTTCAGAGTAATGTTCTTCAACGTAAAATTGCAAACACTCTAAATATTTAATCATCTACAGTACATAATATGACCAAAAGATTCAGAGAATCTGGAGAAATCTCTTCTGCACCAGGGACATGGCCGAAATGCAATATTGGATGCTCGTGATCATCGGCCCTCCGATGGTGCTGCATTAAAAACGGGTACTGTACCAGATCTGCCACCCACACCACTGAGTGGTAAGGAGGGATAGGTGGGGTTTTATGTTTGGCTAGATATGGGCTTTGATTTCTACAGCTGTATATTTCTGGCATTCAATTTTACAAACAAATTTGCCTATGAAATTCCTACTGCCACTTGACAAGGACTGCCATTAGAAAGATAAATTGTAGTGTGACTCTCCCTGAATGTGTACTTGTTGATATTGAATAAAAAACTTGGAAAGTCCACCTGTGAGAGACTGGCGCCTTCATTCTGGCCTTTTGGGAATAATAGAGACACAAGCGACTGCTCTGATTTCTTACCTCTGAACTCTAAAAACATTGAATGAGGGGCCTCGGTGGTGTTGTACAGAGGACATTGAACCAATGCTGATTTTGTCTAAAGTAGATGTCCCCTTTAAATTCTGTAATTTAATTCTCTTCTTGGTAATATAGGAAATGTTTGCCTGTACACCCTAATGCTGAATGTTTATTTGCAGTCTAGTCGCCGACACCGTGGTATTTAATTCTGCCTTCAACATGGAGTCTTTCCTGACCTCTATCGGCACTTTCCTGAAGATGATACCAGACCATCGACCACGAGATCTGGACCAGATTATTAGGCCCAAGTGTTGTGTCATTCACTTTCCAATCCGGTTTCCTGACGTCAGCCGGTAATGTATTTTCATGCTCATTTTTTTTTGCAGTTCTTATGTCAAGACCTTATCCATGTATTATTCATTTATTTTTAAAGCTCAATACACACAATGAGAATATCGAAGGAATGGTAATCCTTTTTTTTTTTTTTTTTGCATGCTAGTCTTATATCGAAAAACGAATAGGTTACTAAAGTTACAAAAATTCAAACTGACTGCCCTAATGTTGTTGTTTAGTGACACAAGTGACACCAGTACAGTGATCAGTGAAAAACCTGAAAACTTGGTGACAGGGAGTGAAAGGGTAATCAAGGAGGTGATCAAAGGGTTAGAAGTGGGCCTACGTGTACTGGTGTCAGTGTAGTGTTGGTGTACTCACAGTAGATGTCTTCTCCATTCGAGCTGGAACCAAAAAGGGCTCCATGAGGGGAGATGACATCTCTTCCTCTGCCTGTGTTTACATTACGCAGGCAAAGGACAGTCTCTCATTCAACAGAACCAATCAGCATGTCCAGTCCAGAAATCATTGGCCCGTGCCTGTAGATGGATTGGTTCTGTAGCGAATCTGAAAACCGCAGGGGAGCGCTTGTGCCCCCTACTCATGCGTGCAACTGATGTACACCTACGACGATTCGTGCAGCTGAGCCAACCTGCCGCAGCTGGTCGGCAACTAGTTAATAAAATACACAAAAAAATGTGCAGATCAAGTTAATCCCTTTGATCTGTAGATGAAGAAATAGAAAGATAAAAAAAAAGAAACAATGTTTCTTTTTTTTATCTTAGTGTTTCAGCAGCTGGGCAATGTTGTTGATGAACATTGGCTGCTTTTTTTTTTTTTTTTTTGACAGCTCCAATTGCTAAACTTTTTTCACACTTCAACAGGGGAACTCCAGTGACAGCTGAATGAGTCATCGGTTGTTAAGGACGCGACACCCCCGCTCCTTAACAACTGATAATCACTGTTTTTTTTTTTGTTTACATTACAAGAACCGAGCTTGAAATAATCAGTTTCAGGTATCGGTGCATTGGCACGAGTATACTACTGCATACTGGATACTGGTGCAAATTCTTGGTATCTGCGCAACCCTAGTTTTTTATATACAGCATATTGGATTTGCCTTATGTATGGTAATGTCTGCGTTGCTGGGTTGGCTTGTGTGGTCACTATATTTTATTCATATAAGTTTTCATACCACTGTAGATTTTGCAAACAAAATTATATAAAAGCTATTTGTATGTTCTAACTTTACTTACATTTTTTTTGTTTCGGTTTGCTGTGCACATATCACCAGTAAAATCTCAAAATTTTATTAGGGCCAGAGCAACAAAGAAAGGTGACGAATCGTGAATGATGGGGATCAGTTATCAAATATTATAAAAAAATAAATAAACGAGAAATAATAAATAAATAAGATGCTTTACCACAGATAGCTCACATGAAAAAAATAAAAGGTAAATGTACACACAGAAAAATTCTAATGACCTTGTCCAATGATTGTGTGCACTATGTGAATAGCCCCTGAGTTCATTTAGTTAACGGATTGCACCGTGCCTCTGTAACTAGCTGAGTGGAAATTGAGACGAGAAAGGTTAAGGGATTGCTGTGGCCAAACAGAGATTTATAAAGCCAGCTCTTAGCCCTGAGTGTTTTTGAGTTATTTTCAAATGGTAATTTGCTTTATCCAAACCAAACGCATATAGTGTAAGTAAGTGATTATTTGCATGACTGACAATCATTTCCCTGCCTGCAGTCTTTTTAAAATGCATAATTTTGCAGAGATGCAAAATAAAGTAGGAAAAAAAAAATTCTCAAGGCTAAAAGAAGTTAGGTGATTTATTTTGTGCTACGTCTGACCTCTAATTTTATTTCTCTTTTCTCCTTAACCCTTTTTTGTGTTTTAAAATCCTATCCCGCTTCTCTTTTTGGCAACTGTAGGACCGTGTCCAGCCTTTTCATGGCCTGTATGGCAAAGGTTCATTGCTGCTGAGTAAAGGAACTGACAGAACTGTAGCCATATTAGGGTTGTTTATTATCTCACCGCCGTTGGCGCTTTACAGGTTGTCATATTTTCATTGTTTCCATGTATGTTGTAATACAAACAATCAGTGTTGCCATTCAGACCAATGATTGGAGATATCGCCAAAGAATTTAAACCAAATCATTCAAGCCTAAGAGCCAGCAAAAGTCGGCTGTTTTCAAAACTGATGATGATTCTAGTGGACAGATTTATTCAGTTTGTGTTCCTGTCCTCTCCAACAGGCTTGCAGTGAGGTAATACATTGGGGGGGGGGGGGGGGGGGTGAACCACCCCTTGGCTTTTTGTCAGTAGGGCTGAACTAAAAAATTCTGATAGCAATATTTCTCCACTGGAGTTTCTGAGAGACTCAAGAGGCCGGCATATTATTTCTTTACACAGTCCAATGCTAGAGCCTCTTTTGGCCATGCAGGTTCTGGCAGTGGATTTGTGAATAGGGGAATGGGGAGGGAGAGGGTTTGCTGATACAGACTGTACAAAAAAGTGGGCATCCACCGGAACCTATACTTTGCCTTTGCAGTAAGGTGCACATGGAAGGGCAATGCACATCATAAGCAAACAAAGATTAACCAACACACCAGCTAGCCTGCAAAAAAAATATTTGACCCTGTCTAACAATTCACATTAAAAACAGAGGGTTTTCTTTGCACAAATTTGCAAATATATGCGTGAGCCCCAGCGCTTACAACAAGGCTCCTAACTTTATAATTTCCAAAGTCTCCCAAGTTGGAGCACATATAGCAGTGAATAGATTAAAGGGGTTGTAAAGGTAAATTTTTTTATTTTTTTTAATAACAAACTTGTTACAAACATGTTTTTCACAGAGATCCTCCTCCTCTGGGATCCCCCAGCGGCGCTCCTGGCTCCTCCTCTTCTCAAGTGCCCCCACAGAGCCACATTTCCCAGGGGCACTCATGTGGGCACGCTCCCGAGTCCAGCTGCTGCATCCATTGACACAGACAGCAGGTCTCGGCATCGACCCCGACTGCTGTATCACTGGCTTTGATTGACAGCAGCAGGAGCGAATACTCCTGCTGCTATCAATCCAGCCAGTGAGGACCCGAGACAGAGGCTGGAGCTGCTCTGCTCGTCCCTGTTGTTGGAACGATCGGGTTCAGTAAGTAAAAGGGGGGCTCTGGGGGGCTGCTGCACTACAAAAGGTTTTTCACCTTAATGCATACAATGCATTAAGGTGAAAAACCTTGAGGGTTTACAACCCCTTTAAGGGCAGGTTTGCCTGGAGGGAGCCCACCCCTCCTTAAAAGCACAGGGATGCACAGGACGTCCACAAAGAACACAATGGCAGCGGAAGGTATCAAGTGCGTTGGTGCATCAAATTCAACCAACTGTGTAAAAATGTGGCAACCACCCCAACCTATAACCAGTCTTTGCCGTAAGCTGCATGTGGAAGGGCAACGCTTAAAGAGAAAACACACATCACAAACAAAGATTTCCCAGCACACTTGCCAGGCTGCAAAACAACCAAACTTGCCCTGTCTAACAATTCACATTAAAAACAGAGGGTTTTGTTTGCGCACATTTGCAAATATATGCATAAGCTGATATAGACAACATTCGGGCCTGCTGTATAACCTGTTTGCAGGACCAGCTAGGTGCGCCCTAAGGATCACTTGTTAGAAAAAGCTCAAGTGGTAGTTATATTTCTAGGTCCTAGCTCCTAATACTTTCCCAGCCTTGCTAAATCTTATTGTTAATTTGAAGCTTCATTCAACTGTATGTGCTGGGAATATCACGTACTTCCTTAGCTTAAAGGAGTTGTAAAGGCAGGAGCTTTTTTATCTTAATGCATTCTATTCTATGTCTAGACTAGTGTCTTAGCCATCCAGGACTCTCCTCCTGATTGGCTGAGACACAGCAGCTGCACATTTGGCTCTCATGGCTGTCAATGTCAGCCAATTAGAAGAAAGACGGGATGGGGCCAGGCCGGGTCGGGACTCCATGTCTGAATGGACACAGGGAGCTGTGACTCGGCTTGGGTGTCCCCATAGCAAGCTGCTTGCTGTGGGGGCACTCGACAGGGGCGGCCAGGAGCAGCGAAGAGGAAACCGAGAAGAAGAGAACCTGGGCTGCTCTGTGCAAATCCAATTGCACAGAGGAGGTAAGTATAACATGTTTGTTATTTATTTATTTTAAACAAGACTTTACAATCACTTTAAAGAACATCTACACCCAAGAAGAAAATTTTAATATATTGTAGCTTAGTAGTTGATGTGGTAATTGCCTTAAATATAGTTTTTTAAGAACATTTTTTATCAGGTACATACAACTTAAACAAATGGCCCTCACGCAACACTAAAACTTTTGCCCGAAATTCTGTATCCTTTTCACTTCCTGTAAATTTAACCAAATTCACACACAGTGTTACCTTCCTTTCTAGCTATAGTATCTTCTGTGAACTACAAGTTCCTGTCCCAGCTTGTAATATAATGAAAAAGGAGGAAGATGTGTGTGACGGACCGCTTGGCACCCCGCTTGGGTGTTTCTGCCAAGATACAGCTTCCTCCACTCTGGAACCAGGTAATATAGCTGAGCATTGTACCCAAGAACTAGATGACACTAGCTTTGGTGCAAGCTAGAACTCACTTTATTGTAAACTCACACAATATATACTGCAGAAAATCAGATAAGAGCTTGATCACATTATCCTAAACAATGCAAACTTTAAACAGCAGTCTAATCATCAGTACATCTTATGAACAGTTAATATAAACACATAAACAGTTCATTAACAAGGTAAAGGGGACACAATGCTAGTCACATCTCCAAGAAGATTAGCAGACATGGAGAAACAATAGATGACTCAATTAGGGATTCACACCTACCGTCTTTTCTTGAAAGTAAGACATCCCCTGAAAATAAGACCTACTTCCAGTTTTGCCTCTCGCTGTAATATAAGGCCTTCCCGATAATAAGGCCACCCCAGAATATAAGGCCCCCGAAGCTACCGTAAAGTGTCTGACTCCTCTAGACCACAGTGGCGGGTGCCGCCGTGCAGCTCACTGATTGGCCGCAGCGCAGCCGGAGCTGCTCAGGCAGTGCGAAGTCTCTTTACATCAGGGAGCCGCCACCAGGACAAGCTGCCGCCTTCTGCCACTTGCTGCTCGCTCTGCCCTGATGGATCTGGCTGACTCACAATTAGACAGTAAGTGAGTTGCGCGGGGCAGGAGTCGGGCACATTGTGTGGAATCTGGCCGGCACAGACACACAAGGTCTGGTTATGCCGGTTTGTGATGACAACCACTACCGTACCGTATAAAAGTAATACATTTCCTATTTTTTGTTCAACAATAAATGTGTACCGTATTCTTCTTCATGAAAAAATAAGAGATCCCCTGAAAATAAGATCTAGCGCATCTTTGGGAGCAAAAATAAATATAAGACACTGTCTTATTTGTCTTATTTGCAGGAAAACAGGGTAGGAGGCACACAATGGGGAGGGGGGTAAAGCAGCCATTGCTGGTTTGGGCACAGAGTCCCCAAATGTGTATCCAGGTCCTAGGCTCCCAGAGTCTGTGTGCTTTGCGGAGACATGGATCTAAATCCAAAGCAAAACCACTCTAAAGGTCCCCCAAGCACACACCTTCCAAAGAATAGGGCCTCCACAAAAGCCAGGGCCCATAGTCAGTAGGAGGCTACCCTGCAGTCCCATCCGAAAGCCCCTCTCCTGGTTCGGTCTGTCGCATTGTGTTTGTAGTCCAAATCAGGAGAGTAGCTAATTTTGACAACCTTGACCTCTCTCCATATATACAATGGAGTAAGTGAGCATAGCTACCCAGAGATAAGAAATCTGTTATTTGCAGGATTTATAGGTAAAAATAAATGAAAAGAAAATGCAGCCACCTCATCCAAGGACCAGCAACATGCAATATGTTACATTTTTTGTTTTTGGGTTTAGATCGATGAACCCTCCCCTTGTACTAGCATCTGCTGCAAGGTTTCAGTCGGCTAAGCTTTATGTGCTGTAACCAATTTGTATCATCTAACAGGACTTGCAGAGATAAGGTAGACCTATACTCCAGTGTGCAGGTTATTTCATTCTTCTTTTCAGCAGAAATTGTAAGAACCTGCAAGACTTGCAATGGAGCCATCATTCTTATCAAACTGTACTCCTTTATAAGTCACAGACCTCCATCAAACTGTGCAGTCAGTGAAGGATCAGGACATGGTCCCATTGCTGACCTCTTTCTAAAAATACTAGATTCTCTGCTATTTTTATAAGATGCCTACGTTTAAATTTCAACAAAGTCCAATATAGATGAAGAATCATCAAATTTTCTACTGTGTAGCAAGTGCTTGATCCACCACCATACAGCCAAAATTACTTCTTACCAGAATTTCATGACACCCCACTAAAGAGGGTCACCAACAGCATGTAACAATAGATATCTCCCACTTCAGAAGGGTCTCAGCTGTTCTCCTCCCTCCACCGATATCATGACCAGGTTGTCAAACAAGTATCCTTAGTTTTTTCCCATATATTAGGTCATATGTGCCAATTCCATGAAAAAGAATTGAAGCTCCAATAGTGTAAAATCTTTTAATATAACTCAAATATAAAAACAAAAATGCACTTACAAAGCACAAAGAAAAGATCAGCTTTAAGTCCGATGCGCTGGCCGGACGCAAACGGACAAACTCGTCGTTCCTGGGTACAAATCCTTCGCAAGGGGTGATGTCAGCGCATCGCTCAGCCCTACATGTTTCGCAAAAAATTGCGTCATCCAGGGGCCCCAGCGGTTAACCACATCAATACTGGCCACTTTCGCTCCCTTCCTTCCCAGGCCAATTTTCAGCTTTCAGCGAGCTCGCATTTTCAATGACAATAGCGCGGTCATGCTACGCTGTACCCAAATTAAATTTTTATCATTTTTTTCACACAAATAGATCTTTCTTTTGGTGGTATTTATTCACGACTCCGTTTTTTAGTTTTTGCGATATTAGTGAAAAAAGAGCAGAAATTTGGAAAAAAAAAACAATATTTTCTTTATTCTATTTTAAAAGAAATCCAATAAAATTGAATTTTGTCATAAATTTAAGCCAAAATGTATTCTATGTCTTTGGTAAAAAAAAAAAAAAAATCCCGTTAAGTGTATAATACTGTAATTGGTTCTTGTGATCACGGACAGATGTACGCAAATGATCATGTACAGATCTGTGCAAGTGATCATGGACATATGTGTGCAGATAATCATTGGGACGTGATTTTACTGGGACATATATGGGGGACAGCTGTTTTTACTACAGGTATGTGGGGGACACGTGTTTTGGGGACATTGTGTTTTACACTGTGTGTTATTATGTTGGTGATCAGTGTGTAAAAATCTGCAAAAAAAACAGCTCATACACACTGATCACCAGCCAGCTGCAGCGATCCGCACTCCTCTCCCCAACGACAACTAATGCGTGAGGAGAGGAGAGCAGATCGCCTAGCAACTGGCTCTCTGTTTACTCTACATCACATGATGGCTGTGATTGGACACGGACGTCATGTGAACAGGAGGCCCAATCACAGAGCTCTCCTGCCGATCTGAAATGCGTTGTGTCCGGGTGACACGACCGCATCGGGATCACGCCCCTGCGTGGCATCCCCCTCCTTCTGAGGAACGTTCCTGAACGTCCACTCAGAAGGAGAGCGTGCCCATACGGCCGTACATATGCAGTGGCCAGGTGGGAAGTGGTTAAGGAGACTCTATCACTAGGGGAAAGGGGTGCCCACTAGGGTTGCCACCTCATCCCCTTAAACCCGAATGCAAATGAATTACACAGGTTCTGAGGCTAATTTAATACAGATAAGGCACCAAGTGAGTTTAATTCCCACCTTAATCAGTCACAGAAGCTGTGTAATTAATATGTGTTCGGTATTAAAGGGAGGAGGTGGCAACCCTAGTGCCCACTGTTGCAGGTATGAAGTATAGGCACAAAAAATACAAAGTTCTGACACTTGTCGGTAGCGTTGGAGCTTGCACCTTAGTCCCGCCTCCACACTTTCCTATTGGCTCCTATGATGGACAGCATCACTGACAAACAGAAATGCACAGGAGGCAGGAAGGGGAAGGCAAGCTTTGGCACTCTCAAGAAGTACCAAAGCTTTGCCTGCCAAAAATGGTTTCCAATTTAGCCATGACCGGACGGCTTGGGGGGGGGGGGGGGTTGCTATAGATATGTGCACCCCTGTCATACTTTTTGCAGTTTGGCCCTGTCTCCCCCCTCCCCCAATGACAGAGTCTGTAGGCCTCATCGTCACATTGTATCGCCTAACAGTATATCTGTTCTTTTCTGACTTGAGGATTCAGAAAGGCTTGAAAAAAAAAGATAAACTGTTGGGCGGGCACCGCAGCTTATTCAGACGAAACTGGTACAATGAGCAGGAATAGCTTAATGCATTGTGATGCTGTGAAAACTCCAACAAGGAAAATGCCTTTGTTGATATGGCAACAAAAGTTTTGTGTTTGGACAGCACCGACCAAAGTGGCGTTCTGTAAAGACATCCAGTGTAAAAAAGCGCATCAAATTCCATCCGTCATCCAGATCCATCCTGGAATATAATATCGCTGCAGCCGTTCAGCGGCTAGTTGGGGAGTTATTGTGAATATTTAATGGGCACAGAAAATTGTTCCAGTTACTGATCTGCTATTTTACAATACACCTTTTGCATTTTTTAGAAGCCGGAGAACAATACAACCGCAAACGCTTGTCTCCTCTGGCGTTTCTTAATCCATGCCTGGGTAATGGAAAAGCCGTGTTCAAGGAAAACGCAGAGGAAAGGAGTTTTTTTTTTTTTTTTAACGTGTTATTTTTCTGAAAACACGGTGGTGAAGAAATGTGAAAAAAAAAAAATACATGCTAACCTCATTCTCGGCAGCCTGTTCCCGGATCAGAATAGAGAAGGAAAGTCTAATCCTCCTGTATTGCCGCACAATAGCGATGGAGTTTGTATTATTTAAAGGCTTAAGTGCCGCACTGAGTAGATGTGGCACTTAACTGTTTACAAGGAGGTACTTGAAATCATACACTGCAGCCTTTCTCAAGGCCTTGTGTAAGTGGCCTTGTTAAACCTTTTCTTATATCTCTTGTCTTCTTTTGTTCTGGATTGTCATGTAGATTACATTATATCTGCCCTTTTAGTAATTATATCAAAGAAAAACTTATTTTTTTGTATGAGCCATTTTGTAGTTTAAAGATCAACTAAATACACAGTCAAAAGGCATATACAGTGTGTGAGCACTTTACATGCCAAAGGGTTTGTATCTCTGTCTATACAGTCCTAAGGTTAAAGTCGGCCATAGACGGTTCGAATCTCAGCTGGGTCAGCAGGGACCAGCCGATATTTGAACTATGTATGGGCAGGCTGATTGTACCCAAGTTGATTGATTGATCAACTTGGGTACAACCAGCCTGTCGGACTTTTCATGCAATTATTGTCAGCGGCTATAGCCACTAGCAATAATCACTGTGTGTTCTCCCAGCCAAGATGGCCCCCCCTGCCTTCACTCCCCCCCCCCCCCCCCCACCCCTCATCCCCACTGGAACGACACAGCAGCTCAGTTGGATTGATTTCCCTGTCGACAGTGATTGCATCAGCACACTAATAGTGACAGTACCAACAATCCAATGTTAGTACAGCAATCTCCCCTGCTGAGCTATTGTGTTCTGACAGGGGGGTGCCTCCCCCCTCCCTCGCCAAAACACTCTGGTCAGCGCTCTCAGCCATTGGCTGAGAGCGCTAATCGGGAGCCCATTGGATGCTGATTTTCCAGCATGCTCATCCAACCTTTTGTTGGACTGGCTGCCATACACAGGGACCAAATGTCGGCCAGTTTTTATTGAGCCGGTCGATGTCGCCTGACAACTTTTAATACAAGGACATTTACCTGTCCAGGAATGCTTCAATGTCGGCACCCCAAGCCGATTCATCCATCAGCTTTGGGTGCAGGCACCTTCATAGGAAGTAAGGGAGAAAGGGAAACCGGCAGTGAGGGCTTCAGGCTTCACAGCCGGTTTCCTACTGCGCATTCGTAAGTCGGGCTCCACTTTCTGAATGGTCCTGTCATCTTCTGGGACACACACAGGGAGGGAGGGAGATTTACTAAAACTGGAGAACTCAGAATCTGGTGCAGCTGTGCATGGTAGCCAATCAGCTTCTAACTTTAGTTTGCTCAGTTAAAGAGGAAGTAAACCCTTCCAAACAACTTGGACCTATAGGTAAGCCTAGATTAAGGCTTACCTGTAGGTCCAAGCAATATCTCCTAAACCTATATGGTTTAGGAGATATTTGCCCGAAAATGGGCACCGCTGTCTACGGCGCATGCGCCGTAGACAGCGGCGCGCAGGCGCACTAAATGCGGCAAATCCAAGAATGGATTTGCCAAATTTGTCGACTCCCGTGCGCATGCGCGGGAGTGACGTCATCGCGGCTTCGCCGTATGACAGCGGCGGAGCTGCGAGGCGCGACTCCCGTGCGCATGCGCGGGAGTGACGTAATCGCGGTTGCGCCGCTGTGATTCGTCGGAGCTGCGAGACGCCACAAGCAACATGGATGTGGCGGACTACAGGGGACAGCGGCGACTTCGCTGGCTCCTGTGTCAGGTAAGTGACACATAATGAGCTACTATGCGATGCATAGTAGTCCATTATGCTTTACCTTTGCAGGGAAAAAAAGAGGAAGTAAACCCATCAGGGTTTACTTCCTCTTTAAGCTTTGACAATAAAACCTGGAAGCTGATTGGTTACCATGCAGATTTTGAGTTCTCCAGTTCTCCAGTTTTAGTAATTCTCCCCCTCTGACTTCCTGTCTGCCCCATTTTAATGGCTGTCCCGTTGGCCCCTCTTATGTCTGAAATGGCTAAACACACAGAAGAGGAGACTGTATGACAGTTTGGGATACAGTGTCAAATAATATGTGAAGAGCTTGTTACACGTGTATTTGGGTATAGCAAAGACAGAATACTTTCTTTCAAAGAGCACCAATTTTTTATTGTGTAACTTTTCTCGTGAGAGAGGATGTAATAAGCTCTTCCTTGGGAAAATTCCTGCATTCTGCTTCTCATAGAACCTACAGAATTTTTCTGGTCTCTGTAGCATAATAACATTATAGTAATGTAAGGATCCCAGTGCAAATTGTTAAGTTACACTACAGGATCTTCATAGCTGGGAATTAAAGCTGGGCCCTTCGCCCGAGACATTCTGCAGTGACGGGAAATTCTGCATAAACACTGGCGGTATATATGTTGGAAACCGATTTCTGTACAGAAGTATATAAAGTGCTGTGAGTTGTAAAAAAACAAATGTATGTTTGTCTCTGTTAGCATTGTTTGTCAAAGGTGATCTCCAGGCAAATATAAAATGCATAAATGGATACAGCCGTGAAATTATTGGTACGTCATTAAAAGTATTTTTAAATGCAAGGTTAGGTACCAAACTTTGATCTATCAGCCTTGCAGTCCTCTACAGCAGAGCTCAGACCTGGGGAGGGAGAAGCAGCACAGGGAGCAAATCAGTTATGCTGCAATCCAAGGAACATGCAATCAGGAGGAGAGATCATAGTCACAGAGAGATGAGCTCATTGCTCTGCTGCTGCTTCTTTCTCTGACTAGTCACAGAAACAGTTTGCAACCATTTTAACATGGAGGACCTGATAAAACAAAAATATTCCAAAAATTATTATTATTATTATCTACAGACCACAAGACATTAGGCTACTTTCACACTGAGGTGCTTTACAAGCTTTTTAGCGCTAAAAATAGCGCCTGCAATGCACCTCTCCTGTCACTCCAGTGTGAAAGCCAAAGTGCTTTCACACTGGAGCGATGCCCATGCGGAACATTAAAAAAAGTCCTGCAAGCAGCATCTTTCCAGCGCTTTAGGAGCGGTGGGCAGCGCCGCAGAATCTCCTGCAAAGTGCTGCGGGAGCCGTGCTTTGCAGGTGCTTTTAACCCTTTTTTGGCCGCTAGTGGGGGTTAAATGCGCCGCTAAAAATAGGCTTTGCTGCCGACGCCCCAAACGCCCCAGTGTGAAAGTGCCCTTAGTGTGAGCAGTAAGTTGTAGATCTAAGAGTGAATAAAAGAATGAAGATTTAGGCCTCGTTCACACTGGGCATTTACATCCGTGTGCTGTGCAGGGCCTTTTTTTTTTTTTACCTGTACGGGGATGCACAGGTATTGCGGACAGTCCCATAGCTGTCTGTTGGGACACAGAGGGGGGTTATTTACGAAAGGCAAATTCACTTTGCACTTGGAAGTGCAGTTGCTGTAAATCTAAGGGGTAGATCTGAAGTGAGGGGAAGCTCTGCTGATTTCATTATCCAATCACATGCAAGCTAAAATGCTGTTTTTTATTTTCTTGCATGTCCCCCTCGGATCTACAGCGACTGAACTTCCAAGTGCACTTTCAGTGCAATTTCAAGTGCACTTTTCACTTGTAGTGTAAAGAGGATTTGCCTTTAGTAAATAACCCCCAGAGGCTATATTGACATACTGTCCCTGTGTGAAAGGGGTCTTACCCCTTTAAGTGAACTTAAAACACCAAAAAGTGCAATCACTTTAAACATAATTGTCTATAGTCCCACAAGATTCTTATAAAAGTGTGTTAACGCCCAGAGTTGGCCTTCTCCCATTGCTGACACACCAGTGGTATGGATCAGTGGTCTCCAAACTGTGGCCCCAGGGCCATATGTGGCCCATTGCTTGCCTGTATCCGGCCCTTGGGGCACTGTTCCTCTCGCTGATACGAAACACTATTCTTCCCACTGACACTGGGCATTATTCCTCCCATTGACATCAACAATGGGGTACTATTCCTCCCACACACACCAATGTCTGCCTCTCCTAAAGTCTGAAGAACAGTAAAGTGGCCCTTTTGTTTAGAAATTTTGGAGGACCCTGGTATAGATCTATCACCATCACTGGAAAAGACAGCAAAACTTCTTATCAGATAGTTTGACTCCTTAAAGTTAAGTTCCATTTGTTTTTGTGCTTATTAATACAAAAATTGTAGCTGCTGATTTTTAAAAAACATGCACTCACCTGTCCCACAGTCCATGGAAACCCTCACTCCTCTCCCCGGAGCCGGCATCGTTCGAGTGTTATCTTAAGACAAGTGAATTATTGGCAGAATCACCAGGTAAAAACAAAGAAAAAATAGCTTGGAAAAAAATATAAATGAAGGCAGCCACCACATATAAAGCAATTTATATTACATTTTGTTTTTGTTTTTTGTCTTTTTTTTTTTTTTTTCCTAAAACATTTTATTAATTTTTCCAAAAACATTATACAATTTTGTTATAATTTTTTTGTACAATTTCTGTATAATCTCCTTTAGATTTACCTTCAACTATGTAGCGCAAGGGCCTGCCTGATTCCATAAGAATTGAAAGTGTTTAGTTTTGACCTCATATTATATTTATATTTTTGGTAAGTCTAGGAAAATTATACAAATAAAATGTATAATGTATGGCCAGCCTTAGTTCCCATATACTTCATTCATTGGCAATTTTTTGCCTCCACCATTCTCTCTTAGACGTTTTTCACCAATAGAATCTTAGCTATGAAATATAACATATAAAAATTGTAGCGGATAAAAAAAAAAAGAAAATATATATATACGGTTGCCACTCATGTTCTAGTTTTACAATATGTATATATCCAATTAGCCACTTCCTGACCAGGCCTTTTCTGGAACTTTTTGTCTAAATTTTTATTTTTTGCTAGAAAATTACATTGAACTCCTGAACATTATATATATATATATATATATATATATATATATATATATATATATATATATATATTTTTTTTTTTAGCAGAGACCTTAGAGAATAAGATGGCGATTGTTGCAATATTTTATGTCACACTGTATTTTGCAGCGGTCTTTCAACTGCAATTTTTGGTGAAAAAATACACTTTAATGAATTAAAAAAACAAAACATGATAGCTACCCCAATTTCTTTGTATAATGTGGAAGATGATATTTTGCCGAGTAAATCAATATCTAACATGCCATGCTTTAAAATTGTGCACGCTCATGGAATGGCAGCTAACTACGTTACTTAACCACTTCAGGACCGCCGTATTGCCATTGTACGTCAGCACAATGGCACAGGCAGGCACAATCACGTACATCTACGTGATTGCCTTCCAGCGGGTGGGGGGTCCGATCGGACCCCCTCCCGCTGTTTACGGCGGTCCGATTCGGTCCAGGAGCGCTCCGTGATGAGGGGATGGCCGTTGGTTTTCGGCCACCCCCTCTGGATCGCTCCTGGCCAATGAGAAGCTTCCTCCCCTGTGTATTGTTTACACAGGAAGGAGGAAGTGATGTCATTCTCCTCGGGGCGGTCTTTTTGACCGGACTACGAGGAGAAGACTAATAGTAAGTGTGCACCAACACTACACTGACATGTAGGTACAGACAGGCACACAAACCCCCCCCCCCCCGATCCCCCCCCGATCGCCCCCCGATCCCCCCCCGCCCCCCCCTCCCCCCCCAGTCACAGTGTCACTGATTGCATTGATCATTTCTTTACTGATCAATGCATTCAGTGTCAGTTGTGACAGTAAAAACTGTCAGGACAGTTAGTGTTAGGTCCAGGGTAGCCCCCTATCACCCCCCAATAAAGATTTAACCCCCTGATTGCCCCTAGAGTTAACCCTTTCACCCCCTTTTGCCAGTGTCACTAAGCGATCGTTTTTCTGATCGCTGCATTAGTGTCGCTACAGTCGCTAGGTAGCTAGTTATTTTTTTAGGTTCACCGCCAGGTTTTTATAGCGCTAGGTACCCCGATATACTACCCAATAATGGTTTTAACCCCCTGATTGCCGCTAGTTAACCCTTTCACCCCCTTTTGCCAGTGTCACTAAGCGAGCATTTTTCTGATCGCTGCATGTGTCGCTAGGTAGCTAGTTATTTTTTTAGGTTCACCGCCAGGTTTTTATATCGCTAGGTACCCCGATATACTACCCAATAATGGTTTTAACCCCCTGATTGCCGCTAGTTAACCCTTTCACCCCCTTTTGCCAGTGTCACTAAGCGATCGTTTTTCTGATCGCTGCATTAGTGTCGCTACAGTCGCTAGGTAGCTAGTTATTTTTTTAGGTTCACCGCCAGGTTTTTATAGCGCTAGGTACCCCGATATACTACCCAATAATGGTTTTAACCCCCTGATTTCCGCTAGTTAACCCTTTCACCCCCTTTTGCCAGTGTCACTAAGCGATAATTTTTCTGAACGCTGCATCAGTGTCGCTAGTGTCGCTAGGTAGCTAGTTATTTTTTTAGGTTCACCGCCAGGTTTTTATAGCGCTAGGTACCCCGATATACTACCCAATAATGGTTTTAACCCCCTGATTGCTGCTAGTTAACCCTTTCACCCCCTTTCACCAGCGATCACAGTATAAGTGTCACTGGTGACGCTGGTTAGCCAGTTAGTTATTTAGGTTCCCCGTCAGGTTTTTATATAGCGCCAGGGACCCCCATATACTACCTAATAAAAATTTGAACCCCCTGATTGCCCCTAGTTAACCCTTTCACCACTGATCACCGTATAAGTGTTACGGGTGACTCTGGTTAGTTTGTTTTTTATAGCATTTTATATTCAAATCCGGAAGGCAGTGCTTGGTTTTCGGGGTCCCGTACGTGGCTAGGCTCCCAAAAAGTCCCCCACATGTGGTATCCCCGTACTCGGGAGAAGCAGCAGAATTTATTTTGGGGTGTAATTTGACTTCTGCCCATAGCATGTGTGAGCAATATATCATTTAGTGACAACTTTGTGCAAAAAAAAAAAAAGTTTGTAATATTCCCGCAACTTTTGGCAAAATATAAAATATTCCATGGACTCAACATGCCTCTCAGTAAATAGCTTGGGGTGTCTACTTTCCAAAATGGGGTCATTTGGGGGGGTTTTGTGCTATTTTGGCATTTTATGGCCTTCGAAACTGTGATAGGTAGTGAGGAGTTAAATCAAAAATTTGCACCCTTAGAAATCCTGAAGGTGGTGATTGGTTTTCGGGGTGCCGTGCGCGACTAGACTCCCAAAAAGTCCCACACATGTGGTATCCCCGTACTCGGGAGAAGCAGCAGAATGTATTTTGGGGTGTCATTTCACATATGCCCATAGCATGTGTGAGCAATATATCATTTAGTGACAACTTGGTGCAAAAAAAAAAAGTTTGTAATATTCCCGCAACTTGTGGCAAAATATAAAATATTCCATGGACTCAACATGCCTCTCAGTAAATAGCTTGGGGTGTCTACTTTCCAAAATGGGGTCATTTTGGGGGGTTTTGTGCTATTTTGGCATTTTATGGCCTTCGAAACTGTGATAGGTAGTGAGGAGTTAAATCAAAAATTTGCACCCTTAGAAATCCTGAAGGTGGTGATTGGTTTTCGGGGTGCCGTGCGCGACTAGACTCCCAAAAAGTCCCACACATGTGGTATCCCCATACTCGGGAGAAGTAGCGGAATATATTTTGGGGTGCAATTCCACATATAACCATGGCATGTGTGAGCAATATATCATTTAGTGACAACTTTTTTTTTTTTTTGTCATTATTCAATCCCTTAGGACAAAAAAAATAAATATTCAATGGGCTCAACATACCCATCAGCAATTTCCTTGGGGTGTCTACTTTCCAAAATGGGGTCATTTGGGGGGGGATTTGTACTGCCCTGCCATTTTAGCACCTCAAGAAATGAGATCGGCAGTCATAAATTAAAAGCTGTGTAAATTCCAGAAAATGTACTCTAGTTTGTAGACGCTATAACTTTTGCGCAAACCAAAAAATATACGCTTATTGACATTTTTTTTACTAAAGACATGTGGCTGAATAAATTTTGCCCTCAATGTATGACTAAAATTTAGTTTATTCGATTTTTCTTATAACAAAAAGAAGAAAATATCTTTTTTTTTCAAAATTTTCGCTCTTTTTCCATTTATATCGCAAAAAAAAAAAATCGCAGAGGCAATCAAATACCATCAAAAGAAAGCTCTATTTGTGGGAAGAAAAGGACGCAAATTTCGTTTGGGTGCAATATTGCATGACCGCGCAATTACCAGTTAAAGCAGCGCAGTGCAAAATTGCAAAAAGACCTCTGGTCCTTAAGGTGTTTATTGGTCCGGAGCTGAAGTGGTTAATCTCCATAGGCGCCGATTAATTTTTTTTTACAGGTTACCTGTTTAGAGTTACATAGAAGGTCTTGCACTAGAATTATTGATCTCACTCTAACAATTACGGAAATACCTCACATGTGTGGTTTGAACACCAATTACATATGCGGGCACAACTTACGTCTTCAGTTGCTTCTGCGCGCAAGCATTGATGGATGGGGCGCTTTAAAAAAAGTTTTTCTTATTTATTTAATTTTTAATTTTTACACTGTCCTTTTTATTTTATTATTTGTATAATTTTTATTCCTATTACAAGGAATGTAAACATTCCTTGTAATAGAAATAAGCATGAGCCCCTGTACACACGGTCGGAGATTCCGACAACCAAATCCGTTGGATTTTGTCCAAAACTGTTGCATACACACGGTTGGACAAAGTTGTTGGAAAATCCGACGTGATGACGTTATTTTGTTACGATGGGACTACGCTCAGGCTAGTAGCAAATAGCTTTGGTGTAGGAATTTGATCTGAGCATGCGTGGCACTTTGTCCGATCGGAATTCTCTACACATGATCGGAGTATGTCCGATCGGAGCATTTTGTCAGAAAATTTTACTAACAAGTTGGAAAACTTGGTCCATCGGATACTCCGACGGAAACAGTCCGATGCATACCACACACAGTCGGAATATCTGACAAAGCGGTCCGATCGGACACATTCCGTCGGAATCTCTGACCGTGTGTACAAGGGCTGAGAGCTCCTCCTGATTGAGAGATCTGGGGTAAAAGAGACCCCAGATCTTTCATTTACCTTTTAAAAGCAAAAAAAATATGTTAAATCATTTGATTGCCCGAGAACCAGAATTGATGTCACTTTTATCTTGTAGAGAATCGCCCACAGTAAATAATGATACCAGGGTTATAGCATGTAGCTGCTGCCATAGCACTGGTAACATAAAAGTAATAACGTATACTTACTGTGGGTGGTCGGCATGTGGTTAGGTGATAACACAGCTTTTTCCTGTTCTTATATAGGATTTCTTCAAATATATATAAGATTTCTCCATATATAGAGCCCATCGTTAAATCATTTTCTTCAACTTTTGCTCCCCTCATTTTGGTTTTAGATAAGTGTTAAAGTATGTTTATCAGACTTCTAAAAATTCTGGTTTCCTGGCTGTAATTCTGTCAAAAAGTTTATAGGTCAGTATACAGTTCTGACTTTAAAGTGGTTGTAAAGGCACACGGCTCTTTATCTTCATGCATTCTATGTACAAAGGTAAAAAAGAAATCTGTGTGCAGGAGCCTCCCAGACCCCCCCCCCCCCCCCCATTACTTACCTGTGCCCCCTCTCGATCCAGCGATGTCCACGAGAGCTTTGCCTCTCCGGGGACTCGCACTCCTGATTGGCTTCTGGCTGCAGTGGGAGCTATTGGCTCCCGCTGTGGTCAGCCACAGCCGGTGAGCCAATCAGGAGAAAGAGGGGGCTGGGCCAAGGCATGGCTCCTTGTGTGAATGGACACACAGAGCCATGAGTCGGGGTTGCCCCCATGGTAAGCTGCTTGCTGTGGGGGCTCCCAGCAGGAGGGAGGAGCCAGGACTGCCAGAGAGCGACCCAAGAAGAGGAGGATCCTAACCACTCTGTGTAAAACCATTACACAGAGCAGGTAACTATAACATGTTTGTTGTTTTTAGGGGAAAAAAAAAACACTTTAATTTCTGCATGTCATTGTCAAAGATGGACCAAAGGATCAACATGACAGCCAGGTGGCTAGCATTTTATAAGCAGAGGCCAGCAGGGTTTCTTTCTCATGGCACATTTACTTTTATTATTATAGCCTTTTTTTAATTACAGCTAAATAGTTTCTCCAAGATAGTTCTATTTCCCAGCCTCACAGTAGGTAATCTATGCAGTTTCTATTATTAAATTGACCATAGCTAAGAAATAATACAAAAATGGAGAGTTTTGGCTCCCATGTATGTTTTAATTTGTGACGTCGTCTGATGAATACATCGAGCCTTACTCATGTTGCTTTCGGAGCATTCCCACACAGCTTGTATATTGTGTTTGTGCTGAAATTTCTCTGGAGGATAAATGTCTTGTAAAACATTCTTGCTCTGCAGCATGAACGAATTATTAAACTCCAGAGCATTGGAGGAGAAGTGTAGTGGAGAAAATAATTTTTTCATTAAAATGCAGTTTGTATTGATAGGACAGATTACCGGCATTTGATGAAATGTGAAACCTGGATCTGTGCATATCACTAAATCACTGCAAGGTTTGTTTTGGCATTGAGCAAGGACTGAAATAAACTTCATGGCCAGTTAGTTCACCTACAACTGATATAACGGACTGTGCCATTCTGCTTTTTCTTTTTTCTTTTTATAATGGTGCTAAAATTGTATTATGATTAATTAAAGCCCAACACCAGGCTCCAGGCAAAAAAAAAAAAGAAAAAAAAGTTGTCCCATGCAGTGGAGCTGTGCCAAGGGTTCACTGCTCCTTTTTTGTCTAGAAGTTTGGAAAAGGGACATACAGTATCTCACAAAAGTGAGTACAACCCTCACATTTTTCTAATTATTTTTTTTATTATATCTTTTCATGTGACAGCACTGAAGAAATTAAACTTTGCTACAATGTAAAGTAGTGAGTGTACAGCTTGTATAACACCCCTTTCACACCAGGGCATTTTGCAGGCGCTATAGCGTTAGAAATAGCGCCTGCAATCCGACCTAAAGAAGCTGCACCATTGTGTGTAGTGTGAAAGCCTGAGGGCTTTCACACTACAGCGGTGCGCTGGCAGGACGTCAGAAAAAAGTCCTGCTAGCAGCTTCTTTGGAGCGGTGAAGGAGCGGTGTGTTTACCGCTCCTCCACCGCTGCTCCCCATTGAAATCAATGGGGCAGCGCTGTAAAACCGCCGGCAAAACGCCGCTATTGCGGCGTATTGCCGCCGGTTTTAACCCTTTTGCGGCTGCTAGCGGGGGGTAAAAGCGCCCTGCTAGCGGCCGAAATCCGCCGCAAATCCGGCGGTAAAACGCCGCTAAAAATAGCGGCGTTTTACCGCCCACGTGATCGGCGGTGTGGTGTGAAAGGGGACTTACAGTGTAAATTTGCTGTCTCCTCAAAATAACTCAACACACAGCCATTAATGTCTAAACCGCTGATGACAAAAGTGAGTACACCCCTAAGTGAAAATGTCCAAATTGGGCCCAAAGTTTTAATATTTTGTGTGGTCACCATTATTTTCCAGCACTGCCTTAACCCTCTTTGGCATGGAGTTCATCAAAGCTTCACAGGTTGCCACTGAAGCCCCTTTCCACTTCTCCATAACAACATCATGGAGCTGGTGGATATTAGAGACCTTGTGCTTCTCCACCTTTGGTTTGAGGATGCCCCACAGATCCTCAATAGGGTTCAGGTCTGGAGACATGATTGGCCAGTCCATCACCTTTACCCTCAGCTTCTTTAGCAAGGCATTGGTTGTCTTGGAGGTGTGTTTTGGGTTGTTATCATTTTGGAATACTGCCCTGCGGCCCAGTCTCTTATGATCTGCTTCAGTATGTCACAGTACATGTTGGCATTCATGATTCTTTCAATGACTTGTAACTCCCTCAGTGCTGGCAGCACTCATGCAGCCCCAGACCATGACACTCCCACCACCATGCTTGACTGTAGGCAAAACACACTTGTCTTTACTCCTCACCTGGTTGACGCCACACTCTTGACACCATCTGAACCAAATAAGTTTTTCTTGGTCTCATCAGACCACAGGACATAGTTCCAGTAATCCATGTCCTTGCTCTGCTTGTCTTCAGTAAACTGTTTGCTGGCTTTCTTGTGCATCATCTTTAAAAGAGGCTTCCTTATAGGACAACAGCCATGCAGACCAATTTGATGCAGTGTGCAGCGTATGGTCTGAGCACAGACAGGCTGAGCCCCCACCCCTTCAACCTCTGCAGCAATGCTGGCAGCACTCATACATCTATTTCCCAAAGACAACCCCTGGATATGATGCTGAGCATGTGCACTCAACTCTTTTGGTTGATCATGACGAGGCCTGTTCTGAGTGGAATCTGTCCTGTTAAACCACTGTATGGTCTTGGCCACCGTGCTGCAGCTCAGTTTCAGGGTCTTCGCAAACTTCTTATAGCCTAGACCAGGGATATGCAATTAGCAGACCTCCAGCTGTTATAAAACTAAGTCCCATCATGCCTCTGCCTTTGGGTGTCATGCTTGTGGCTGTCAGAGTCTTGCTATGCAACAGTTGGAGGTCTGCTAATTGCATATCTCTGGCGTACACCATCTTTATGTAGAGCAACTATTTTTTTTCAGATCCTCAGAGAGTTCTTATCCATGAGGTGCCATGTTGAACTTCCAGTGACCAGTATGAGAGAGTGAGAGCGATAACGCCAAATTTAACACCTGCTCCCCATTCACACCTGAGACCTTGCAACACTAAGGAGTCACATGACACCGGGGAGGGAAAATGGCTAATTGGGCCCAATTTGGAAATTTTCACTTAGGGGTGTACTCTTTTTTTTTTGCCAGTAGTTTAGACATTAACGCGGAGGTTCACACAAAAATGGAACCTCTGCTTTTCGTGAACCTCCCCCTCTGGTGTCACATTTGAACCTTTCAGGGGGGAGGGGGTGTAGATACCTGTATTATACAGGTAATTGCACCACTTCCGGGAATAGACTCCCGCGGGAGTCATGCCCCTTCAGTCCGCCCCCCTGCTGCCTCCTGGGAAACACATAGGTCCCAGGAGATAGCGGGGACAAGTTAGGACGCACAGCGCGACTCGCGCATGGGCAGTAGGGAGCCGGGAAGTGAAGCCGCACCGCTTCACTTCCTGATTCCCTCATCGTGGATGGCAGCGGCAGCTGCCGAGAGCCGAGCCATTGGTCAGCTTCGGCTGCCAACATTGCTGGACCCTGAGACAGGTTAGTGTCCATTTATTAAAAGTCAGCAGCTGCAGTATTTTTAGCTGCTGGCTTTTAATATATTTTTTTTTTTTCAGGTGGAGTATATTGAGTTATTGAGTTATTTGGAGGGGACAGCAAATTTACACTGTTAGACCCCTTTCACACTGGGGCGTTTTTCAGGCGTTTTTTCATGCGCTTTAGCGTTAAAAAATACGCCTGAAAGAAGCCGCAACTGCAATCCCAATGTAAAAGCCCGAGTGCTTTCACACCGAGATCCCTTTCATACTGGGGCGTTTTTCAGGCGCTTCAGCGTTAAAAAATACGCCTGAAAGAAGCTGCAACTGCAATCCCAATGTAAACGCCCGAGTGCTTTCACACCAAGGCGCTGCGCTGGCAGGGCGTCAAAAAAAGTCCTGCAAGCAGCTTCTTTGCAGCGCTTTTGGAGCGGTGAATAAAGCGCCCCTTCCCATTGAAATCAATGGGAAGCGCCTGTAAAACGCCTGAAAAACGCTATTGGCAGCAGCGTTTTGTGGGCGCTTTTAACCCTTTATTTGGCCACTAGCAGGGGTTAAAAGCGCCCCAATAACGCTCGAAAAACGCTGGTAAAGTGCTGCTAGTTTAAGCGGCGCTTTACAAGCGTTTTTCGGGCGCTGACATTGTGAAAGGGTTCTTAAAGCACTTGGGCTTTTACATTGGGACTGCAGATGAGGCTTCTTTCAAGCGCTTTACAGGCGCTTTTTTTAACGCTAAAGCGCCTGAAAAACGCCTGAAAAACGCCCCAGTGTGAAAGGGGTCTTATACAAGCTGTACACTCACTACTTACTGTACATTGTACATAGCAAAGTGTCATTTCTTCATTGTTGTCACATGAAAAGATAGAAAAAAATATTTACAAAAATGTGAGAGGTGTACTTACTTTTGTGAAATACTGTATATTTACCTAATCCCCTTGATTCTTTTTCTGCAGCATGCTGACCTTGTTGGGTAGAATCTATTAACCCCCAACAGTGATCAACGCATTTTTCTGATGACTAAATGATTGGGCGCTTGCTCTACAGCAGCATATAGAGAGAGCAATATGAAGAACAAGCTAACTAAACCGTGCTTTCTCTAGGTGACTATCCTGATGCTTAAGGGTAACAGCATAAACCTTATACTGGGTGAAAATTACTGGCTGTTTGGATTTTTGGCAATGGTTTTGCTCCCTCTCCCTTTGCATACTTGGGTGATCTGTTCATGCATAAGTTATTGGTTTGGCAGTCGGAAGGTTTGACCACCATTTGATGTCTATGGCAACTTTTATGGTTCAATATCTAATAATTTCCTGTTCTATTATTAGTGTAGGTCTCAACCTAGCCGTGCTCAAAACAGAGATATCATTGTGAGGACTGTCAGAAAGATTTATCAATTTGAGAGCTGGACATTGACACAGTGAAATTTAATGTTAACTGATCCAGCGAGGAGGAAGTCCCGTTGACATATGATGCTAACTCATTTGTCACAGAGGGTCTCTGCTGGGCTTCTTAGCTTTCCCAATAATCCTGCTCATGTTTTCTTAGACTGTGATGTGAGAAGCCACAGAGGGCGAAGGCTTGTGGCAAAAGGCAGCCAGTCCCATGAGTACACGTTAACTGTTCCTGTAAAGCACACACATTATTGAAATACTTCAGTGCATGGTTTAGCATTCAACATTTTGAAGAATTGCAAGACCTTTCAGGCCATGCTAGGCTAGGACTTGTAGTTCCTCTGGAATTAATTGGTTTGCCATATGTGGTACATCATTGACATGGAGAATAAAGGGGAATTAAAAGAAACTTCTATTCAGGATAAAAATCAGGGGGTAAACATACATACTGCATGTTGCCCTTTGAATTTTTTGGCTTGGCAGAAATACCCAACCCAAAAGTACAGGGGTTGGCAATAATATGGAAATACTAAATGATTTGCAGGTGTAAAAAGTGACGATATGCTTTGCGTTAAAAGTGGAAATGATGTAACATGGGGCGGTTTTAAAAGTTTCAAAATATCCCTCTGGTGACCCCCAGACCTTGTTTGACCTATTACAAAACCCCAATCAAAATCAATCAATGAGGGGGGGGGGGCTTGAAACTCCTACCGCCATCATCCCATGAGGGAAAGGGGGTCCTTAAAATCGGCTATCCCCCCTTTCTTCACATTCTTTTGCTTCTGCTATAAGCCTGTGTCAACAAAAACTGTGTGGTGGTCACTTCATAAGCAAAACATTCACGGTTAAGCTGCAATTGCCAAACCACTAGTGAACGGTATTAATGCTCAGAAGAGGAGAGCGTGGTGCAACACCCATAAATCGTGGACTATAGATCAAGGGAAGACTGCAATATGGTCCAATGAATTGAGCTTTACTGTCACGTACCTGGTGGAGATCGAGCTGGAGAGAGGGCTTCTCTTGCACCTCCTGTCTGACACCCCTGATAGTGATGACAGGGAGTGACGGACACAGAGTAGCACGAGGGCCGATGTAGTGGATGGTGCTGGCCGGTTCTTGACAGGAACCAGATGGCTGAAGAGCACCGGGCAGGCTCTAAGAAAGGAGCTCCGTATTGCTGGGTCAGCAGATGGAGGCGTAGCCCGGACGTAAACCAGGAGGTCATCAACAGCCAGACAGAGCAGGTACCGAGACAAAAGGTAGGGGCAGAGACAGGACACAGGCCGGGTTTGGTACACAGGCGGGCAGCAAGGTACAGGAGCATCAGGCAGTAGCAGAGTCAAACACAAGCCGGGATCAGGTAGGCAGGCAGAGGTCAAAGAAAAGGTTCAAGTGAAGCTGGGTCAAGACACTGGAAACTGGAACAGATTAGGTAAACAAGCACTAGCTGAAAGACCACTCAGCAAAGTTCATGTGCAAGTGCTCGGTTTAAATAGGCTACTTGGCGCCCATATGTGCGCAATATTGATATTAGTTGATATTTAAATTATCTACCACCAGTGTAGCCTACATACTAATATACTTATAGTCTAACACAGCTTTGATAAGAAAAGCAATCCAGCTGGGTCAAGTACCATGTGCACTTGCCCCATTTATTTTTATAACTGGTTTGTATTCATGGTAGCGCTCTGCTATCCATGGAGTAAAGGCGGAGTACAGGCCAGCCAAAAGACCCTGTCGGGGGGTTTACAAAGAAAACATACTCTACCACTAATTACCTGGGAGATTGGAAATTGGTGCTCTGGCCCAAATGCCTTTGACATGTTGGAATAATCCTCTGGTATACAATGAAGCGAGCTACTCAGTAATATCCACTGGAACAATTCGTTATCGGCTACATAGCAGGTTATGGCAGTAACATGCTAACGCATTTCGGCTGAAGCCTTACTCATAATGCTGACTAATGCTGCGTACACACGACCGGACTTTCCGGCAGAAAAAATCCAATGTAATCATTCCGTCGGATATTACGATCGTGTGTGGGCTTCATCTGACTTTTTTCTTCAAAAATTCAGACAGCCCTAGAAATAGAACGTTTCAAATCTGTCCGTTGGAATCAATTTCTATCGGGAAAACCGCTTGTCTGTATGCTGGTCCGATGGACCAAATACGACGCAAGGGCAGCTATTGGCTACTGGCTATTCAACTTCCTTTTTTAGTCCCGTTGTATGTCATCGAGTTCAAAACTAACAGACTTTGGTCCGTTTGTGTGTGGGCACGTCTGTTTGGATGGACGTCCATCGGAACTCCGTCAGGAAGACCATCGGATCTTTTCTGCCGGAAAGTCCGGTCGTGTGTACACGGCATCAGGCTTTGGCCGAAACATGTTAGCATGTTACTGCTGTATCCTGCTATTTAGCCAAATAAGAATTATTTCAATGTATGTTACTGAGTAGCCAGTTTCATTGTATCATTCGGGTGTTTCTCTTGAAAAAGTTGTGCAGGGCCAGCATAGTGAAGAACACAGGAGTGGGGCTGAAGGTACGTAATTTAGTATGTGGGCTACAGTAAGGGGAAAGGGATATGTTTATAGGACAATTTCACATATAATTAGGTTTTCCTGAAACCCACCTGGGATAATACATACCTTGCTCTCTGATCCGGCGATCTCTCCTCCAAAAGGGTCCCAGCCGGTTCCTATAGGTTAGCCTCTCTCATGGTGCCCTTGAGTGGACCCTTTGAGTACAGCTTACCCAACGAAAGGGGCCATGATGAGCATGCGCAGTAAAAAAAACTAATTGACTGGGACCTCGTCTAAGGAAAGATTGCTTGATCGCGGAGGGGGATAAGTATTTTTCCAGCGGCCTGTATTCAGGGTGGTAGAGAGATTTATGAAAGAATATCTTCACTAATGGGTAAAGTTGACCTTTAAAATATAATTTGTGTTTTATACCTCTCAAGGAATTCAGTGGTGAGATCGGCATGCATAGATTTGTTGCATCAAGTACTATGAGTTTGCATTCTGTAGATTGGTGCTTTATTTTGTTATAATATTACGAAAGACGCAAGACTGGAAACCTTCTGTGATGAGTAGATGTGTGTCAGGATAATGATGTGTAATGTTTCCTGTAGTTGTCAGAAGACATGAGACCAGTGAGTGACACAGGCCATCAAATTCCACCTAAAACCCAACTCTAACTTTAGGGTGTACCAATATGAAAATTGGATCTATTGAGGGAATGTTATATTGCAGTCTAACTTTCAATAATGGCTAGATGTCAGGGCATTGTGTGACATAATCCAGAGAGGCGCCCCCTCCCCAGTAAAAATTACTTTTGGGCCTTTTCGTATGGCGTGTTTATGCCGACCTTCCATGCCATGTTATTTTGCAGTAAATCAGGCTCCGTGGCAGCTATTTGAGAAGGTGTTAATCCTGCAATGCCATGGTTTTTTTGCTGGAGGTCCTCTTCCGAAGCCAAAGGTGCTCAGTTCATGCTTTTCAACACTTTGTAAATTGTAGGAATGTTTTGAGAAATTCTGACAGTCCTTTCTGGCGTTTTTTTTCGAACTGGCTGCTCTAGGACTTGTAACAGGAAACAAACAGTAAAACATGGATATCAATCATATGGAATTACTTAAACTGGAGTTGTATGTACTGCTGGGGGTACTCCAAAATGAACAAGGTGGTGTGCTTCAAGGCCGGTTTTATGGGGTATTGTAATCGAAAGCATTTCATTTAATAAAAATTGCAGTTTAAATATCTGTCAGGCAAGGCCGATCAGTGGTCTTACTGGCAGTTTTGAAAACACCACCTTCTGTTTTTGTTGTATAGCCAAATCAAATCCAGCATAACATGCTTTACTTCTGGAAAATTGTAACAAACAAAAAATAGTTGTAAAGTAGATGCAAACGGTAACTGAATGACAGTTTTTGCTAAATCACACTGTCATAAACAACTGCAATTTTTATTTTAAATAAAATACCTAATTTCACAAATGTTTAATCTTTGTTATATCTCAGTAACGCTAATCTGCTGCAACCTCCTTGCAGCCACTCCTGTTTACATGCACTCCAGTGATGACTGCACAACATCTGTTAGGTTGGGTTTCTGTGTAATGGCAGCAGTAGCCGTGGTTGCACGTTTTTGTATTGACTCAGCCACTTGTAGTCTCCATCATAACCCCGTGTGACAATGCAGGAGGATTATTAGGAGATATATATATATATATATATATATATATATATATATATATATATATTTTTTTTTTTTTTTATTTAAGTAAAGACCCTAGAAAATGGTGGATGTTGCAAATTTTGATGTCACACAATATTTGCGCAGTGGTTTTTCAAACGCAATTTTTTGGGGAAAAAAATCAATTTTTTTTTAATGAGTTTTAATGTGCAAAAACACAATATAATACCCAATTGTTTGATAACATATAAAAGATGATGTTACACCGAGTAAATAGATATCTAATGTGTCACGCTTTAACCGCTTCAGCCCCTGAAAGATTTTACCCCCTTCCTGACCAGAGCACTTTTTGCAATTCGGCACTGCGTCGCTTTAACTGACAATTGCATTGCTCGTAAGACGTGGCTCCCAAACAAAATTGACATCCTTTTTTCTCCACAAATAGAGCTTTCTGTTGGTGGTATTTGATCAACCCTGCGTTTTTTTTTTTTTGCGCTATAAACAAAAAAAGATCGACAATTTTGAAAAAAGCGCATTATTTTTTACATTTTTCTATAATAAATATCCTCCAAAAATATATAAAACATTTTTTTTCCTCAGTTTAGGCCGATATATATTCTTCTACATATTTTTGGTAAAAAAAAAAAAATCGCAATAAGTGTGTATTGATTGGTTTGCGCAAAAGTTATGGAGTTACAAAATAGGGGATCGTTTTCTGGCATTTTTATTAATAATTTTTTTATTACTAGTAATGGCGGCCTTCTGCGATTTTTATTATGACTGCAACATTATGGCGGACACGTCAGACTGGCAGTGAAGGGGGCAGGGTAAGGGTTAAGTGTGTCCTGGGGTGTGTTTCTAACTGTGGGTGGCATGGCTACATGTGACACGTCACTGATCTCTGCTTCCGATCACAGGGAGCAGAGATCAGTGACACTGTCACTAGGCAGAAGGGGTAGATGCTTGTTTATTTTAGCATCTCGCCGTTCTTCCTCCCCATGAGACGATCGCAGGTATCCCTGCAGCGATTGAGTCCGCAAACCGTGACCCGACTCATGGAGGTCCTGGCCGGCGCGCGCTCGCCACCGGTGGCACACACGCGATGGCACACTGGCAAATTTAAAGAGACGTACCTGTACGCCCATTTGTCTGTCCGTCCCATTCTGCAGATGTACATCGGCGTGCACCGGTCCGGAACCGGTTAAAGTTGTAAATGGAATTTAGGTCATTTGGGTGATATTTGTACTGTCCTGGCGTTTTTGGGCCTCAAGAAATTAGATAGGCCATCAGTACATCAGGATTGATCAATAATCATATATCTATATAGTGTGGACTGTATAACTTCCCTACAGACTAAACACTGATTTGGGTTGTTTTCACCAAGCAAAATGTAGCAGTATACATTTTGGCCTAAATTTTTGATGAAAGATTATTTATTTGCAAAATTCTATAGCAGAAACACTGCTCCCCCATTCATAGAGGCTGTACGATCTTCTCACAGCTGCACCAAATCAGTTACAGCCCACCTCAGTTCCTAGCTGGACGACATCCAGCACCCTCTAGCCCTTTCCTCACCAGCCTTACTGGCCCACCCCTTTTATTCATTGGATTTCAGTCATAAAGGGCTCAGCATCATCATGTGGGTGTCACTTAAAGGGGTTGTAAAGGTAAATGTTTTTTCACCTTAATGCATTCTATGCATTAAGGTGGAAAAACATCTCACACTGCTGGCGACCCCAGTCCCCCCGTTTTACTTACCTGACCCCTCGAAAGTCCCCCGCTCGCCCTCGGTGTCCTCTTCGCCGCTCAGCCTGCCCGTTAATCGGCTGGAGTGGATGGATTGAAAGCAGCGCAGCCATTGGCTCGTGCTGCTGTCAATCACATCCAATGACGCAGCATGCCGGGGGGCGGGGCCGTGTGATACAGCGAGCGGCTATAGCCGTCGGCTGTATCACGGGAGTGCGCCCGCAGGTGCTTCTCACCATGCGAGGGAGCTGGCATGAACGTGAGAAGTACCTGTGGGAGGAAGCCGAGACAGCCACCGAGGGACCCCAGAAGAGCAGGTTTGGGGCCACTCTGTGTAAAATGAGCAGCACAGTGGAGGTAAGTATAACATGTTTGTTATTTTAAAAAAATTAAATTTTTTACTTTACAATCCCTTTAAGGCACTTTGTACATGCAAATGCAATTTTTCTTATAATGTCCACTCCTCCAGACTGATCTAACCATCAACACACTTTCATATTTGCTTAATTTCCCCCGAAGATCCAAACCCACTGATGCATCAGGTCTGAGGGCTCTTGAGAAAAGTACTGAGGTAGGGTACTGTGGTTTGATCTGCCTGCATTGCATAGAGAAGCAATGAGACCCAATGATGATGACCTTGGGTCTAATATAAGGTATAAAATGAAAACAGGTTTTATTTAACTGCTTACCGCCCGCCGTATAGTAAAACAATGGACAGGTGGGAGCACTCTCGGGTGGGGGGGGACATCATATGAAGTTCTCCCATTCTTGCCATGCTTGGGCATCTGGGGAGGGCGGGGGGGGGGGGGGGGGGGCATGTGGTGAGGCGATCGGTGGTGTGGCGTGTCCCTTGAACACAGCCCATCCCTGATTTTGTAAAAAGCCTATGACATAGGCTTTTTACCTTGTAAATCACAGCTGATCACAGTGTAAGTAAGAAATGCTGGTTATCGGCATTCCTCTCCTTACGCTGACAGCTCGTGAAGAGAGGCGATATGCAGAATTCCTCGGCGGGAACATCTGCACTGACAATCAGGGCACTGATCATCAGTTTCCTAATGATCAGTGCAGCCCCCACAGTGCCCACCAGTGATGTCTTTCAGTGCTGCCTATCAGTGCCCATCAGTGCTACATTATTAGTGCAGCCTCATCAGTGCCCATCAGTGCAGCCATCAGTCCAGCCTCATCAGTGCAGCCTCATCAGTACCCTTCATTGCAGCCATCAGTCCAGCCTCATCAGTGGCCATCAGTCCAGCCTCATCAGTGCAGCCTTGTCAGTGCCCATCAGTGCTACATTCTTAGTGCCTCCTCATCAGTGCCCATCAGTCCAGCCTCATCAGTGCAGCCTCATCAGTACCCATTGGTCCAGCCTCATTAGTGCAGCCATCAGTCCAGCCTCATCAGTGCAGCTTATCAGTTCCCATCAGTGCAGCCTTGTCAGTGCCCATCAGTGCTACATTATTAGTGCCTCCTCATCAGTGCAACCTCATCAGTGCCCATAAGTGCAGCCATCAGTCCAGCTTCATCAGTGCAGCCTCATCAGTACCCATCAGTGCAGCCTTCAGTCCAGCCTCATCAGTGCCCATCAGTGCAGCCTATCAGTCCCCATCAGTGCAGCCTTGTCAGTGCCCATCATTGCAGTCTTGTCAGTGCCCATCAGTGCTACATTATTAGTGCCTCCTCATCAGTGAAATCTCATCAGTGCAGCCATCAGTCCAGCCTCATCAGTGCAGCCTCATCAGTACCCATCAGTGCATCCATCAGTCCAGCCTCATCAGTGCAGCCATCAGTCCAGCCTCATCACTGCCCATCAGTGCAGCTTTGCCAGTGCCCATCAGTGCCTCCTCATCAGTGCCTATCAGTGCAGCCATCAGTCCAGCCTCATCAGTACCCATCAGTGCAGCCAACAGTCCAGCCTCATCAGTGCCCATCAGTGCAGCCTATCAGTTCCCATCAGTGCAGCCTTGTCAGTACTCATCAGTGCAGCCTGATCACTGCAACTCAATGAAGGAGAAAAATAACTTTTTTACATAGAAAATTATAACAGAAACTAAGATTTATTTTTTCATTTTTTTTTTTATTTTTGTTTATTATTTCAAAATTCATTGTCTTTTTTTCATTTGTTTAGCAAAAACCAAAGAAACTGAGTGGTGATTAAATACCACCAAAAGAAAGCTCTATCTGTCTCAAAAAAATGATAAAAATGTAGTTTGGGTACAGCATTGCATTGCAAGCTGAAAATTGCTCCCGAGCAGGAAGGGGGTGAAAGTGCCCTGTAAGCAAGTGGTTAAAAATGTCATTAGCATGTTGATGAAGGGGAAGGGAGGAACCAGGGAAGGCAAAATATAAGCAGAATAAATGTCAGCTTTAAGTTAGCCAATCAAAATGCACTCTGCAAAAGTCAGTCTAGCACATGATGGATTGTGATTGGTATCTACAGTGCGCCTGTCATGGGAGAAATATGGGGTCTGCCATTAGTAACCTCCTAATGAAGAGGACAAATGTGATAGGGGGTGGGGAGGGGCTGTCTATACCAGCATACAGCACTGAAGCTGGAAAAAATAAATAAAAAATAACATTTACAGTAGAGAAAAGGTTGATTTTAGGCATTTCCGAGTGAAAATCACCCAATGATTATAACATATGAAGGTAGCGGACAATTCAGGACAAAAACATGTAAAACTTTTTTGGGCTCTGGGAACTGGAATTTCTTATTGGAAGCCGCACATTCCAAAATGGCTCGTGTAGCAATTACGTTCTACTGATTCTCTGACACAAGTGGAGGCTTCCTTTAAAATACTCTGCTTTTTTCCATTGGCTGAAATCTTCTTTAAACAATAGTTTTTTTTTTTTTTTTTTTTTTAATGCATGTCAGAAATTACATTCCCCTGTAATGAAACGCCAGGAATTTGCATGGCATTGCTGCTCTTCTCGCCATCTTCAGTGTCACTCTGATCCAGATTTCAATAACTTCTCTTCGGAGATTGCACTGTTGTCGAGGGAAGGGACAGCCTTGCCTGACAGATCCCTCGTCTTGAGCTTTGATGTGCTGTCACTGTGACATTTGTGCACATCAACAGACAACAATGTAAACTCATTTCCCAGGCCCTTGATGGCGTTCTCATAGCGGAGCCCATGGCGTGTGACACAGAAGAGTACTTTAGTCACTAATCAGATAGATACACTGGCAGAGCATTTACACAAAATAATGAAAACAGCTGTTTAGATACCTTAATACTCAAGTCTGTGTTTGTTATTGATTGTGTGCATGCATAGCTCTCGGTGACAGGCAAGACCCTTGTAATGGTCCAGCAATAAAAGCGCCAGATTTTACAATAAAATTATTTGCTTTTTCAGTTCTTCCTATTTGGACAAAATAAGCAAAGGATAGACTCATATTTTAAAATCAAAACATGACAGCAAAAGAATGGTTTAATATCAAGAATGCTTAAAAAATAAAATAAAATAAAAATAAATGTAATATATAAACATATATATATATATATATATATATATATATATATATTGTGTGTGTGTGTGTATATATATATATATATATATATATATATATATATATATATATATATATATATATATATATATATATATATATATATATTATATGTATATAAATTTAGGACCAGCTTTTCTAAGCAAGATACTGTCCCTCAGATTATACAGGGGCCAAACTGTGTCCAGAGGGAGTAGAAAATGTCGCGGCATCAGTGGGAGTAAACAGTATTTCAGGCTTGGTGGTCAGTGGGAGTGACAAAAAATTATATAGCACCTGTGGTCAGTAGGAGGAGGAATAGTGCCTCATCATGGGTGTCAGTGGGAGGAATAGTGCCTCATCATTGATGTTGGAGGGATGGTGTCAGCGGGAGTGCCCCATTATTGATGTTGGTTGGAGGAGTAATGCCCCATTGTTGGTGTCAGTGGGAGGAATAGTGCCCCATTGTTGGTGTCAGTGGAAGGAATAGTGCCCCATTATTGGTTATTTGTTTTAGGAATAGTGCCCATCGCTGATGTTGGTGGGGGGAGTAAAGCACCATCATTGGTGTCAGTGGGGGGAGTAATGCACCATCATTGGTGTCAGTGGGGGGAGTAATGCACCATCATTGGTGTCAATGGGGGGAGTAATGTACCATCATTGGTGTCAGTGGGGGGAGTAATGCACCATCATTGGTGTCAGTGGGGGGAGTAATGCACCATCATTGGTGTCAGTGGGGGGATTAATGCACCATCATTGGTGTCAGTGAGAGGAATAATGCTCCATTGTTGATGGCGGGCGGAGTAATGCCCCATCATTGGTATCGGTGAGAGGAATAATGCCCCATTGTTGGGGTCAGTAGGAGGAATAATGCCCCATCATTGGTATCAGTGTCTGGAATAGTACCAAATCATTGGTGTCAGTGGGGGGGATAGTGCCCCATTGTTGGCATCATTGAAAAGAATAGTACCTTATATCAGGGGGAGGAACAGTGCACTGATTTGGACCCAATCTTAAAAAAAAATAAAAATAAATGTCACTAGTGTCGCGATGGTACAGTCAGTGTGAGGAAGCATAGCCCCAACGGGGAAGACCTTGAAGTGTTGGATAGTAGCACCACCCAGAGCTCTGCACGAGAGAAAATTTAGCACATCCTGCTTAAAAGTAGGTATTACAGGCTGCCGCTGGCTTCATTTTTTTAGGCAGAAGACAGGATCAATTTTAAGGGCAATCAAAATGTTGTGGTGTACATCGTTGATATAAGAAAAAGTACCGCTGCTCCAGGTGTATAAAGATGAGGCTGATTGGAGTATCTTGCAGAGTGCTAGCCCCGGCCTGCCTCCGTACAATCCCATACCCACAGTTGATCCAGAGGAAGGCAAAAACCCCAGTAAAGCATTAACCGATTCCTTCCTGATCCCCCGAGAGGCAATTGGATATTCCAACTTTACCTATTAATTGTAGTATCCAGTTATATTATTATGTAAATTTAGGAAAGAATCCAGGCCTTTTTTTTTTTTTTTTTGAAGCAATCTACTGAGATGGCCAGAACCAGCTCTTGAGGGAGTCTATTCCTCAGATAAAGGGGTCTTGCAGCTGCAGGAAAAGTGTGAGGGCCAAATGTGGTGGACCGGTTTCTGCGGGCCTTTTGCTTGACACACATGCTCTTGGGTGAGAGCTCTGAATCTGCTTGGGCTGCTGACAATTTTTGGACATCTACAGAAAGGAGAAACTTTGCGGGTAAATAACAATCAATAAAATACATTGAATGTAAATATAACCTTATAGGAAAATTGTTGTTGAAATGAATGGCCTATATCTGTGCACTAGTATGCAGGTGTGATCTCTGTTGGTGGGAGTTTGCGCAGGTAGAATTCCAGACTTTACAGCACAGATAAACTTGCAACACGAAAGCCTCACTATTCTTGTTTCATAACCTGATTCACCATATAGCTTTGCAGGAAGAAACCAAGAAATATAATACAAAACTACAATTTAAAGCATTTCCTTCATGATACTCTGGGGGTCATTTAAGAAAGCTGTGCGCCATCAGTAGAGGCCCGCGGCGTGGCACAATGCACATTTCCATATTTACGAAATGGTGCGCTGGTAACAGAGTGTGAATCCCCCATTTACTATAGCGAGCTCGGAGCACGAGAGAATGCAATCTGTGCCCCTCTATGGACACGGAACACGGCATCTTCAAATCAATATAGACAGAAGATGGAGGTGCCAGTATTATGGGGTGATGTGAGGAAGTTTAGTAACAATTGGCCAAGTAACAAATATGCCCAAAATAGAATGAGAAAGTAACTTTTTCAGAGAAAGCCTGCTGTGCCTGCGAGTACGTTTAGAACTGCGCGAGATCAATGTAAGCAGTTCGCATTTGCGTGGCCAAAATCTTAGTAAATGTTAAGCAACGCAATTGCGTGGGTTGAATGGGCGCACCTCTAAACTTGACAATTTTTTTTATTTTTTTGTTGTGCTGGTTCACCTTTATGTATTTTTTTAAGGAGATTTGCACACCGGTCATGTTAGCATGTTACGTTGCCAACATGTGACATGCACCTTGTTAAAATAATGTAAAAAGACTCTCGCTCCTCTAGCTCCTCCTAAAAGGGCATTTAACCTTCCCCTTCTCTAATGCAAATGATTTCCTTGGGCTAGCTTTTGCTTTTAAAGGGTAACTCCACATTCCACTCCATTCGCAAAAGGCTGTGAGCTGCTTTCACCAATTCAAACCACATCCTTTTTCAGAGCATGCAACAGGGCGAGGGAAAGGGGCGAGAAGAGCGATCGCCCAACCCCCTCCTGAACCATACCAGGCCACATGCACTCAACATAGCTGGCTGCCTTAGGGGCATGTTGGGCTCAGGCCAATACCAACGTTGTACCCACTAGTTCAACCACTTGCCACCCGCCCTATAACAAAATAACAAAATTACGGTGGCAAAGTGGTTTCATAATCCTGATCAGACGTCATATGACGTGATCAGGATTTTGAGCCGCTACGCGCCCCTGGGGGAGCACATCACGGCGATCGTTGTTGCGGGGTGTCAGTCTGACACCCGGCAACTACGATCTCGGTAAAGAGTCTCCGACAGAGACTCTTTACCACATGATCAGCCGTGTCCAATCACGGCTGATCACAGTGTAAATAGGAAGAGCCGGTGATCGGCTTTTCCTCACTCGCGTCTGTCAGACGCGACTAGAGGAGAGCCGTTTGGCTGCTCCTCTGACAGGGGGGGGTCTGTGCTGATCGATTATCAGCGCAGCCCCCCCCCCCCCCCGAGGATGCCCACACTGGACCACCAAGGACTCCACCAGACCACCAGGGATGCCCAGGACAAGGTATGTCACCCTAGACCACCAAGGATTCCAGTCAGTGCCACAATGGATGCCAATCAGTGCCCATAATGGATGCCAATCAGTGCCCACAATGGGCATCACTGATTGGCATGCATTATTGTTTGGCACTGATTGGCATCCCTTAGTACAGTATATTATAATACAATGCCGTCTATCAGTACCCATCTGTGCCACCTATCAGTGCCCATCCATGCCCATCTGTGTCGCCTACCCATGCCCATCTGTGCTGCTTACCAATGCCCACCTGTGCCACCTACCCATGTCCACCTGTGCCATCTATCCATGCCCATCTGTGCCGCCCATCCATGCCAATCCGTGTCAGGTATCAGTGCCAATTTGTGCCACCTATCAGTGCCCATCCATGTCGCCCATCAGTGCCACCCATCAGGGCCGCCTATCAGTGCCACATATCAGTGTCCATCAATGCCACCTCATCAGTGCCACCTCATCGGTTCCCATCAGTGCCGCCTTATCATTGCCCATCAGTGTAACCCCATCAGTGAAGGAGAAAACGTACTTATTTACAAAGTTTTGAAACTGAAACAAAAAAAAAACATTTTTTTTTCAAAATTTTCGGTATTTTTTTATTTGTTTAGCAAAAAATAAAAACCGTAGAGGTGATCAAATACCACCAAAAGAAAGCTCTATTTGTGGGAACAAAATGATAAAAATTTCATTTGGGTACAGCGTAGCATGACCGCGCAATTGTCATTCAAAGTGCGACAGCGCTGAAAGCTCAAAATTGGTCTGGGCAGGAAGGTGTTTAAAGCGGTAGTAAACCCGCATTTTTTTTTTTTTTTTTTAAAAACCTGCAAAGCAAAAGGCATAATGAGCTAGTATGCACCGCATACTAGCTCATTATGAAATACTTACCTTAGAACGAGGCCCCGACATCTCGCCCGATCCACGCCGAGGAAGCCGACATGCTCCCTCGGCGTCTCTTCCGGGTATCGCGGCTCCGGCGCTGTGAGTGGCCGGAGCCGCGATATCGTCACTCCCGCGCATGCGCGCGGGAGATTCAAATCCGGCCGGACGAGCGCTGCCGGATTTTCGCGGAGAGAACCCCCTTGTGCGCATGCGCCGCTGCAGTCAGCGGCGCATACCGAGGGGAATATCTCCTAAACCGTACAGGTTTAGGAGATATTTTTTTTACCTACAGGTAAGCCTTATTATAGGCTTTCCTGTAGGTAAAAGTTAAAAAAGTGGGTTTACTTCCACTTTAAGTGCCTGGTATTGAAGTGGTTAAAGGGGCTTTCCACATTCCATAAAGCCCCCTGTCTGCAGCCCCCCACAACCCCAGCCTAGAGTTGTGTGGAAGAGGCCCTTCCCCCCTGTGTGTTTGGCTAGGGGTTTGTTAGTGTCTGGGAGGGGCACAATATTTTTTTTGTTTGGGGTGGCATTTTTCACGTGGGGGTTCTCATTTTAAGCCTTAACAGACCCAAATGGCCTTGTATGTATTGGGGGCAGGCTATTTTTTGTTTTGTGTTAAAATCTTGCAGCCGCAATGTAGATTTGTAAGTTTTCTGTAAAGTCGTACATCTTTGAAGCAGCATTTTGGATATGTGCTACAGATGCACCACTTTAAAGGCAAAGTAAGCACCCCCAAGTTACTAGCTTTTAAGCAATTTTGCATTTTTAAAGGCACTTCTCCTTGTTTCGTTTTTGGGGTTGTCCAAATTGGTGACATTTGTCCCTCAGGGTGGCACCTGGGCCCCCATACCCATTTTAAGGCCAATAACTAGAATATAAGCCAGCCAAGTGGAGACTAGCAAAATTAGCAAGTCAGTTCCCATAGACTGCAATGGTATTTGTTGTATAACTTTTGACTATGTTATGCTCTTTGTTTGCCCCCCCTGGACCGGGGTGGGGGGTGTTTGTCTCATCTGTAATTTTGTAGCAGCCTGGATGATGTGCTTAATTTTGGACAGGGGGTGGCTTATTTTGTGCTAGCTGCATTTGGGTTGGTCTGGGCATGCTCAGGGACTTTGACTTTTTTTTGTGTATGAACAGCACTTGGATTTTTCTGGGCATGCTCAGAGAGTATGTTTTTGGTTTAGTAATTTAAGGACATCCTTAACAGGTTTACCCACTTTGAGGTTCTGTCTCTACATTGGGTGAACTTGCATTTTGTCTGTTTGATGGACTGTGCATGTGTTTTCAGTTGCCTCATGAGCAAGTTTTTTTTTTTACTTTTGTTTATTTATTTTTATTTATTTTTTGGGGGGGTGATATTTTGCCCTGAAATTCTTATTGGCCATTTGCTGTCCAACTCCAAATTTAGGCAAAATATGTAATAGCAAGACGCGCTTGAACAATTAATTCAAACTATAGGAAAGCACTAAATCTAATTTATTTAAGGTCTAACTGATTGCTGTGTATGGTCAACTTTAAAGTGGTTGTAAACCCTTACAACACACTTTGACCTACAGGTAAGCCTAGAATAAGGCTTACCTGTAGGTCCAAGAAATATCTCCTAAACCTACACGGTTTAGGAGATGTTTGCCAAAGACAGGCACTGCTGTCTACAGCGCATGCGGCTCCCGTGCGCAAGCGCGGGGGTGACGTCATCGCGGCTTCGACGAATGACAGCGGCGGAGCGGCGAGACCCACCGAGAAGATGGATACGCTGGACTACAGGGGAAAGCGGTGACATCGTTGGCTCCTGTGTCAGGTAAGTGACACATAATGGACTACTATGTGATGCATAGTAGTCCATTATGCTTTGCCTTTGCAGGGAATGAAAGAGGAAGTAAACTCATCAGGGTTTACTTCCTCTTTAAAGATCAAGATCTGAAAATATTAATTTATTGGGTTTAGAAACACTTCTCTATTCTTTGTAATGTATTGAAAGGTTTGGGTAAAAAAAGAAATAAAAATATTTCAAAGATATATTAGAAGTAATAGGAATGAGATTAGCATCAAAAGGGTTAATTAACTGAGAACACCCACTTATTGCCTTAGGCCCCTTTCACACATGCGGACATTATGTCCGTATTTCATCCATCTGTTTGCGGATGAAATACGGACATACATGCATCCCTATGGGATAGCGGGTGTCTGCAGATGAACATCCGCAGACACCCGCTATTGTCCACCTCCGCTACTGTCCGATTCTGCAGACGGAGGAAAATCCTATTTTTCTATCCGTCTGCAGAGCGGATCGGATGAACATGGACAGACGTGTTCATCCGATCCCCATAGAGGAGAGCGGAGAGCTGACAGGGTGGTCCCTGCACAGTGTGCGGAGACCGCCCTGTCCGCCGCCGGCTCAGCGGGGACAACGGAGCGATCCCCGCTGAGCGAGCGGATCATCACAGGGCGGATCATTACTGATCCGCCCCGTGTGAAAGGGGCCTTACAAAACACATCCAATGAGATGAGATTAACCAATTGTATTGGGCGTGCGTTATTATCAATGAGAAAAATGCAGTTACCCTAGCGACAGTTGCAGTTTACATACGTGGGTATTATCGTTATTTGCGCTTCAAGTGCGCCGGTTTGCACATTCGGTTAATGAAATTTCCAGCGCACCAATTAATGTATGAACTGGCGCAGTGCATTCTTCTTAGTAAATCAGCCCCTCTGTGTCTTGTTATATAATATCATCAAACCGCTTGAGAAATAAACACTTTTTTTTCCCTGAGCATTGATTGTCCTGGTTTGACATTGCTGTAAATAAATAGTAAATGTATTTTTACTTGCTGTTGTCAGATTGCAAGTTACAGGGTAATTTGTCACCCTTATTTTTACGCCTTTTCCAGCTTATTAGAGTTTTGTGGCCACAGGAAAAATGGAGTGGGGGGGGGGGGGGTTATGTTTGCCTGTTTATCTCTGTATAATATTCTTGTCATACAAGAAGACAGTGTTTAGCTGGTTGCTTGTCTGGCAGCCATATTGTATTCTTATAAATGGGCATTTGGGGTGTAGCGAAAGGAGGCCACAGTGAAAGAGCTTCAGGCAAATGTAGTAATGTGCATTTATTATACAATCATATAAATATGCTGCACAATTGCTAAACTGCTTTTTGGTAATATCCATAGTAATGTATACAGTAGCTGAAATTTCAAACGGGGCTGCTTTTTAGTAGCAGATTTGCTCCCTATAGATATTTGTGGTTTAGGCTAAACTGCTGACAAATCTATTTTCCTGCAGCCATCCCTAATGGCCCCTAGGGCGGAGCTTTCCCTTTTGGGTTGAACTCTGCTTTAATACCACTTCCAGGAAGGCTTTTCACAAGATTTGGACGGAGTCCGCCCTGTGAGAAAGGGGTCTAGAGGTGCCTAGACTCCTCCTGAGATTATCTTTTACAGCACAAATGAAAACTTTGCCTTGAGGTGCAACTCTGTTCAACAAATATTCTATTTTTTTCATTGTATCTCTCAAATGTAATCACAATTTAGACTTGGCCCTCAAATACTCTGGTAGCGTGTTCTCCACACTAGAATTTCCAGTTTCACCCAACTGTTGCTGCATCTTTTCAATTATTGGTATTATGTATGAGTAATGTGCTGTAAACTAACTCAATAAACCATGGTGATTGATATTTTGGTATTTCTTGCTGTTGGACTTTTTGCACATTGAGGGGGAGTTGCTGCCCACTGCTTGTCATTAGTTGTGGGCTTCCTGAATTCAAGTTGGGCTTCTCAGCTTAGCTGATGAAGGAGGCGGGGCCTCGGATGCACATTGTTGTCTGCCCCCTTTTCCCCTGTCACAGCTTCCAGCGTTTTTTCGTCGCGGCAGGGTTTCTTTTTGTCCATGCCCCTGCAGCCTATAATCGGTCCTTACAGACTGCTGTCCTCTATGTATTCTCTGCCCTGGGATTAGAGATGAAGCAGGTCTTGAGTACCATCAAAGGCCAGGTCTCCGTCTTATCGATTTTGTTTTAACGTCCACTTGCTTCGCAATCTTTGTTCCGAAGCTTTATACAGGGGGTAACGTGCCTTGTTTTTATGGCTTAATTCTGCCTTAACCACTTCTAACTGGCACTCACTCAAAATTGAAGTACCATTTTGGGTGGAATTGACCCTCTAAGAGACTGCCTGCAGTGTCCTTCAGTAAGATGTTTGATAGAAAGTCGACTGTTCCGAAAGTATTCTTCTCAAGCCAAATCACTTCTCATAATCTCCCGAAATGTGTACTGTAATCTTTGTTTACATATTAATGGCGGTTTTATTTAGACCAACTTACTGTAATTTAGTTTTCCCAGCCCTTTAAGATGCAAATGTCGTTAAGGTTTCTGTTGATTTATAAATAGTATAATTAGACTGTTCCTTGTAACGACTTTTATTGCCTAGTCAAACCTCCTCATTCAATTTCAAAATTGCCTTCTCGGTGAACTACGTTATATGTTCGCCAAGTAATGTCTCCTTTAATACGGCTTCCCTTTCATTTCTTTGTCCAGTCTGTAAATGAGCAATAAATTGTTTGATAAATCGGTCAGGGAGGTCACACTAGTCGTTAAGTGAATTACATGTGAGGAATTAAGATAATTTCCCACACAAGTCATTGATGCTCGCAGTTCTAAATGCAGGAGATGAGATTTTATACCTACAGCGTAGTTATTATTTTGGGGCGACTTCCAGCCAGTGCTGGTATTAAAGGTTGTGCCAGTCTTGGGGCCCGTCTTGGCTTTAGTTTGCATCAGAACTGCTTCTCTCCCCTTGCAAGTCAATGGGAATGCAAAAGCAGCTTGAAGCAGCTTGAAGCAGGTTAAAGGGAGGTTGAGTGCAGGTTAGATGTACCTGTGTGCAAACTGAATAATCTCAGAAGCATCAAACGTCAAATTTATACTGAATGCACCTGACAACTTGCTGCCCTTGTACATCCTCACAGATTCCAAGGGTGCAAATTGCCCCTCTGTCTTGATGGGGGTTATTTACTAAGGGTAAATCCACTTTGCACTTAGAAGTGCACTGCAAGTGCAGTCGCTGTAGATCTGAGGGGGACATGTAAGGAAAATAAAAAACGCCATTTGATTGGATGATAAAATCAGCAGAGCTTCCCCTCATTTCTGATCTTCTTCTCAGATCTACAGCGACCGCACTTACAAGTGCACTTGTAGTGCAAAGTGGATTTGCCTTTAGTAAATCAACCCCATTGTCTTCAAAGTGCTGCCCAATTGTAGAAAGGACCTTCGTGAAAGGTTTGTGGGATTGACTGCTAATTTTGGGTAATACTCTAGGGTCCAACGTTTGTTGTGGAACTTGGAATTTTAAAGATTGTTTGAAAAAAGGCAAGTTTAATTAACATCATTACACTAACCCCTGCCAACAGGATGGTTTGCTTTGTTTGTCAAGCTCTGCACTGACGTTAGCACCCCTGCAGTGTCTCTAATTTTGAAAAATGTAATCAATTAGAAGAGGCTGCTTGTCATATCTCTGTAAGGGCCTGAGGTGACCAGGCTTTGAGTTTGTGTCAATGGCATCTGGTTGAGACACGTCAGAGATAATTTACAATTCATTGACAGATGCTGTTGACCTACAGTGGATCTCTGTCTGACCTGCATTTGACCTGCTTCAGACAGGTTTTGCAATTTCATAGGCTGAGGCCGGGTTCACATATATGCGGATTAGATGTGGGTTTCCCCGCATCCAGTTTGCATGACAGGAGAGTGTGACTGTCTCTCAATAGAGACGGTTCACACAGCTCCAGGGCGGCCGTGGTCCTAATTTGGAAATGGTCCTGTGTCTCTTCTGGTCTGATTCAGGTGCAAATTACGGCAAAAATTCAGACCTGATTCGCACCTGAATCGATGAACAGGGATGCACCAGACCCCATGCTGTGAGCTACGACTGCAGCATGTGTGAACGGAGCCCTATAGGGGAATGCAAAACCCATGTAATGTGAACAAAAGCCAAGCTTTCATCCCTAACAGAAGATGAAATCTGAAATTTTATTGAAAGTCCTTGACTATTGCAACTTCCTTCTAATTGGCCTACCCCTCCATAGGCTATCCCCTCTTCAGTGTATAATGAATGCTGCTGCCAGATTCATCTACCTTACCAAATGCTCAGTGTCTGCCACCCCTCTCTGCCAATCCCTCCACTGGCTTCTGATTGCAAATTAAATTCAAAATGCTAATAACAACATACAAAGCCATTTAAAACTCTGCCCCCAGCTACATCACCAATCTTGTCTCCAAGTATGACCCAAACCATCCCTTCCACTCCTCCCAAGACCTTCTGTTTTCAAGTTCTCTTGTCTTCTCCTCCTAGGCTCATCTCCAGGACTTCTCCAGATTCTCTCTCATTCTTTGGAATGCTCTACCTAAATCTGTCTGGATATCTCCTACTCTGGCTGCCTTTAGACGATCCCTGAAAACACATCTCTTCAGGGAAGCCTATCCTGCCACCAGGGCAGGACTTAGGGTGGTGGGGGCCCCTGGGCTTGAGTCGTTTTTAGACCCTACCGTCTATATATATTACCATATTTATTGGCATATAACACGCGTTTGCGTATAACACACCCCACGTTTAGGAGGGAATTTTAAGGAAAAAACGTACATTTAAATGCCCATCAATGCAGCCTTATCATTGTCCATCTGCAGCCTTGCCCATCCATCTGCAGCCTTGTCAGTGTAGCCTTGTCATTTTCAGCCTTGCCCCAGTGTCAGTTGCAGCCTTGTCATTGCAGTCTTGAAGTTTAAAAATGGCGCCGCCGAGATACAGAGTCCTGTGTATCTCGGGTCTTCTCACACTCCCGAGCGGTGTCGAGAGTAGCCGAGTGTGCTCGGCTCACAGTCACGTCCAGTCCCTTTATTATGTCCATCATAGGGCGGTACTGGGCGTGACTGTGAGCGGAGCCGAGCCGAGTACACTCGGCTATGTATCTCTGCGGGGCCCATGGGCTTGAGCCCAGTCAAGCCCAATGGTAAGTCCAGCCCTGCCTGCCACCAACTAACTGAACATTTATCACTTCCATCAGCTAATCCCCCACAGTTATAACTTTTTGTACCACTTACTCCACCATATTAGATTGTAAGCTCTTATGAGCAGGGCCCTCTTAACTCTCTTGTATTTTATTGTATTGTAACTCCCTTTATATTGTAAAGTGCTGCACAAATTGTTAGCGCTATATAAATCCTGTATAAGTAGAATAATAACAAAAAAGTCCTTACAGTATATGTAATAGGCAAAGCAATTCCACTCGACAAGCCATAAATATTTTGCAGTTAGGGGCTGTTCTTTCTAATGCAGTACTAACGCATAAACAAGGCAAACTACATTGTACCTTATGTGTTTGGTTTACACCACTGTGAAGCAGTGGTCACTAAAAAATTAGGACATGCACCACATCATGTTGCAACACTGCATACCAACATTGCAACACTCTGCTGTGAATAAAGATCTGTTTTGTGACATTTCAATAAAGTTGTAAAAACTTCCAAGCGCACACCAGAGGCCCAGTAGGACATGGCTGCTGGTGTGAATGAGCCTTTAAAGATCTAAACCCAATCTCTAAAATTTCATAGTTCCATATATGCTTTATGCTTCAGCAACCTTGCTGATCCTACCATGAAGGCTCTTGCTTAGGCACATCCTGTTAATGGAACCAATTATCTCCCAGTTGTCCTGATTGTCACATGCCCCCTGGTGGAGACTACAAGCTACTGCACCAACATATATTTGCAGAATCATAGTCCATTATTATCATAAATAAGCCAATTAGAGCAGTAAAGGGGAAATGAAACTGAAGTGCGTGCATTTAGGCAGGACGCGGCTAGAGGAGGTCAGCAGTGCTGTGATATGGAAATCAATATATAATGGAAAAAAGACAATTGCTTATGCCAGAGCTCAAAATTTCAAGTCCTGAGCCACTAACCAGGCCTTAAAAGTTACTCGCCACCAGTTACCCCACCCAACCTCTACCCTGTCCCACCCTTAATTCCATTCTCTAAACACGCCCTTGTAAATTATTTAATGAAATTACACTGTTAGATATTGTAAATATTAACAACAACGTTAACAATATTAACATAAAGCATATCAGTTCCCATCAGTGCAGCCTCATCAGTTCCCATCAGTACAGTCCCACCAATGCCCATCAGTGCAGCCTCATTAGTGCCCATCATTGCAGCCTCATCAGTGCCCATGAGTACAGTCCCATCAATGCCCATCAGTGCAGCCTCATCAGTGCAGCATACCAATGCTGCCTTATCAGTGCAGCCAAATTGCCAGAAGTGATCAGCCAGGAAACTGTCAGCCCACTCTGCCTCTGCTCCTCACCCTCCGCTAAATTCCACTCCCCAAATGCAAGCAGACGAGTGGAAATTTTGAGGGCTGGCTTATGGTACACAGTGCTTTAGCTAATTAAACATCCAGTTTGGGTTTGATCTGCTATAAACTATTTAAACTATATAAACTCTTTAAAGTATCTCACTTTATTTAACACGTTGTTGCAGATTCCTACCTCTTGTTATTCTGAAGAAATCCCTGTGTGTTTGACTGTGCCCATGTTCTGAGTGAGTCCATTGGGAGGGGTTTCATAAATATCAACCAGCTGCTGCACGTGGAAAGCTCTAATGAGGAAATTTGCAGGGTCTAAATCCCTTTAGACGTGATTTCCTACTGGAAGTATCTCACCAAATATGACATTTTTGTTGCAGGGGATGCTGGAAATCTCACTTGTATTTTAGTGCAGACTTCTGGAAAAATCAGTAAGCCAATCACAAAAGCAGGAAATTGCATTTCTGGGGGGCATGCTGTACACATTCTGTATACAGAACACCTCCAGGTAGCCATATTGCATTGCATATTACAGAAAATTACAGAGCTGCAGATTGAAAAGGAAAGGTAGTTTTTAATGTCATTCAATTACAATGTGACTTGTGCCACAATTGTATAAGCTAGCTTATTATTATTTTTTTTATTTGCTATTACCCAATGAAAGTGGAGTTACCCTTTAAACTCTGTTAGGGGACACCGCCTAGCCATTGAGTTGAATTATTCCACTTAGCACTTATCGGTACCTTCAGTTTGCACAGGCTGTTCTATGGACAGGTTCACATTAAATTCTTCTTGCATTTTAGACCTACTGAGCGCATGTGGACTTTCAGTGCAGTGCAAAATCTTTGATGTGTGTTTTTGTATGTGATATATCCTTATTGATGTAATTGAGAGATGAGGGGGGCTTTGTTCTGTGTGTCTTTTCTCTGCTGGGTGCAGGAAAAGACCCCACTGATGGCCTTTTATATGTCCTGTATGTGGAATTCCAAGTATGTTTTAAAAGCATGGCTGGGGTGTGAGGTCACGTTTGTCTCAGGTGGGTGGTAATCTAGCCTTCTGCATGATGTATATAAAGACCACTTTAGTCAAAAGTTAACCTTGATGCACTATTGTTTGAATTTAAAGGGGCACTCTATTCACAATAAAAATCACCTTAAAGTGGTGTGCCCATTTAAAAAAAAAAATATTAAAAGTCAGCAGCTACAAATACTGCAGCTGCTGACTTTTAATTATCGGACACTTATCTGTTCCAAGGTCCAGCGATGTCCCCCCCTCCGTTCAGCGGCACCGGCATTGTAACTGTGGGTGCCCGGCTATGGCATCACAGCCGGGCACCCACTGTGCATGCGCGAGCGGCGCAGCGTGCCGTGAGTGGCCGCGCAATCATCTGGGACCTATCACGTGTCCCAGATGATTGACAAGAGGGAGGGGGCAGAGTTGAGTCCTTCCTGTGCCGAGGGGAAGTGAGGTGAGTAGAGGTGAGTTAAAAAAAAAATCCAAATTTTTTATTTTTTTTTAGGAATATACATTTTTATTTTTTTGTGTGCAACCCCACTTTAAGAAAAGATAAAATGGGTAATGGTATAGGTATTTCTCTTTTTAATAAGCAGTGGCACTGAAGATTCTTTTGCAGCAGCCTATAGCAACTTCGTTTTGTGGAGGAGGAGTCATTGGAAAGGTGACGATCCCTCATGTGTCACATTCCGGAGGATGTTCAGCAGGTGTTTTCTCTTCACTACCGCAGAGATCAGCAGTGCAGGAAGCAAGAGCAGTGAGGATTCCATGCCTTCTTTGCATAGGCAGCTTTATTTAAGGTTGATTTAAGGACAGAGTCGCTTTAATGGTTCCTTTTAATCCAATTAGCCATTGGCTTTAAAGCTGTAGTATTTACCAGAAAGCTAAACCACTGTTATTTAATGTTCTGAAGTTAGAATTAAAAAAACAAAACAAAAAAACTGTACAGCCACCTTTAGTTCTACCAACAACAATGTAGTTTAACCACTTACAGACCGGAAGATTTCCACCCTTAACCACTTAAGCCCTGGATCATTTTTCTGGCTTAAGACCAGAGCACTTTTTGTGATTCAGTACTGCGTCACTTTAACTGACAATTGCACGGTCGTGCGACGTGGCTTCCAAACAAAATTGATGTCCTTTTTTTCCCCACAAATAGAACTTTCTTTTGGTGGTATTTGATCACCTCTAAGGTTTTTATTTTTTGCGCTATAAACAAAAAAATATCAACAATTTTGAAAAAAACTCTTTATTTTTTACTTTTTGTTATAATAAATATCCCCCAAAAATATATAAAAAAAACATTTTTTTCCCTCAGTTTAGGCCGATACGTTATCTTCTACATATTTTTGGTAAAAAAAAAAATTGCAATAAGCGATTATTGATTGGTTGGTGCAAAAGTTATAGTGTTTACAAAATAGGGGATAGTTTTATGGCATTTTTATTAATAATTATTTTTAATAGTAATGGCAGCAATCAGGGATTTTTATCATGACTGCGACATTATGGCGGACACTTTGGACATTTTTGACAAATTTTTGGAACTATTGTCATTTATACAGCAATCAGTGCTATACAAATGCACTGATTCCTCTGGCAGTGAAGGGGTTAACCAGGAGGTGGCAGTGTAGGGATTAAGTGTGTCCTAGGGGCGTGTTTCTAACTGTGGGGGGCATAGCTGTGATTTACAGATCACTGATCTCTGCTCCAATCACAGGGAGCAGAGATCAGTGTCACTTGTTGCTAGGCAGAACGGGGAGATGTTGTTTACATCGGCATCTTCCCCGTTCTCCCTCCTTGTGAGACGATCGCAGGTATGCCCGCGGCGATCGAGTCCACGGGACCCACGGTCGGACACAGGAGGGTCCCAACCGTCGCGCGCGGCAATTTTAAATGGACGTACCTGTACGCCAATTTGCCTGTCCGTGCCATTCTGCCGACGTACATCGTCATGCGCCGGACGGGAAGCAGTTAATGGCCAGGCCTTTTATTCCAATACAGCACTATGTTGCTTTAACTGACAATTGCATGATCATGCGATGCTATACCAAAACAAAATTGATGTCCCTTTTTTCCCTACAGATAGAGCTTTCTTTTGATGGTATTTGATCACCTCTGCAGTTTTTTATTTTTTTGCGCTATAAACAAAAAAAGAGCGACAATTTAAAAAAAATATATTTTTTTACTTTTTTGCTATAATAAAAATAGGGGATAGATATTATTTATTATTGTTATTTATTATTATTTTTATTATTATTATTTTTTTAACTAGTAATAGTGGTGATCTGCGATTTGTGGCAGGACTGCCACATTACAGTGGACAGATAGGACACTTTTGACACTTTTTTGGGACCATTGACATTTATACAGCAATCGGTGGTATACAAATGCACTGATTGCTGTGTAAATGTCACTGGCAGGGAAGGGGTTTACACTAGGGGGCGATCAAGGGGTTAAATGTGTTCCCTGGGAGATGTTTCTAACTATGGAGGGAGGGGACTGACTGGAGGAGGAGAGAGATCGCTGTTCCTAATCACTAGGAACAGCAGATCTCTCTCTCCTCCCCTGCCAGAATGGGGATCTGTCTATTTACATTGACAGATCCCCGTTCTGGCTCTCTTTCCCGTGATCGCCGGTGGCCGGCGGTTATCGTGGCGGCTGGGCAGGCTCACCGGGTGATCTGATGGCTATTAAAGCCCTGCTATGGCTCTTAAAGGAGTCGACGTACACGGATGGCGATTTGCCGCAGTATAATGATGGCGGCTGGTCGGCAAATGGTTAAAGCTGGCTATACACTAGTAGAGTTTTGAATGACAATTGTTAAATTTTAAAGCTTTGGCCATACTTCTCCTTTAAGGATATGCCTGATTTGATACTGATAGGTCAGATAGGTTTTCATGTTAAGTGGTTTTGATAATTCTAAAGGAGATTGTACAAATTGTAATATGTTTGCCAAGTTTTGAAACAATGGTGATCCAGGGGACTCTAAGTCCTTGTACACACGGTCGGAGATTCTGACGGAATGTGTCCGATCGGAGCGTTTTGTCGGATATTCCGACTGTGTGTGGTCTGCATTGGACTGTTTCCGTCTGAATATCCGTCGGACCAAATTTTCCAACTTGCCAGAAATATTTTCCGTCAAAATGCTCCGATCGGACATACTCCGATCATGTGTAGAGAGTTCTGATCGGACCAAGTGCCACGCATGCTCAGATCAAATTCCTACACCAAAGCTATTGGCTACTAGCCTGAACGTAGTCCCGTCGCAACGAAATAACGTCATCACGTTCTGAACGATCGGATTTTCCGACAACTTCGTCCGACCGTGTGTATACAAAAGTTTTGGACAAAATCCGTCAGACAAAATCAGACGGATTTTGGTTGTCGGAATCTCCGACCATGTGTATAAGGGCTAAGAGTGGCCATGGGACATTGAAGGTTGGTAACATTAGTTTCTTGATTGTGGAAATAACTCCCAGCAGTTATTTATGCAACACCATGTTATGTGCAGGTATGTGGGCCGTATATTGGAGCAGTGAATATGGAGCACATATTGGAGCACATATTGCTTCCACAATTGCACATTCATTTCAAAATACTGTCTCGAAGGAGGTGTGGAACAGGTAATATGAAGCTAGGGAACTACAATAGGGAATATGATTGTATTTAGGCCCTAGCTGATACTTTGCTATTGCCATTGCATAGAAAAGATTGGTCTGCTTGTTCAGAGGACAGGAAATTGTCAAGGATGTGTTCCCGTCACCATTATAAGTATAGGTTTTTTTCCTGAAAACATTTTTTTTTAACTATAAGGGGCTTCATGTTTGTCAGCTTAAATCGGTGAATGTGAAAAACTTGCGTTAGTTGTCTGGAAAGCCGTGTTTGAAGAAAGTCTTAATTTTTGTTAAGACTGCTACTGACTGAACACTTTTAAAGTAGAACTATAGGAAAATGTTTTTTTACATTTTGGATAAAGCACGGGAGGGTTATAAGCTTTGTCAGATTTTTTTTTTTTCATCATCGGTGTCCCACTGGGGAGATTTGCCTTTACTTCCTTTCCCATAGCCAAACAGAAAGTGAGAGGAAATCCCTACAAATTAGGGGAACCCCTTGGGAACCCACAGGTCACCAGAACTAGTGTCCCCATTGGATGATTTCTTCTCTATTACTTTTATGGGGACAACTCACAATTTGGATTTTTATTTTACTTTCTCTTTCGATGATAATGGTAAACAGGACAAATAGAGAGGATGAATCTCCTCAACTAGAGTTCAGACAGCAATAAAAACCTGACAAACGTTCTAATGCCTCTGCACTCTATCCAAATCCAAAACTATGAAAAAAGTTTTGCCTTTAATTTAAGGAGATTTTTCTTGTAAACTCTCCATCCCCAAACTATAATCAGATTTTTTTTTTTTGTATTAGTGGGTTAAATTTCGACTTTTTTATGGGCTGATCCACACATATAACTAATGCAGATCACTCTGCTCCAGTACTACACCCAAAGTAGATTTTCCATCTTAGGCTGAGTGAGATAGCATTTCCAGAATTCCCAGATGCACCTTGTTTGATGGGCTTTAGATTTGTGTTAATAGTATAAATTTTAGGCAGGCCATACACGGTTCGAATCTCGGCCGGTTCTGCATGTGTATGGGCAGGCTGAATGTACCAAGTTGATCAATCAACTTGGGTACAACCAGCAAGCCGGGTATTACCTGTGATTATCTCTAGTGGCTGCTATAGCTGCTAGCAATAATATCTGTCTTTTCCCAGAAGAGTTTGCCTTCCAAAAAGTTACATTTTGGTTTCATCTGAAAAGAGCACCTTCTTCCACATGTTTGCTGTGTCCCCCACATGGGTTCTCGTAAACTGTAAACGAGACTTCTTATGTCTTTCTTTCAACAATGGCTTTCTTCTTGCCACTCTTCCATAAATGCCAGATTTGTGGAGAGCACAACTAATAGTTGTCCTGTGGACATATTTTCCCACCTGAGCTGTGGATCTCTGCAGTTCCTCCAGAGTTACCATGGGTCTCTTTGCAGTTTCTCTGATTAATGCTCTTCTTGCCCGGCCTGTCAGTTTAGGTGGACGGATGGCCATGTCTTGGTAGGTTTGCAGTTGTGCCATACTCTTTCCATTTTTTGATGATGGATTGAACAGAACTCCGTGAGATGTTCAAAGCTTGGAATATATTTTGATAACCTGATCCTGCTTTAAACTTCTCCACAACTTTATCCCTGACCTGCCTGGGTGTGTTCCTTGGCCATCATGATGCTGTTTATTCACTGAGGTTCTCTAACAATCCTCTGAGGGCTTCACAAAACAACTGTATTCATAGTAAGATTAAACTCCTCATGAGTGGACTCTATTTAATTAGGTGACTTCTGTAGGCAATGGGTTCCACTAGATCTTAGACAGGGGTATCAGAGTAAAGGTTGCTGAGTACAAATGCACGCCACACTTTTCAGATATTTATTTGTAAAAAAAAAAAATTGCAAATCATTTATCGTTTTCCTTCCCCTTCACAACTATGTGCCACTTTGTGTTGGTCTATCACATAAAATCCCAATAATATACATTTAAGTTTTTTGGTTGTAACATGACAAAATGTGGAAAATTTCAAAGGGTGTGAATACTTTTTTGAGGCACTGTATAATAGAAAATTGGGTAATGCGGGTACAAGATAGACATACCTTTATTATGTCATCGTGGAAAGGGCAAAGTGGCACAAAAACCACTAAAAAAAATCTCAAGTTGTAGTCAAACCACCAAAATTGAATCATAAACTGAAAGGCCTGAGATTTGTGTGGAACTGGCCTTTAAGAGACTGTAGGCCTGACTTTCATGTTGCTGATTGGGCCTCCGTGCCAGTGTCCCATCAGTATGTCCTAGACTGTCTTTCATATAGCCCATCAGACATTTGCAAACCAAAGTAACGTTTGAGCTGGGTGAGAGCAAAAGAAGTGCGTTTGTTTGTGTGTTTGGTTTGCCTTTGTAACAGAAGAGCTGTGTCTTGTGTTCCCGTCTTCAGAGACACTTGGAATACATTTCATCCCAGCAGCTGCTTTCTTTCTTAAAATTGTACTGGAGTGACACCGGCATTAACACCTCACATTCTGCTCTAGCCTTATTCGCTGATATATGGATCTGGGTTACTTGTATTCTTTGTACAGCGGTGTTCAAAAGGGATTTTTATTTCTTTATTTTACTCATTTATTTTGTGTAGCGTTAGACAAAGCACACTGAACTATGCACATCAGTTGTCACCCCTGCAGTGGCTTTAATGTCTTCTGCCCCCACCTTATTCATACAGACAGAGCTATAGAATACACACAGTTTAGGTGGAAGTCAGTTAAAGCGGACCTCCACACTGACGTGGAAGTTCCGCTCATCTGATCCCTCCCCCCCTCCGGTGCCACAATTGGCACCTTTCAGGGGGGATGGGGGTGCAGATACCTGGATAATCCAGGTATCTGCACCCACTTCTGGGACAAGCTAGCCGCAGATACCCCCCGTTGTGTTCTGGGAAACACTCAGTTCCCAGGACACAGCGGGGACCAGTGGAGACGTGCAGCGCAACTCGCGCATGCGCAGTAGGGAACCGGGCAGTGAAGCCGCAATGCTTCACTTCCCGATTCCCTGACAGAGGATGGCGGCGGGGGCAGTGGAGAGACGAGCGATTGCTTGTCATCTGCCGCCGACATCGATGGACCCTGGGACAGGTAAGTGTCAATTTATTAAAAGTCAGCAGCTGCAGTATTTGTAGCTGCTGGCTTTTAATTTTTTTTTAAAGGTGCAGCTCCTCTTTAAAGTGTTAATAAACCCACAACAGTAAAATCAGATAAGATGAACCTCTAAGTACTCAACTTATTTTATTGAGGTTAGTTTTAATTTACTTGTTATTAACCACTTTCAGACCGGACCATTTTGCTGGTCAAAGACCAGACCACTTTTTGCGATTCGGCACTGCTTCGCTTTAACTGACAATTGCGCGGTCGTGCGACGTGGCTCCCAAACAAAATTGACGTTCTTTTTTTCCCACAAATAGAGCTTTCTTTTGGTGGTATTTGATCACCCCTGCGGTTTTTATTTTTTGCGCTATAAACAAAAATAGAGCGACAATTTTGAAAAAAACTCATTATTTTTTACTTTTTGTTATAATAAATATCCCCCAAAAATATATAAAAAAACATTTTTTTCCCTCAGTTTAGGCCGATACGTATTCTTCTACATATTTTTGGTACAAAAAATCACAATAAGCGATTATTGATTGGTTTGCGCAAAAGTTATAGCGTTTACAAAATAGGGATAGTTTTATAGCATTTTTATTAATAATTTTTTATTATTTTTTTTTTTACTAGTAATGGCGGCGATCAGCGATTTTTATTGTGACTGCGACATTGTGGGGGACACATCGGACATTTTTGACACATTTTTGGGACCATTGTCATTTATACAGTAATCACTGCTATATAAATGCAGTGATTCCTGTGTAAATGACACTGGCAGTGAAGGGGTTAACCAGGGGGTGGCAGTGTAGGGGTTAAGTGTTCCTAGGGGTGTGTTACTAACTGTGGGGGGGTTGGGCTTTCATTTAGTGAACACTGATCTCTGCTCCAATCACATGGAGCAGAGATCAGCGTCACTAGTTGCTAGGCAGAATGGAGAAATGCTATTTACACGGCATTTCCTCCATTCGGCCGCTCCGTGAGACGATCGCGGGGATGCCCACGGCGATAGAGTCCGCGGGTCCCGCGACCGGACTCACGGGGCCCGACCAGCGCGGGAGCGCGCCGCCGACGGCACGCTCCCGATGGCAGGGCGGCATTGAATATTGGACGTACCTGTACGCCAATATGCCTGCCCGTGCCATTCTGTCTACGTACATCGTCGTGCGCTGGTCGGGAAGTGGTTAAAGTGTTACTACAGTAAATCCACAGCAGTAAAATCAGTCTGTATATGCAGTAAATCATGCTTGTTATACTCTCTGTGGAACCTAAGGGGTTAATCCTCTGCATTGTGTAATAAGGCTGTTTGATCCTGTCCTCTCCTTTTTTTTTTCTTTCTGTCTCCAATCCATCTGCCGATAGAACACTTTCTTGGGGGCACTCTGCAGATGCTCAGTTTAGTGTGTTTTGCTAGAGAGTTTTTTTTTTTTTTTTCTTGGGATGGTGCATGTGGTCAGCACTGGGCCAATCAGCACTGTCCAGAAAGAAGGTTGGGGGTCCTGCATAGGACAGTCAGAGTAGAATGAAAACTCCTTCTACAAGCTTTAAAGGGTTTGTAAAGGTTCGTGTTTTTTCACCTTAATGCATCCTATGCATTAAGGTGAAACAACACCTGGCAGTGACCGGCCCCCCATCCCCCCAGTTTTACTTACCTGAGCCCTGGAACTTGACCCAAGGGGAAAGGCTGTCTCTCTGCCTGGGATTCTCGGCTCTTGATTGGATAGATTGATAGCAGCACAGCCATTGGCTACCGCTGCAGTCAGTCAAATCCAATGACGTAGGTGCTGGGGGGCGGGGCCGAGTCCTGCATTCTGCCTCTATGGACTCCGAATGCTGGACTAGGGAGTTCATCTGCAAGGTGACCCCCTGGGAGATTGCTTCTACCAGGGGGTTATCTGATATGGGGAGAAGCCGCGAGAGCCACTGAGGGACCCCAGAAGAGGATGTTCGGGGGCCACTATGATATGTTTGTTATTTGGAAAAAAAAACCCTTACAATCACGTTAACCAGACACTCATAGAAGACATAAGAATGCTATATACTACTGATGAAAAAAGGTATTTTTCAGTTTATATACTTACTAAAATAATTGCATGTTCTGTGGGAGACCAGATATAGTGAATGGAGGATCCTGGGGTTGGAAACACTTTAGTCACTACCCGCTAACAGTACATTTACTGCTAAAAGGCAGAACCGCATCGTTCCCGTATGTCATGGCGAACTTCCTTGTTGTTCAGATGTATGTGCACGCCCCCTGCTGAACTGTGCTGTAATTGGACACAGCACGAGTTTGTCAGCAGGTTCCAGCCAATGATTTTAGCTGTATACCTGCTAAACGGCTGTGGCTAATCACAGTTCTGTGTTTAAAAACAGAATGCAGAACAGCGATTGGACTTCTCCCTTAAATCAACTCTCAGTTCAGGGAGTAAAGGCAACCAGATCCTGTGAGTAAAAGCAGCACACATTATACTTGTTAGGCACACATTTAACCCCTTGCTTGTCCTTCTGATCACTCCTATTACCTATTAGTGTCATTAGTGCAGTATTATCACCAATTACCCTATTAGTGTCTCTAGCGATGTCCGTGTCTTTCTACCAATGGCTTGTGAAGTCTCTCGTAGTAATGAGAGTTTAGTCCGGTCTTGTGGCACAATTGTAACATCATCTTTTTGGGTAACATTAGCTGCTTTTTGCTGCAAAGGAGACCGATAACACAGAAACGGTGCACTTAGCGTAGTAATATTTGTGAATACATTGTTAAACGTTTTTCATTATAAGTAGATATGGGGGCCATACACACTAGGGGAAATGTATCAAAACCGAGGAAAACGACCTGGAGTAGCTGTGCATGACAACCAATCAGCTTCTATGGCCAGCTTGTTCAATTAAAGTGATTATAAAGCTATATATATTTTTTTAATAACATACATGTTATACTTACCTGCTCTGTGCAATAGGTTTTTCACAGGGTAGCCCTGATCCTCCTCTTCTTGGGTCCTCAGCCGGTGCTCTGTGCTCCTCCTCCTCTCCATGTGCCATCATAGGAAGCTGCTTCCTATGGTGGTACATGTGCGGGCTCAGTGTGTCCATTGACACACGCAGTGCGACCTGCCCACCCCCTGCTCCCTGGTCACTGGATTTGATTGACACCAGGGGGAGCCAACGGCTCCTGATGCTCTCAATGAGCCCAGGGAGAAAGGAGAGAGAGAGAGCAGTGCCGCTGCTCTCTAGCACAACGCTGGATTGCGATGGGGCTGGGGGGAGCTGACAATGCAAGGTTTTTTTACATTAGGGAAAAAAAAACCTTTAGCCTTTACAACCACTTTGTAAATAAAAGATAGAAGCTGATTGGTTGACATGCACAGCTGCTGCAGATTATGGTTGCTCCAGTTTTGTAAAACTCCCCTCACTGTGCGAACAGTGTTTGTTACTCTTTTATATAAGAGTAACGGATACTTTAAGTTAACTGGTCTTTTAAACAATGTGCGGACAGAGCGAATCTAGCCCTTCTCCCGTAATTGCACCTATAACTTTAAAGTTTTGCTCCCATGCCAAGGAAAACGGCTGCTGCTGATTTTGGAAAAGAATTCCTCGCAGGCATCTATATACGTCTGCCAAGATACACCTTTTACTTATTGCTCTGATAAAACCTTATTAGATTCAATTTTCGTGATTAGTATGAATGACTGCAGAGGAATACAAATAGAGTATTACTCGGAGAGAGAAAAATTACATGCTTGGCCTGTTCTTCAGACAAAAAAAAAAAAGCAACACACACAGGTCCTGTAACCCAATCTCATGGTTTCATTTATTTATATATTATTTTTTATAGCATGTTTAAATTGCACAAGATTAGTATGTAACAATTTCGTGAATGCGCGAGTCACCACTGTAGCCTGTGGTTGACCGCTGACTTTGTAACAGATGTGACATGGTGTCACTGGCCTCAAGAGTCACCCAAACCGCAGCAGGTACAGTGCTGCAACTGTCATCATGGACCATTAAGTGACATTTAACGCCGGTCTCACTGGTGCGATGTCCGTGATCGGATGTGATTCGCACCGCACTGCAAATCACATGTGATCTCTGTGTGATGCGATTTCAGCCATACAGCTAGTATGGCTGAATTTGCATCATATTTGACCCAACTTGCACAGGACCCTTTTTTTGGTCCACAGCATCGCACCCATGCGATCCGATTTCTGTCCGAATTTGCAGATCGCACTGCGATATGTGAACTAGTTTGGGGGTGTCATTAACTTTTAATTGACACTCCCAAGAGTTCGCATAGGGCAGTGTGAACTGCCGCTGTGAGACATGCGATGCAGGAACCCACAGTGGATTTGCAGGGTTCCCCCATTTCTGCAGTTTGAACTGAGCCTACATCCCAATTGAACCAGTTTAGTGTATTACTAGCATACTGCATATAAAGTAGTAAATATGACTCTAAAGCCCCATACACACGATCAGAAATTCTGCAGGCAAAAGTCGGATGTGAACTTTTGGTCAGAAATTCCGTCAGGGTGTATTCTCCATCGGACTTTTGCTGGCAGAGTTCCAGACAGAAAAAGATTGAGAGCAGGTTCTCTATTTTTTGGTCAGAAAAAGTTCTGATCGAAAATTCCCGGCGTGCAAAATTCCTACGCACGCTCAGAAACAATTTGACGCATGCTTGGAAGCATTGAACTTAATTTTCTCGGCTCGTCGTAGTGTTGTACGTCATCGCGTTCTTGACGGTCGGAAGTTCAGATAACTTTTGTGTGACCGCATGTATGCAAGCCAAGCTTGAGTGGAATTCCGTCAGAAAAAAAACATCCACGTTTTTTACGATGGAAAATCCGCTTGTGTGTATTGTAATCATTCTAATTAGCCTAATTTTGCAGAAAAGATTAAAGTGGAAGTAAACCCATCGATTTAATAGTTTCAAAAAACAGTTACATTCCCAGCATGCCAGAAATGCTAACGGCCACATTGGTTGTGCTCTCAATCAAACTGTTAAACCATCCAATGGCTGGTGTGATAACTGATCACATGTGCAGCATTATGACAGATGAAGATTAAACAGAGGCCAAGATGGCAGCTTCCTTGGCTGAAAACGATAGAAGGGTTTACTTCCACATTAAATAAGCTGTGCTTCCAGCAAATAGGACAGCTGGACCACGGCTCTCACACACTCGGCTCCCTTGCAGCCTGGCATGCCCCACTCTGAACACTGCTCTAATCAATATTTTACTCCCTGCACAGTGCTGTTGATTAGAGCAGTGTTCAGAAATGGCATGTTAGGGAGTTGGGCTGTTATTACTGTGTCTGATATTCCTCTTCTAGTTCCATCAGTTGTTTCAGCTCCTAGTACATAGCGCCCAACTGTTCCTCATTTGGAGAAAATTCCCTTTGCCCCTTTTACTTTCTGAAATGTCCCTCTCTTTGGTCTGACGTATAGACCTAAATAAAAATTTAGTGTTTAAAGCGGGAGTTCCGGCATTTTTTTTTTTTTAAAAGCCAGCAGCTACAAATACTGCAGCTGCTGACTTTTAAAATAAGGACACTTACCCGCCCAGCGCGCCCGCGATGTCGGCACCCGAAGCCGATCACTCGATCGTCTCTCGGATGCTGCCGCGGCCATCTTGGGTATGGGAATCAGGAAGTGGAGCCTTGCGGCTTCATTTCCCGGTTCCCTACTGCACATGCGCGAGTCGCGCTGCGCAATAAGGATGGTCCCCGTTGTCTCTGGGATCCGTGTGTTTCCCAGCAGACAGCGGGGGACCTTCGGAAAGGGGCGTAAATATCCGCAGATTCTGCGGATATCTATGCCGGAAGTGGGGGCAGATACCTGTACTGTACAGGTACCTGCACCCCCCTCCCCCCTGAAATATGCCAATTGTGGCGCCGGAGGGGGGGAGGGTTCCAATGAGCGGAAGCTCCACTTTAGGGTGGAGCTCCGCTTTAAAGTGGTTTTAAAGGCATGCATGAAGGTAAAAAAAAACCTTCTGAGTGTGCCCAGCCCCTCCTAATACTCACCTGGGCCCCCCTCTCGATCCAGCCATGTGCACGAGAGCTGAGGCAGTGGCTCTGGCTACTGTCAATTACAGCCAGTGGGCCAATGAGGAAAGAGCGGGGGGCGGGGGCGGGGGCTGAGCCACAGCTGTGTGTGTCTTATAGACACATAACAGGACTCCAGGCGAGCATGCATCAGTGCCCCCAGATCAAGTGGCTTGTTATTGGGAGCACTTGCTGAAGAGTAGGAGCCAGGGGTGTCGGCGAGGGATCTAAAAAGGGAAGGATTGGGGCTGCACTGTGTAAAACCACTGCATAGAGCAGGTAAGTATAACAAGTTTGTTATTTGCCATTTACCCCTGATCAATATGCTAATAATCGTTTAAAATCAAATCTTTACATTTTCATTACACACCTTATTTTAATATCAAGTGATGTCACCTGTGCTTCTCTATGTAATGCAGGCAGAGTATGGTTGGTGGGAGGGTTGCAGGGCACTGTACATTGCATTCTGATAACATCACAAATCCCTGCCACTCTCCGGCCTGAAATAAATGCTGACTTGTGGGAGGAATTATGCAAATATCAAAATTCCTTGATGGGTGTATGTGAGTCAGGATGAGTTGACATTTCTAGGCAGAATGCATTTTCACACAGATCGCTCTAGATAATGCCCAGATGTGATGCTGAGCTTTCCAATGGGTACACTGATTCTGGTAACCCTGATGACAACAGTAGATTCCTTCCCTTTAGAGGGATTTTCTCTCACTTCCTGTTTTGACTTTAGGACAGGAAGTGAAGGGAAATCTCCCCAGTGGCTCAGATGTGAAAAAATAAACCTTATAGAGCTCATGACCCTCCCTTAATCTATCCAAAATGAAAAAAAGTGTCCTTTAGTTCTACTTTAAAGTATGTTAGTGGATTAAAAAAAGTAACATAAAGGCATATGCATTATGGTATATGCAGCCTAAATGTTTTACAATAATAAATGAAGAGATTTTAATTGGGTTTAATTTTTTCAGATTTATTTTAAATGCATGAAGGTAAAAAACCTTCAGTTTGCAGCTCCCCCCTCAACCCCCCTAATACTTAAGCTCAATCCCAATACAGTGATGTGCAGGAGACCCGAAGCTCTCCCGGGTCTCTCCCTCCTGATTTGCTGAGATGCAGCAGCAGGAGCCTTTGGCTACCACTGCTGTCAATTACAGCCAGTGAGGCAGGGGACGGGGCTGAGCCATACTGTCTGTGTCTGATGGACACAGGGAACCGCCTCAGGAGTGAGCACGCACAGGTGCTCCCACAGCAAGTGGCTTGCTATGGGGGCACTCGGCAAGGTGGAGGGGCCCAGAGCGCTGGCGGGGGGCTCTAGAATAGGGGGATCAGGGCTGCTCTGTACAAAACACTGCAGAGAGCAGGTGGGTATGACATGTATAAACATTTTCCTTTGCAATCACTGTGCAGGAGTAAGGAGTTTTATGGTTGTCTGTATCCCTAGGAAGCTTCCCCCCTACTTCTTGTCTAGGAGGGACACAGACGGCAATTAAAATCCTTCTACAGTGCCTTGAAAAAGTATTCACACCCCTTGAAATTTTCCACATTTTGTCATGTTACAACCAAAAACTTAAATGTATTTTATTGGGATTTTATGTTATAGACCAACACAAAGTGGCACATAATTGTGAAGTGGAAAGAAAATAAACATGTGAAAAGTGTGGCGTGCATTTGTATTCAGCCCCCCCGGATTCAATACTTTGTAGAACTACCTTTCGCTGCAATTACAGCTGCAAGTCTTTTTGGGTATGTCTCTACCAACTTCTTGTTCAAACATTTTATTGAGAAATGTACGGTAATACAGATTACAGGGTTAAAGGGAGGGTCATTCCCAATTTGCAAGTAGAGGTAACAATAATGTATATAAAAAATGAGAGGAGGAAATCAGGATGCAGCCCGTATGTTTAAAAGAAGTTTGAGAATCAGCTATATAGGTGAGAACCAATATCCTGACACATAGAAGATCGGGAACCTAAAGGTAAACAATGGAAGGTCAGAAAGATGAGGACCAGTGTGGGTAGAGGTCTGCCGTCAGGTGTGTCAAAAGACACTGGGGTGCGGGGCCCACTAAGATGCCAATGATCTGGGGCGAATAATTCTCTGTATCACAGATCAGTATAGCTAGGCAAAGGGAAATGCCCTAAGGGGGAGAGCGATCCGAAAAGGGATTTAGGAGAAGAGAGGAGGGGATGGGGAAAGGGAGGGGAGGGGCAAGGGGGAGATAAGAAAGAGGACAGGGAAGAGTTGGAATGTTGCCGGGGGAAGGGGGGAATAAAGGGAGGGGGACAGAACCGGTGCCTACATGCAAGCTGAGTTAGGATGGGGGGGTAGGTTAGGGGAGAGAGTAATAAGCTATTAAAATCAGGGTGGAGGAAGTGTTTGACCTATGGCTGCCACAGGCGCTCATCTCCACCAACTTTGTACATCTAGAGAGTGACATTTTTGCTCATTCTTCTTTGCAAAATAGCTCAAGCTCTGTCATATTGCATGGAGAGCGTCAGTGAACAGCAATTTTCAAGTCTTGGCACAGATTCTCAATTGGATTTAGGTCTGGACTTTGACTGGGCCATTCTAACACATGAATATTGCTTTGATCTAAACCATTCCATTGTAGCTCTGGCTGTATGTTTAGGGTCGTTTTCCAGCTGGAAACTCTGCTCTAGTCTCAAGCCTTTTGCATACTCTAACAGGTTTTCTTCTAAGATTGCCCTTGATGCTGCCACCACTACGTTTCACGGTGGGGATGGTGTGCTCAGAGTAATGTACAGTGTTCGTTTTTCGCCACACATACCGTTTTGCTCTTAGGCCAAAAAGTTCAATTTTGGTCTCATCTGATCAGAGCACCTTCTTCCACATGTTTGCTGTGTCCCCCACATGACTTCTCACAAACTGCAAACGGGTCTTCTTATGGCTTTCTTTTAGCAATGGCTTTCTTCTTGTCACTCTTCCATAAAGACCAGATTTGTGGAGTGCATGACTAATAGTTGCCCTATGGACAGATTCTCCTACTTGAGCTGTGGATCTCTGCAGCTCCTCCAGAGTTACCATGGACCTCTTGGTTGCTTCTCTGATTAATGCTCTCCTTGCCCGGCCTGTCAGTTTAGGTGGACGGCCATGTCTTGGTAGGTTTGCAGTTGCACTATACTCTTTCCATTTTCGGATGATGGATTGAACAGTGCTCTGTGAGATGTTCAAAGCTTGGGATATTTTTTTATAACCTTACCTTGCTTTAAGCTTCTCCACAACTTAATCCCTGACCTGTCTGGTGTGTTCCTTGGCCTTCATGATGCTGTTTGTTCACAATGGTTCTCTAAGAAACCTCTGAGGGCTTCACAGAACAGCTGTATGTATACTGAAATTAAATTACACACAGGTACACTCTGTTTACGAATTAGAGTCAAATATGTTTTTATTGCGTTTAACAGGGAAAAACGATACAATATATGTTACAGCTGGATGTTCAATACACGAGGTAGTACAAAACATAGTAGGTATAGAAGGTATATTTTTGATTGTAAACCGATGAAATCTATGTATATAGCCATATGCTAGTATGGGTCGGTTTAACCCACCATGTATTGCAGAACATCTGGTAGAGAATGGGAATAAAAACCTCCAGGTCTAAGTCATTATAGCATAAAGTTGAGGGAAGAAAGCATAAAGAAGATAGGGAGGGGAGAAATCAGTAGAAGAGGGGAGAGGGGCTATGGGGGTGAGCAGACCTTGGTGCGACATGCCGGAGGGTCAAGAGCACAGGACGTGGTTATTTCAGAGGAGGGGGGGTCAATAGGGTTTTCAAGGCCTCAGAAGTAGAGTATTCAATCAATATGAGCCATAGAGTTTTGAATTTAAAAGGTATCGTTGTCTAGGGCTATCATCTCTTCCATACGCATGATTTCATTGACCACTGGCGGTTGTGGTTTTCCAAAAAAGGGGTATAAGTTTCCTGGCCGCCGATAGGAAGAATCGTAACTGAGTACGTTTTTGCGAGGGTATGGAGCCCGGAAGCATAGACAATAGAGCTACCTCCGGAGTGGATGTCGTTGGTTGATCGTAAAAGCTACTGTAGATGGTGAAAACCTGGGACCAAAGGAGTTGGATGGCCTTGCACACCCCCCATATGTGGAGATAACTTCCCTCTGTGTCACCGCACCTGCAACACGAAGTGGGGGTAGAGGGGAAGATTCTATGAAGTGATTGAGGGTCCCTGTCCCACCTAGATACGAGTTTAAAGTTCTTCTCTTGTATGTAGCAAGAGATGGAGGATTTATGTGTGAAGTGGAAAGACTTTTGCCAGTCATCTGGAGTGAGATCTCTTCCTAGGTCCGTGGCCCTCTATTTACGAATTAGGTGACTTCTGAAGGCAATTGGTTCCACTAGATTTTAATTAGGGGTATCAGAGTAAAGGGAGCTGAATACAAATGCACGCCACACTTTTCACATATTTATTTGTACAAAATTTTGAAAACCCTTTATCATTTTCATTCCACTTCACAATTATGTGCTACTTTGTGTTGGTCTATCACATAAAATCCCAATAAAAACATTTACGAAGTCAAGAATAGGGTTACGCAGGCAATGATACACAGCAGAATCGAAGCGACTGTTCGAGACACTGTCCCCCGACATTCTAAAATCTGGCAACCATGGGTTGATCATTATCTACCTCCACATTTTGATCGCCATTTATTAGAACCATAGTAACAAACATCCCTCGGTCAACAGTTGACTGCTGGCCTTCGGATGTTTAGTGGGAGCTGACCGACCACAACCCTTCTCTCTTCACTTTCTCCTTTCCACGCTTAAAAACCCTTTTGCTATTCCTCCCCTATTCCCCTCCCTCTCTTCCCCTCTTTTTCTTATCTCTTTCTTTCCTGCTTTTCCCCCCCTCTCCCTTTCTTCTCCTTCTACTTTTCTCACCTTGTACTTTAACATCTGCCCTCTAAATGTACCCAACTGCTATATACGCTCACCCTAGTGGTGACTTTGGGTAGCACTAGTTATGGTTTGAATGTTCTGCAGCTTTTAGTATGCACAGAACTAGATATTCTGCACTCTTCTATGTGATAGTGTCCTAGCCTCAACGTATACTACACACATCTGTCCATACGTTCTAGTGTCTAGGCCTAATACTAGTTAGGTTTCAGGCTGATCCATATCGCACTGTTAATTCGTCAACTTTATTGTAACCTGACATGGTCTGGAGTACATTTTGTTCTTATTTTTCTCATTGTGTACAAGACAAAATGCTGTTTCCTATACGCTGTATGTTTCCAATGTTAATAAAAAACTTTTTGAAGATGAAAAACATTTACATTGTTGGTTGTAACCTGATGATAAAATGTGGAAAATGCCAAGGGGTATGAATACTTTTTCAAAGCACTGTATGTGTCCATCTTAAATACAGACTTACGTACCAGTATGTTGAATGATTTCTAAAAACAATAATATTGTCTTTAAAACCAGATCACATGATCCTGATCATCTGTTTTCTGTGTAAAAATCCTTGCAGAGGTTCGGTTGGTAATGTGACAAAGTCACATGACACTGGGAGGAGAATTGCTTTGCAAGCCACTCGGTAGGCGAGCTATAGGGAGCGATTGTGCTATCAGTCAGCCACTGTGGCCAAAGGGAGAGTAGTTGATATGACTATAAAATCCCACTTCCTGTGGCAAATGTATTTTATTTATTTATTTTATAGTAACTTATACAGCGCCATTAATTTACGCAGCACTTCACATATATGTTGTACATTTACATCTGCCACTGCCCTCAAGGAGCTTACAATCTAGGATCCCAACTGACATTCATACATATATACATATTAGGGCCAATTTAGACCGATTTGCACTTGTTTTAGTACAGTACTAGCACTACAGTCCATTGGAACTGATATCTAAGATTTAGAGCCTGATATATGAAGAATGTTGGCTGCAGAGCAATGGTGTAAATGATGAGGCGCATTGGAAAGGGCTTAGGATTGCTAGTTATGAAATAAATATTGCTTTGACTTCCACTTTTAAAGTCAGTCTGTGAACTGCTAGAAATATTGTAAGCATAGGAATGTTAATAATTAAACAAATTCACATTGAATCTAAGTAGCATTATTGTATGTAGCCAAAAAAAGCTGATCTGGAGGGGATATTTTTTTCATTAAACCTGGAATTTCAATCTAAAGTAAACCTGTATTTACTGTAAATGGGATGATTTGGTAGTATAAATAAAATCCAGGCACTTGGAATTCCCTTATAACTGTAAATCTCGATTAAAGTGTTTCAAGAGCCCCAAATACCAACCTGGATGTTGGCATTTTGCTCTGTCTCCAGCACCATCTTCACTAGACTACAAGACCAAATCGGCCAAAGTGGCGATTTCCTAACACAAGTTGTTATTTGCACTATATAAAGCACCCTAGGTTTTAGGGCTTTGGGAATACTAGGGATGACGTTTTCAATTTAGTTCAAGCCAATTGTGTCCATCTTGACACATTGGGAACAGTCCAGTTTTTCTGTTTCACAGCTGGGTGGGCCTTTCTCATGTTGTTTGTAGTGAAGCCAGATGGGATTTGAATAAATCGGAGGCCAGTCTTAAAGTTTTCTGTTTTGGGAGATATGAATTTAGAGCTGAAAGGGGTCTGTTGCTCATAGTAACAGCCAGATTTAATCTAAAATGGAAGCAAGCATTGCCAATGCCACAGACTGAAGTTTATTGGAACTTGCTGTGGCTTGAATTTCAATGCTGGCTACAGTTCCCTAGGTCATCCATTATGTTCTGTTCCTTTAGGCGCGCTCGTCCTATAACTCTGTAATGTTTACTAAATGACATGTACATGGGAAAAGTTAAGACTATATACATATATTGGTGAGCTAGTAAACCTGCCTAAACAAACTTCACTGACCTTGAACAAACTAATATTCCTCATGCGGCCTTTTTGAATGGCTTCCAAAAGCCACAAGTGGGAGAGGATTTTGGACCTCCTCCCAGAACAAAGCCAGCCTTCACTCTGGAGGCCACCTGAGGGATCAAAAGCGCTGACGTACCCTCTGAATTTCTCAGAGGTTATGGTTTGCTAGTCCGAACTATGGCTGCCAGGAGAGAGAGAAGGAACTTTTTCTGTAATTATCCTGGGACCCACCAGGGGAGGAGGAACAAACTTAAGTAGAAGTCCCAACAAAAAGGGACATTTGTAGTTTTGAGACATGCAATTTTCTGTTTGGAAAATGCAAATATATACTGTATATAACTTTAAACTTTTGCACAGTACTGTATATATGTGTATGTGTATATATATATATATATATATATATATATATATATATATATATATATATATATATATATATATATGGGGTAATCCCTCCAGCAGCAGTATTGTGTTCTGCCGGCGGGGAGCCCTCTCTGCCAGCAGAGCACAATAAGCACTGCTAACGGCTATAGCTGCTGGCAGAAATTGCATGCAGAAAATCAGACAGACTGAATGTGCTGAAATTGATTGATGGATCGACTTCAGTACAGCCAGCTTGCAGATAGAGAGATCGAATCTTGGCCGGTTCCTGCTTAACCGGCCAAAATGTCTTCCATCACTGGCCAGCTTTAATCTAGTTGGCACCAGTTGTCAATCAGTCTTTCTCACTGAGATGTGTCTTTTGCAGTCCTACACATTATACAGTAAATGTCTGCATTTCTCATATTACCCCCTGTTGGCTGGGAACATATTCTCAGTCAGTGAGGATTGGAATATCTTGGGAGAATAATTGTGGAGGGACTATTCCGGAGGAGCTGTTGGTTGGCCAACTTTCCCAAAATTCCTCCTACTTGACCAGGGACCCAACATTGAATGGAGGCAAGATTATTGGGGATGAACTCTCTGTAGCACTGATTGATGACCGAGCAATTTACAGATGTGAAAATACTGAAAAATCATTTAGACAATTATGCTAGCAGCCTTTTAACATACATCTGAGTTGCTGATGGTTGGAGTTCTGCTTTAGGGTTGGCAAACTTTAGGTACATATCACATGCACTGCTTTTCACGGAAGTGGGCAATAGAAACAGATATTTAAAGTGTTACTAAACCCAGGACCCTGCATTCACTGTGCCTGGTCTCCCACAGTGCACAGAACATAGAAATGCAATTAGTTTAGTAAATATAAACTGCTAAATACCTTTTCTTATCAACAGTATATAGCAGTCTTGTGACTTGTATCACTGGTTAAAGCTTGTAGGAGGAGTTTTCATTTTCCCCTGATCCTCTGTCTGGACAGTGCTGATTGGCCCTCTGGTGATCACATGCACTCCCCCAATTAAAATAATACACATCAAACTGAGTGTGTGCAGCCTGACTCCTAAAGCTCTGGTCTATAAGGAAATGGCCAGGAGTCAGTGGAATAAGGGGAGGATCAGAGAAGATAGGCTCAAACAGCCTTAATACACAATGGAGAGGATTAACCCCTTTGGTTCCACAGTGAATATAACAAGCATGCTTTACTGCATATCCAGACTGATACTAATATTGTGGATTTAGTAACAAGTAAACTAAAACTAACCTCAATAAAATAAGTTGGGGGCTTAGAGGTTAATCTTACTTTATGTATTTATATTTGATGTCTAGGCAAATAACTCTCCTTAAAATGCTTTATAATAAACATGTATCGGAGACAAGATTCTATGAAAGAAGAAAATCTATTAAGTGTCATGGTCTCGGAATGAGTACCTGGTAAGATATGTATGGAGGCAGCTAAGCATGACAATATGACTTCGGTGTATAGTAATTGAGCTGGACTAACAAAGCAGAGCTATAACCGGGGCGATTAATCTACAGCAGTGTGTTTAATTTCAAGGTATTACATTTCATTTATATCATTCTTCCCTCTGTGATTCCATGCAAGGCTGAAGATTTACATCTTTGTTTTCTGACATGAAAATGAGAATTATGTTAAAACAAGACTTTAGACCCATTGATGGGAAACACAACAGTTTCTTTGCTGTATATTAAAAAAGATGCCAAAGTTGGAAAAACAGCTTTCTGAGAGTCCTTTTCTGAAAATGTTTCTTTTTTCCTGGTCAGTAGACCTTGGTTCCACGAGTGTCCCCATGCAATAAAGTCACTTCCAACTCTTTTCTAGTTGATGGATAGTCCAGATCTAATATTTTTTCCCATCTGCAGTTGCCCATTTTGTTTGTTATATGGAGCAGCATTAAATGTACTATTGAATGGGGACACTTTATCTAGACACTGTATGAGTATCTATAGAAACCACCTTTATCTTTGGGCTCTTCTTGAAAGTGGTCTTCTCTTTACTACAGCATGACTAGTGACCATAGGTGTGTGCAGCCTATTGTATTAGGGTGTGCAGCCCAGAGTACAAACACACGTGTGTATATCAGAAGAGCAGTGAACAGCGTCAGTAGGGCAGTGGATGGTGTCAGTCCTTTTTTTTAATCTTTATTATTTTTTAATTATTTTTTTTCAATTATATATTTCTTAATTCTTTTTTACAATGTAATTTTTATGATTTTTTTTTTTTTACAATGTGTTTAGCCCTGATGGGGGGTTTTGGGGAAATAGCCGGGGTCCAAACAGACCCCTGCTGTCTCATTTTTAAAAGAAAGAGCAAGGGTCCGTGGACAGAGATTCCCCAGTCCCTTTCTCTGCAGCCTCAGCTGCACTGGACAGTGAATGAATAGGAAGTGCTCTGTGCTGAGTGGCTTTCTGTTCATTCACACACTGAAGCATAATAAACATAATTTTCTATGTTTACTATGCTTCAGTTAAGAATGAGCACAGGAGCGATTGGTACTCACATTCAGAAAAGGAAGGGGCTGGTAAATTAAATAATTATCAGCCCCTTCTCCCGCTTTCCATCTTGAAACATCTTCTGCAGCAGCTGGTGGGAGAGGAGGGAAGCTGGCAGCATAGCAAGGGGGAGACAGGGGGTGCCATGAAGCATGGGGAATTGGCATGGCACAGGGTGATTAGGGTATGCCCTGGCACACCCTGTGCGCATGCCTATGCTAGTGGCTATGACTAATGGTGTGCCATGGAACCCTTCTATTTTTCCTGCAGCTTCTCCCTTTGCAAAGAACGTTTATATCAAACTCTGGTAAGGGCTGTATTGTTTGAAAATAATGTCCCTTGCGTACCAGGTGTTTAGCCCCAGTGAATGGGGCTCTGGTGTTTAGGTGGGATGAATTAGCCCACAGATGAATGTGTCATCTCTCATAGAGTTTGACAGGCTACGGCAGCAGAGCTGTACGGTGCGCCTGTGCTCTCCACCTGGAACTAAATGCTAGAGTGTCATACATCAGGGCTAAATGCCCATTGTGCATGGAACCTAACAGACCCAGCAGACCATTATTTCTAGTTAGGACTTATATTGATTGGGTTCTGAAAAACTTATAGCATCTACAAAATAGGGGATAGATTTATGGCATTATTTATTTATTTATTTATTTTACTAGTATTGGAGGCGATCATTAATTTTTAGTGGGACTGCGACATTGCGGCAGACAGATCGGACACTTTTGATCCATTGGACCATTGACATTTATACAGCGATCAGATATAAAAATAGCCACTGATTACTGTATAAATATCACTGGCAGGGAAGGAGTTAACACTAAAAGGCGTCAACACTAAAGGGGTTAAATATGTTCCCTCATGAGTGTTTCTAACTGTGGGGGGCGATGGGACTGACTGGAGGAGGAGACATAGCGCTGTTCCTAATTACTAGGAACACCAGATATGTGTCTCCTCGCCTGTCAGAACGGGGATTTGTGTGTTTACATACACAGATCCCCATTCTGGCTCTCGTGCCTGCGATTGCGGGTGACCGTAGGACATTGCGGCCTCCAGGCACACGCATCGGGGCCCCCACCATGCAGTGGGCGTACACACGCGCCTGCCATGGCTCCTAAAGGAGACCAATGTACAGGTATGGCAATTCGTGGGAATGAGCCAACCTGACGCTGTAAATGTACGTGAGCTGGTCGGCAAGTGATTAAAGAGGATCTTCGGTCCTCCCCCCAAAATACTGTAGCTGCTGACATTTGATAAAAGGACACTTACCTGTACAGGGATCCTGTGCTGTTCTCCCCCGGGCCTGTTGTGGGTAGGTGCAGAGTGGTGCGGTGACAGAGAACACTCAGGCCGCGTACACACGGGCGGATTGTCTGTCCAACTTAGTCCGCTGAACCGTGTTTCAGCGGACAATCCGCTCGTGTGTGGGCTTCAGCGGACTTTTTCAGAGGACTGTCTGACGAACAAAGTCTTACGGAATTTCCGAAATTTTGTCCGTTCAAACTTGGTTTTGTCCGTCCAAACTTGGTTTCAGCGGACAGTCCGCTCGTGTGTAGGCAAGTTGGACGGACTAAGTATGGCGCATACTCAGAAAGGATTTACACGGCCGAAGGTTGCATTGCAGTGTATAGGATGTCGTTTTTCTAGTCCCGTCGTACGTGCTGTACACATCATCACGCACGCTTTCAGCGGACTGTCTGCTCATCGTGTGTGGTCAAGACCGTTCATGCAAATTTTGAACGGACTGTCTGTCGGATTGTCTGACGAACTTAGTTGGCCAGACAATCCGCCCATGTGTACGCGGCCTCAGAGTCCATATGCAGAAAACAGAATTGTGTTTAAATTGAAGTTCAGCAATATTCAACAAGCCCAGTCTGAAGGCAACCCGACCAGGAACATTTACAGGATGTAACAGTAGGTCTTAGGTGTCCTGACAGCGTCTGTCTCAAGGGATGGAACGCTGCCTGGCCATTCCATTGCCCAAGTGGGGAGGCTTCCAGGAAGGATGGCATGTCCCTAGACTTTGCCTACTCATCTGGAACCTTTCCCTGATGCTAAGCACTGTCCTTGACCGATGGATGACCCGTCCCTACTTTAGCCACATGTATAACGTATGCCAAACCCGAGAGCCAGGATCTCCAATAGACTCTGCCTCACCCAAGATGCCTGCCAAAGTCACATGGAGTGCCAGCATCTCATTGGTTGCTGTCTCCCTGTGACCTAGGAAACTATAGAGGAACTAGGTTCCTCCTCCACCTGCATTGCCCCTGTGGATGAGCACCACCTGCAGTGGAGACAATAGACTGCACCTGCCTACACTGTTCTTCATTGGCCTTCAGGTCCCTGGCTCCAGTATGTTTACTAAGGAAACTGGCTGTGACTCCTTGTGGCATCACAACCAGCTTCCAACTGCACATGGCCGAGCCGCGGTGTGCTTTGTGAATGGTCCCTGCAGCCTTCTGGGTTCCGTGACATGTCCCAAAAGGCTGCAGGCAAAGGAGTGGGGGCAAGGGAAAACTTCTGCTCGGATTGCCTAGGCTAAGTGGGAGTGGGTATCTGTAAAACCAGGTACCCCCAAAAAAATGTGGGAGAGGAGGGGGCAAAGCAGAGCTTTCCTTTTTGGGTGAAGTGCCTCTTTAACTGTTAAAATGAAGGAAGAAAGAGGTGTTTATAGGTTTACACTACCAAAATTCTTATTAGTTTCAATTAGTTATTGTTCTTTAGACTTCTTATTTATATTTGACATTGCTGCAATCCAAAAATGATACTTTATAGTCAAGAATAACATAACTGTTCCCCGTGAGATCGCTGTTTCACCTTTAAACCATAAACGTTACACATTTATCCCCCAACACGCTCTACGTGGCTTTGTCTGAGAAGCCAATATTCTTAAATGCTGACGGGATTGTTTGTAAACATGCACATGTTTGTATGGAGAGAAGAAACTCGAGCAGCGTGTAATATTTGGAACTAAAAGGTACAACATTTAAACATCTTTAAACAATACCGCTCCAGTTATCCTTGATGTGAGCTTCAAAGGCAAATGAAGGGAAACTTCAAATTACAATTGTGAAAACATCAGCGGAATCAAACCAAACGGTCATGCAATTGTTTGTTCTTTGTGTGAGTGTAAAAGCAAACAAGCTTTAAGACTTTCCACGGGACCTGTGTGTTCAACATGTGTGCAGAGTATCAGCTTGTGGTGTCCAGCGCAGGTCCCCAGGAAAGGATTCACAATGTATTCGGGATCATAGTGAGCATTGTTAGGAAGGTATATAACCTTCTGTATGGTATAGAGCCGTGGTCTCCAAACTGCGGCCCTTTCCTTGCTTTTATCCTTGGAGCAATATTCCTCCCACTGACATTACTAATGGGGCATAATTCCTGCCACTGACACCAACAGTAGGGCACTATTCCTCCCACTGACACCATTATTGGGGCACAATTTCTTCTACTGATGCCAACGATGGGGCACTATTCCTCCCACTGACACAAACAATGGAACACTATTCCTCTCACCGACACCAATAATGAGGCACTAGTCCCTAATGATGGGGCATTCTCACCAATGCCAGGACATTTCCTACTCCCACTGGCCATATTCCCACCCCTCTAAAGTCTGAAGGATTGTAAACTGGCCCTTTGATTAGAATGTTTTGAGACCCCTGGTATAGAGCCATAACTTTCTTTTTTCTTTTAGGATAGTGTCTAAGTGGGATCAGGTAGAGAGTGAAACGCTGCAATTGCAGTCATGTAGGCTGCGGCGATATCCCTTTGTCTGCGCCTCTGGTACCTCTTCAGTCATCCCAAAACCAAGTTGGAAAGTAATCAAGTTTTCTTTGCATGGCTTAAAGTGACCCTGTCATGATGGGAAAAATCTAAGGAGCATAAGCCTTTAAAAGATGCAGCCACTGGTTTGTAGAAACTTTACTCCCTTGCAGAGCTCTGTGCGCCAATACATTTTTATCCTCTGGTGTGTCGAATTGTGCCTTCACCTGCTGGCTACTATGGTTCCTCCAGCCAAACCTGAGTCGATGCAGAAAACAGTAGGTGGAACAGCAGCAGCCTGTGAGGACAAGCTATTCCCCACACCAGTATACATGGAATAGTAAGTATCTACAGTACACACACACAGCTCTGCAAGAGATTGAAGTTTCTGTAAAAAAAAAAAAACACTTGAAAGGTAAGTATAAACCTGCTTCTAATACAAGCTTGTGCACTTCAGATTCCTCCAACCTTCATAGAGTTGACTCAAAGTAAACCTGTGTTTTGCTGATGCAGAGCATAATAACAAGTTCAGTTAACTGGTCCCCTCCCAGCTGCACTTACTAAACTTCCTGTAGCTTCCTACCACTCAGTTTCTTTGCTGGTAGTGAAGAGAACTAGACGTATGTAAAGTATCGTATCATCTCTGTTTGCCAACGTTGGGTTCTGGAACAGACAAACACTAGAGATGGGCTGAACACTCCCCAACAGGGGAAAAGTTCTAACCCGAACGGCAAACCCCATTGAAGTCTACGGGAGCCGAACAGCAATAATCAAAAGTGCCCATTTTAAAGGCTCCATATAAAAGAATTTGGCCATAAAAGGGGTATGGGGGTCTGGGTACTGCCCTGGGGGATATGTATCAATGCCAAGTTTTTTTATTAAAAACAATATTTTTTTCATGAGCAGTGATTTTAATGATCCTTAAAGCACAACAATAATAATAAAAAATTCCTTTACCACTACCCGCCCAGGTCTATAGCAGAGTGACAGCCAGGTCATGACAGAACAGACAGAATGACAGAACAGGTGGTTCTTTTATGCTGACTGGACATCATATGACGTCTCTCAGGATAACATGCCAACGCGCGCCTGCAGCGATCAATGGTACGTCGTGTCAATCTGACACACTGCATCTCTGATCGTGGTATGGAGCCTCTGACGGAGGCTCCTTACCACGTGATCAGCTGTGACCAATCACAGCTGATCATTGCATGAACCAGTAAGTGCCGGTAAACGGCTTTCCTCGGTTTGCACAGATTGGTGGCTCTGCCTGTCAGAGAGGGGGTCTGCACTGATAATCAGCACAATGATTATCAGTGCAGCCCCCATGAGAGGTGCCCACCACAGCTGAAAATCAGTGCTAATCAGCTGCCCGTCAGTGCCCATCACAGTGCTAATCAGGGCCCATCACAGTGCCCATCAGTAACACCTGTCAGTACCTCATTATCAGTGCTGCCCATCAATGCCATCTATCAGTGTCCATCAGTGCCGCCTTTCAGTGTCGCATATCAGTGCTGCCTATCAGTGCCCATCGGTACTGCATATCAGTGCCCATCTATTCTATGTATTAATATAGTAAATAAGTGCTAATGCGCTTCACCTCACTAAAAAAGTGTCAACAAAAAACTGTGTATAGTAAATATATGTACGCGTGTAAAAACAATTTATATGCGTGTAGAAAAAAATATATAATAAATAAGTGGAAGCAGCCAGGCAAAGAAATAGTAATCTCAGTACTACATAAAATACAAGTGTTAATAATAAATGCGGCGCTGCCAGCAAACTAGACTAAAAATTTCCAAAAAACTCTAAGCACATAAATAAGTGAGAAAAGTGAATCCACCTCACCAAGTGTTCCAATGTGCAATATAAGGCAATACACTATAATGACTGAAAAAATGTGCGTACATAAAACAATCGTGTAAAAAATAAATAAATAGCACAATCAAAAAATGATAGAAAGTGGCTGAAATAAAATGTGCAAATAAATACAGTAAACAATAAATGGTGTCCACTTAGTAAAAGTCCATATGATTGCTTCGTGAACATATATCAAAGTCCATGCATGAAAACGTGACTTCCAAACAAGTGATATTCCAGCAACCAACTTCAGTGCCAAACAGGTGCACCACCAGTTTCCCCCAGCCTCTCACCTCAAATGCTTAGTAAGCAGACTCTGTATGAAAGCAAAAAGCTACTCCATCCTCCTCCATCCAGCAGATAGTATATAACTGTACATTTCTTTCTCAGGCTCTTCACATGTCTCCCAGTACAGTGTGCGGTATATAGAGTATGAAATAAAAGGACAGGGGAGCTCTCATGTGTAGTAATTCAAAACAGGTAGTTTAATAAGGTAACTGGTCACTTACATATACCGTAGGCAGAAAACAGCAGATAGCGTCGTACGATCCGAACTTCCGGTCTCGGCCGCGACCGGAAGTGATGAGTGTAACACCACAGCTCCTTGCCTGACGCGTTGCGTCACACCCTCGTGACTTTCTCAAAGGGTTATTAACCTGGAATATCACTTGTTTGGAAGTCACGTTTTCATGCATGGACTTTGATATATGTTCACGAAGCAATCATATGGACTTTTACTAGGTGGACACCATTTATTGTTTACTGTATTTATTTGCACATTTTATTTCAGCCACTTTTTATCATTTTTTGATTGTGCTATTTATTTATTTTTTACACGATTGTTTTATGTACGCACATTTTTTCAGTCATTATAGTGTATTGCCTTATATTGCACATTGGAACACTTGGTGAGGTGGATTCACTTTTCTCACTTATTTATGTGCTTAGAGTTTTTTGGAAATTTTTAGTCTAGTTTGCTGGCAGCGCCGCATTTATTATTAACACTTCTATTCTATGTATTAGTGCTTCCTCATCAGAACCCATCAATGCCACCTTATCAATGACTGCTGTATCAGTGTCCATCATTGTTGCCACATCGGTGCCGCCTCATCAGTGCCCGTCAGTGAAGGAGAAAATAATTTTTTTTAACAGAAACAAAAACAAACTTTTTTAAAAAAAAATGTCGGTCTTTTTTAGTTTGTTTAGTAAAAAATAAAAAAACGCAGAGGTGATAAAATACCACCAAAAGAAAGCTCTATTTGTGGGAAGAACATGATAAAAATTTAGTTTGGGTACATTGTGACAGCGCTGTATTGAAGTGGTTAAATATAGTGCCTGTAAAGTGGCACATCTGTAGCAAAAATTTAATTTCGAAAGAAAAAAAGACAAATTACACTTAAAACTGTGTGGGGTCCTCCCCAGTCCATACCAGGCCCTTTGGGCCCACGCCAAAATAATAATAAGAAAAATGGCGTGGGGACCCCCGAAAGTCCATACCAAACCGTTATCAGGGCATGCAGCCTGGCGTGTCAGGAAAGAGGGGGGGGGTATGAGCTAGCAACCCCCTCCTGAACCATACCAGGCCACATGCCCTGAACATGGGAGGCGGTCAGTGCTTTTGGGCAGGGAGGCTCTGCCTCCCCCACCCCAAAGCACCTTGTCTCCATGTTGATGGGGTAAAGGGCCTCATCCCCACAACCATGGCAAGTGGTTGTGGGGGGTCTGTGGGCGGGCAGGCCTCCAGATCCCGACACCCCATGTGAATGAGTATCGGGTACGTAGTAACCCGGCCCTTTCACCAAAAAAAGTGTCAAAAAATAATAAAAACACACGCACGGTTTTTGACAATTCTTTTATTAAAAAATAAAAAAAGTGTCCCCCGATGTAAATCCATCATGCCACACCCGAAAAAATAAATAAAAATAAAAACCACTACCGCCGACATTGAGGCTGGCTGCCTACTGCTGGATCCGCCATTTGACAGTTCTTATAAAGCAATAGGGGGTGGGGTCATCTGGCTATGTCACCTGGTGGCACCACCCCCACAGGGCAGCCTGGATCCTCCTCTTCTCAGGTCCCTCTTGTGTCATCCTGACCCCTCCCTCCTGTTCAGTGCCCCCACAGCAAGCAGCTTGCTATGGAGGCATCCGAGCCGAACTGCAGCTCTGTGTTTCCATTCAGACATGGAGCTGTGGTTTGGCCCCACCCCCTCTCTCTCCTGATTGGCTAACTGACTTTAATTGACAGCAGTGGGAACCAATGGCGCCACTGCAGTGTCTCAGCCAATCAGGAGGGAGAGTCCCAGACAGCTGAAACACTCATGGAGATCGCTGGACAGAGATGGGGCTGCTGCACATAGAATACATTAAGATAAAAAGCCTTCTGAATTTACAACCACTTTAAAGTACTAAAGTTTCCTTTAAAATGGTAGTAACCCCACTTTTTCATCTTTTACCTTCAGGTAAGCCTGTAATAAGTTTTATCTGTAGGTACTGTGAATATCTCCCAGACTTGCACTGTTTAGGAGACATTCAGCGTGCATGCAGCCGGTGACGTCAGTGGCGCACCGTGCCGGACCTTCAGAACCCATACCGTAATTGGTGGCTCCTACTGGATTGATGCCACTCATGTAGCCGGAGGCGCAAACATAGGAGGAATACCAGGTAAATTTGGAAGCCTTCTCAGCTGTGACAGTATGACGCTAAGGCCGCGTACACACGCGCGGACTGTTCGCCCAACTTTGTCCGTCCAACAGTTTCGGCAAACAGTCCGCTCAAACTTAGCATGGACGGACATGGCCACACACGACGGACGAACAGTTTGCTGAAACCGTGCGCGATGACGTGAACGGCACGTACGACGGGACGAAAAATACGACGTCCTATACACTGCATTATAGCTTTCGGCGTGAAAATCCTTTCTGAGCATGCGCGCAACTTTGTTTGACGAACAAGCCTACACACGGGCGGACTGTTCGCTCAAACAAGGTTTCAGCGGACAGTTTTTCGGAAATTCCGAAAAACCTTGTCCGTCCAACTGTCCGCTGAAACTGTCCGCTGAAAGCCCACACACGAGCAGACTGTCCGCCCAAACACTGTTCAGCGGACAAAGTTGGGCGAACAGTCCGCCCGTGTGTACGCGGCCTGAAGGGCTTCATTGTATGGTAAGTCTTTCATAATGTGCTAGTATGGGATACATACTAGCACCTTATGACATTGCCTTGCAGCAGATTTTTTTTCTCTTTATCTGCAGTTTACTACCGCTTTAAGCAGGAGGTTGGCCCCGGACAGCAGGTGGGCTGTTTCCCTTGCATCCTTTTAAAAGTTGAATTTGCCATTTTGGCGTATTCCTTTAAGCCCAGCAAAATGTATGTCCCTTTCCTATATCACAAGGATTCTTTGTCTGGCAAAACATAAGATAAAGCCGCACATTAGGAGCAGTTAATATTATAGGAAGATGATATGCTGTTTGAGCCTTCTTGGCTCTTACCTAACACATCACAAAGTGATTGTGGAATTTTAAATAGCTGTACAAATGGCTGACATAGAAATTTAACTTTGCTTTGACCTTATTTTAATTCCGAAGATGACTGCCGAATGACTTTGTTGCGACGAAATGTAGGCAGGAAGCTAAATCACTCTAGAGTATAAAATCTTTGTTTTGGCGTAATGTGGATGCATAAACATTTGTACCCCATCCTAACCTTATAAACATCACAATCCATCAGTACAATTACAAGAAAGATTGTTTGTTTTCACACTTAAAGCAGACATGAAATAGAGTGTCCTTAACTTAATCACCACCTTGATTTACCACATTTGCATACATTTGCATATTAATTGGACTACAGATTAAAATTGGTTTTGTAATTTTAATTAAGTGTCCGCAAAGGTAAATGATTAGAACTGTTTAAAATACGTTCTGACACAAATAGCAGTTAGAGCCTTTGTGATGATGTTTTTGTGGAATTACATTCAGAAAGTGGCTTTTTATGGCAGTAATTTTAATCTTAAATAGATTATACAGTCAAACAAAACTGTGGATTCATAATCGTTTTTTTTTTTCCCCTTCTTTCTTCTTCCAAGATCCATTTAATATTTTCGCAGATTTTCTGCACTTGATGAAAATGTCCTTTTTAGTTCTTGTTGGTAGGGAAATGAGTGCTGTTCGGCTGTTGAATTGCCGTCTTTTAAAGCTGAACTCCAGGCAAATACGCAGATGAAATACATATATAGGAGCCGTTTTATTTGACAAAGGCTTTGCATTTTTGTCCATTGAGTTCTGAAATTTACACCGCTCTGCCACTTAGCATAGCCTTGTCTGGCAGGACAAGTGACCTGATTTTTATATATATTGTTACCCCAATATATTTTTTCCCCAGCCTGTGATTAGGCAGTGAAAGGAGACAGATGAACTCATTTATCTGTTACTCCCTCTTCTTCATTGCGGTACAACTGATTGACACTTTGTGCTTCTTCTCCCTTTTGCAGTTCAAGCTCTGCTGCACAGGGACTGGAGAAGGCTGATACCAAATCAAATTCAGGTATGCACGCTGCTTGCATTTAAATAAATATATTTAAAGTAAAATTAAAGCCTCCTTTATGACAGTCATAACAAGTGCCAAATCCAGTTACTATGTGATGCACAAGCATCATAAAGTAAACAAAAAACATCCTTTACCTTCCCTGACTGAGCCAAATCCTCCTTCATTGTGTCTCACACACTCCCCCTCTTCAGTCTAATACCCACAGGCCAAATGTCAGGCGACATCGTCCAGTTTAGTAAAAACTGGCCGATGTTTGGCCCATGTGTATGGCAGCCGGTCCAACAGAAGCGGGACATTTGGCTGGCTTCTGTTGGACAAGCATGCTTGAAAACTAGCAGCCGACTGGCTCCCGATCAGAGCTGTTAGCCAATGGCTGAGAGCACTGGCCGGAGTGTTCTGGCGAGGGGGCTGACCCCTGCCAGAACACAATAGAACAGCAGGGAAGATCTCTGCACTAACATCTGATTGTTAGTACAGCAGCTCCAACCAGAGTTGTCACTTTTTTGGGGGATGAACAAAAATAAAAAAAAACTAGTGCTGCGTACTAGATGTTAGCATTAAACGTGGCAGCTCACCGTGGAAAGGTTTCAGCAATAGAGGCAGTGCTGTCATTATAGAAAACCGTGGGGGGGGGGGGGGAACTGGGTGTGGCCAGGTGCTGATTGACAAGCTTGTGAAACAGCAGTGACACTGCCGCCCCTCGCAACATTTTTCATACCATTCTAGTGCAAGCAGGCATAGCCTACGCGAGAGTGAGAACACTGCTCTGAATTCAGGAGTGCAGCATCGTTGCCACACCACCCCAGGAAGCTGCATTAGGTGGACTTCATTAGCAGGGCCAACAGGTGTTCCTGGGACTAGGCTAACTGTAAGTGAAAATGCACTTCTGATTTAATTGTTGCAGCACACCTTTTTTTAATGAGAGGTCGTGGCTCTAATAATGAATACTTAGCTGCTTTAATGTGTATGTTTTATATCTGACAAGTTCTGCTGTAAAGTGTGGTGGATATACCTTAAGCTAGCTGTAGCCAACATACAGTAGATATTAGATGGTGCATTGAGAGTGCACACTTGCAGATTCTTGCTACCAGACTTAACTCAGCTATTGGAATGTTAGTTCACAAGGACCAAGTGGGCTTTATGCCTCTCAGACAAGCAGGAGACAATGCCTGCCTGTAAATGGAGGCAACAAAGAAATGCAACACCTCACTCTTGCAGCTCTCCCTTGGCATTAAAAAAGCATTCGATGGAAGTTCCTCATGCTTGGACTATGACTATCTATATGTACAGATACTTTGTGTTTACCGTTTCTGAAAAAAAAAAAGACATCTGAAAGTAAACATTTAGTGCATGAAAAAAGGATTAGTTGGGACATTTTTGTAATACTTGCAATGCTTTCACGAACAGGGCCCCTTCACACCGATATTTAACAATCCAACCTCCATTCCAGAGTTGGGAACATCCACCATAGCCAATCTCTCTAGAGACCCATGGCTCCACCTTTGGCATGCCCTGGAGCTCTATAATATGTCTCCTGACCCTGCAAAGACCCTATCTATAACCACCCATTTCTCTGTTTGGTTTACCTCCAGACAAGTGCAGTTTCCTTTCTGGTATCAAACTACACTTACCTACCCCATTTGCACTCAGTTCTAGAGGCACTCTTCTTGCCTATAGAACATCTCACTCTGTGGGCTGTTCACTCTTCTATATGAGAAGTTAGGAGGGATACCTTGCAAAGAGGATGATTGAGAAAAGGTCAAATTCTCACATATAAATGATCTATGTCCTACTATAAACATATATGTCTACAGTATCAAAATCCTTTAGAATCACATTTACTTATCTTCTGAACATTGCTGGAGATGCTTTGATATGATGGAGACTCAAGTGGCTTCCAACCAGAATGCATTTTTGAAAATGAATGCTGGAGCCACGTCAGAGTGACCGTCAGGTTCTTGGTCACCTCCCTGACTAAGGCCCTTGTCCCCCAAACGCTCAGTTTTGGCTGGGCGGCCCGCTCTAGGAAGAGTCTTGGTGGTTTCAAACTTCTATTTACGGATGATGGAGGCCACTGTGCTCATTGGGACCAATTGCTGCAGACATTTTTCTGTACCCTTCCCCAGATCTGTGCCTCAATACAATCCTGTCTCTGAGGTCTACAGACAATTCCTTGAACTTCATGGCTTGGTTCATCCTCCAACATGCACTGTTAAAGCGTTTGTTTCCCTAATAAAAAATGGATCCTGTTCCCTTTAAAGCATGTTATACAGCACAGTGCTTGTGTTGCATAATTTGAACCTCTCTATCACCTGAAATACCTGGCTGATCCTGCCAGTTTCTACCCTCCCCTCTTTAAACTGACTACATCTCATCACGGCTGCTGAGCCCTGACACCGTGGTCAGTTTACGTGCCTCAGTCATCCGCTCTCTGCTGTCTGCTCTCCTCTCTGTTCTCCCCCTCCCCTACCTACGTGCCAGCTCGTGAAAGTGCCCGCCCCTGCCCACGCCCCTCCTGCTGCTGGAATAACACGTATAGTCTCATATTATCCACTCTGTCTCCTAATCCTATGTCCCCCTGTGTGTATGAGTTTTAAAACAAATGCAGATTATACCTCATTTCAGAGTGCCACTCTGCATTCACATGACCGGCTGGCTCTCTCCTCCTCTCGTCCCGACTGACGTCAGTGGGGGAATCTCAGTCCCCACCCACTGCAGCTGTCAGACAGGGAGAGGAGAGAGACAGCCGGTCACGAGAGGCACTCTGAAATTAGGTATAATCTGCGTTTCTTTTTTCTTTTTCGTTTTTTTAAATAAATCACACACAGGGGGAAACAGCACTAGGACACTGAGCAGGATAGTAGGATGGGGTCAGAGTGTCTTTAACCACTTTAAGGCTGGGTTCACACCGCTGCGGGGGGAGAACCGGATGTGATTCGCACAGCAAATCACATCCGATCTCCGTAGCGCTGCGAGTTCAGCCATACAGATAGTATGGCTGAACTCGCAGCGGTCCCGCAGCAAACTCGCACGGGACCCTTTTTTGGGTCCGCAACGGAATCGGATCGCATGGGGGTTCACACCATGCGATCCGATTCCTGTGCGAGTCGGCAGATCGCACTGCGATATGCCGACGGATCTGGGGGTGTCATTAACATAACATTGACACCCCCAGCCGTCCGCATAGGGCAGTGTGAACTGCCGGCGGGAGGTATGCGATGCGGGAAAACGCCGCGGATTCGCGGCGTTCCCGCATCGCAGCAATGTGAACCTAGCCTAACTGTGGGATCTTATACAAACAGGTGTGCACCTTTCCAAATCATGTCCAATAACTGAATTTACCACAGGTGGACTCCAATCAAGTTTTAGAAGTATTTCAAAGATCATCAGTGGAAACAGGATGGACCTGAGCTCAATTTTGAGTGTCATGGCAAAGACTGTGAATACTTATTTATCTACATGTCAATTTATTTTAATTTTTTTATTTTTAATACATTTGCAAAGATTTAAAAAAAAAAATGTTTTCAGGTTGTCATTATGGGGTATTGTTTGTAGTATTGTGAGGAAAATAATGAATTGAATCCATTTTGAAATCAGGCTGTAACATAACAAAATGTGGAAAAAGTGAAGTGCCGTGAATACTTTCTGGATGCGCTGTAGTCGCTGTGATTTATCCGTGATCATTGACCATTATCCTGCATCGCAGAATGAGCCAGTGTGAATCCCTGCAGTTCATGGAATCACTATACTTTTTTTTTGCTGTAGTGATGAATGGCTTTTCATGAAAGATGGAGTTGTTGCTGTGTGTTATGAAAGGACGGATAGGTGTACGCACTTTATAAATACATGCTGCATTTCACACGAGAGAAAATATATCTTCATAGAAAGTCAGTTATCAAAACCAGATGTACCAAGTGGAACATTTTATATACATTAATAACATTACTTACCTGTAAGTTCTAAGCAGCCTTTAACGGCTTCAGCGCGGTGCCAGAACTAACTGCCAATAAACTGCCAAGTTGGGGCTGTTGGCAAGACGAGAGCCCGGTAAGATTATGCGAGCACAGAACATTACAGTATCGATTCGGGAGAGAGCCCACCGCAAAGCCTTTGATGGGGGCTTCAGTGAAACATATAATTACATTCTGTAGATATGTATTTAACGCTCTGTATGGATTATGGATTTTGGACGTGTATATTATGTGATACAAAAGCAGCTATTTTTCCAACTGTGTGTATGCAACCTGTGAGGCCGCAGGTTTCAATTGGATGCCAAGAGTGTGTGAGACGTATTGGTTCATAGAATTGGTGTAGGGCTTGTGCTTGGTGGCGAATGGGGGATTTCTTTTTTTTTTTTTTTTTGTTTGGTTTGAATACAAATCCAGCAACTGAAAGAATTTTTGTTCTGACAAATGTATTTTGCATATATTGTCACAGTTAGCGTTGTGATGTTGCATGGTCCAGGGAAGCTCTGAACCCTAACTCGATGATATCTAGTTTGCTAAAAATAAAACATCCAAAAACTTTTGGAATCTTTTTTTTTTTTGCATTGCATGCTGTGTACAGGCATACCCCACTTTTAAGTACACAATGGGGTTTATTTACTAAAGCTGCAAAATCTGTCTCACTTCTGCATAGAAACCTACGAGCTTCTAACCCCAGCTAGTTCAATTAAGCTTTGGTAATAAAACCTGGAAGCTCATTGGTTTCTATGCAGAAGTGAGCCTGATTTTGTACTTTGCAGCTTTAGTAAATAAACCCCATTGTGTACTTAAAAGTGGGGTATGACTGTATCTCCTTCAGCCTTTTGCATCCACTTCCTGTCCAGATGTAAGTCACTCACTCCAGCGTCAACTGTACAACATTGTTCTGGATTGGCTTCCTGATATTGATAACTGTGTGTCAGCTCCACCAGGTCAGTTCACTTAGAGCTCACTGTCACGTGTTATGGTATACGTACATTTAATAAGATGTGGGGTAACCTGTAGGTATGTTTCCACTTTTATTTACTGTTCTTTTTATGTACTTAAAGAAGAACTCCAGTTTTTCCTCCCCAAAACAACAGATACATTGTGCATGCAAATGAATCACAACCCTAGTGTCAGTTTATGTGCAACTTGCCTACTTTAGCTGTATAGAGCAGATTTCTGTGTCTGTGATGTCACTCCTTCTGGCTGAACTTCAAACTTCTCTGACTTCCTGTTTCCTTCCTTTGCCAGTCCTGATACAACATGTCCCATGAGCCTTTGAGCCTCTGTAGTTTCATGGCAGGCTATGGGGGTCACTTGTAGCAGCTGTGGGAGTTGATGTGGGTGGGTCCTAGGGTTACTGTGGGTGTTTCTGGGCCTTCATGTGGGTGGTGAAAGGGGAGGAATGGCATTATGTTATCCCTGCCCACACTCGATTCCTCTCTGCAGTGAAGAGGAAACAACAAGAAGTGGAAATTTAGTCAGAAAATAAAAGTGATTCTAAAGGCAATTTAAAAAAAATAGCAAACATGGTTTTACACAGAGCAGCCCGATCCTCCTCTTCCCTCACCTCCGCGTGCTAAGAGGGCACTCATGCATGCTTGCTGACACAACCCTACCCGAGCTTGATCTTGATCCAGCGATGTGCACAAGAGCAGCTGATTTTCCAGCTCTCTCCCTCCTCATTGGTTCAGACACAGCAGCGCTGCTGTCAATCACAGTCAGTGAAAAGGGAGTGGAGGGGGCATAATTGAGTCCCGTTCTTTGTGTCAATGGACACAAAGCATTTACGAGTGCCCCATTGCAAGTGGCTTGCTATGGGGGCACTCAGCAGAGGGGAGGAGCCCAAAACGCTGGTGGGAGGCCCGAGAGGAGGAAGTTCGGAGCTGCTCTGTACAAAATCATTGCACAAAGCAAGTAAGCAGCGCCTAGAGGCGATTCAGTTCGCATTGTGCGCTATACAAGTATTTCATTCATTCATTCATTCAAGTATAACATGTTTTTTATTTTTTATTTTAAATGGCACTGATGTTGGATGAGAAGGCGTGGCTCGTAGGCCAGTCATGTTCCTCCACCCCAAACTTGCTCATCCATGTCTTTATGGACCTTGCTTTGTGCACTGGTGCACAGTCATTTTGGAACAGGAAGGGCCATCCCCAAACTGTTCCCACAAAGTTGGGAGCATGAAATTTTCCAAAATGTCTTGGTATACTGATACTTTAAGAGTTCCCTTCACTGGAACTAAGGGGCCAAGCCCAACCCTAACCCCTGAAAAACAACCCCACACCATATTCCCACCTCCACCAAATCATTTGGACCAGTGCACAAAGCAAGGTCCATAAAGACATGGTTGAGCGAGGTTGGGGTGGGGGAACTTGACTGACCTACACAGAGTTCTGATGTCAACCCAATAGAACACCTTTGGGATGAATTAGAGCGGAGACAGCGAGCCATGTCTTCTCGTCCAACATCAGTGCCTGACCTCACAAATGCGCTTCTGGAAGAATGGTCAAACATTCCTATAGACACACTCCTAAACCTTGTGGACGGCCTTCCCAGAAGAGTTGAACCTGTTATAGATGCAAAGGGTGGGCCAACTCAATGTTGAACCCTACGGACTAAGACTGGGATGCCATTAAAGTGTGCATGTAAATACAGGAGTCCCAATATTCTTGGTGATGTATTGTATCAGGAATTGCTTTGCTATTTTTCAGGAGGAACACGAGAAAAATAGTAGTTTTCTCAGGGTTCTGCCTAGGCACAATTAGCATTACGAGATGTTCCCTAAAGCCTAGAAATCTTCACTTTCTTAGTTTAAGTCCATTTTAAAGTAGGTCTTTCTTAACATTGAGGCTGCCATTGTAGACCATCTGAAGATATCTATTATTACTGACCCTCAAGCTTCATTATTTTGGTACAGACACTGAACCTAAAACATTATAACTAGAAAAAAAAAAGTAAAGTGCGATAACTATATGAATACACTTGTTCTTGATTAGTTGCTTAAGGTTTAGCAGCAGGTGGGTCAGTCTGAGGGCCAGGCAACAAACATTTTCAGAATAATCAATGGCAACATTATTTTTCTAAGGAGAAAACCTCTGAAGGAACCCCAGTCAGCATCACCTGACCCCCACTTCCCACAATGCACCTGCCTCCAAGCATGTCTGGTAGGAACTCTCATCTGGCCAAATCTCCCACAAAGCACCATCACTGCGATAACTGACGGTCCAGCTGTGAAGAAGCTTTAGATAAATATTCACAATCGCCCATTTGGGACACGTTACTTTTCCAAACTTCCTAGTTTTTCGTTTTAAAGAATTTATAAGTTCCACCCGCGTCCAAGTATCGCTTTAAGGATAGCAAGCTTAAATAATGGCGTTGAGGGGGAAATATAATATTACGATAATGTTCTTTGGTGCGGTTTGGAAGGTTTAGAAAACATTTGGAAGCATTTTTCTCATAAAGTCACTTAACTATTAAAGTGTTATCATGGCCTAGCCTCCTGCATCTTGCAAAGTACTTTTGTTAAATGCTGTCTCCGTGCTTGTGAGAGAGACAGTGGGGGGAAGCGGGAAGCCTGATTAGAAGGATTTCCATAAAAACAGGAAATTGCATTCTTTTAGTATCCTTGCATTAATTTAATAAAATAAAGATGCAACCAAATAATGAGGAGGTGAATTAAGGGTACAGTATCGTTTTTCAGTTAATGTTTGCCATTATCTAGCTCTGCGTAGCTATCAGTGATCTTAGCCGCTTTGAACGTTTTTTTTTTTCTTTTTTTTTAATGTTTCACGGTGCTCTTGCTGCAGAGGAAACTTGGTAATATCACTATTTTAATGGAAATCTGTCATTACTAATGTACACGTCGCTGCGTGGAAGGTAATACGAGTCACTCGTTCTGGACGGTTTTTACAAATGATTAACAGCCTTTAGCACCATCGCAAGCCCAATCACTCGGGCTAAATGAACTTCTCGTTTATCAAGTAACTGCTCGCAGATGGCGGCTGCCTATTCATTTATTTATTTTTTGCCATGAACGGACTGCTTCCTATATTTTAATGAGAAGGATCGTCATTGCCTAAAACGCTAAAGACTTTAAAGCAGAACTTTTTTTGATGCCTGGGCTGATAGTGATTAGAATTGCTTGAAGATTTTTTATTTTTTTTGATTCAGCCTCACCTTTTGTGGATCAGTCGGCATCAGAGTTGGCTGGAAAAAAACCCGCAAAAGGTGTAAAATGAAATAGCCTTTGTTTTACCTCTGAAAATTCAACCCCTGTATTTGCGGGGCAGTTGTGTGCTAAATCACCTTCTTACTACCATATATTTATGTGCAGACACCTGATCATTACACCTACACTATATGGCCAAGAGAATGTGGATGTCGTCCAAGTTGAGTTTACAAGTTTTTAGTTAAGAGTTGATGCTATGGCTTACAAGGGCATTTTAGAGCAGCCTTTCTCAACCTTTTCAACACAAAGCAGCCCTTAAAATAACTTTCCGGTCTCAGGGATCCCCTGGTAAAAATTACCGTATCTACAACTCATTACTGTGATGGTCAGTGGGAAGAATGATGCTTACACTTGTGGTCAGTGGGACAGATTCCCCCTTTACAGATAGCTAAAAAGATCAATGGTGTCAGTGGGAACTTATCTGAGAGGCAGAAATGGCTCACTGCTCAAGGAACCCTTAGCAGCCTCTGAAGGAATCCTAGGGCTTCATGGAACCCTGGTTGAGAAACCCTGTTTTAGACTATTGTGCACATCCAACCTTGAAGTAACAGTCCAGAGAGGGCCCTTTTCTATTCTAACATGACTGTGCCCCTATGAACAAAATCCAGCTCCATAAAGACACGGGTTGATGACTTTGGTTTAGAGCAGGGGTCTCAAACTGGCGGCCCTCCAGCTGTTGCAAAACTACATGTCCCATCATGCCTCTGAGTGTGGCAGTCATGCTTAAAACTGTCAGCCTTGCAAAGCCTCATGGGACTTGTAGTTTCGCAACAGCTGGAGGGCCACCAGTTTGAGACCCCTGGTTTAGAGGAACTTAAATGACCTGCACAGTGCCCTGAAATCAACCCTCATGAACACCAGACCAGGTGAGCCAGATCTTGTCCAGCAACATCATCTGACTTCACATATGCTCTACAAATACACTGAAAAATCTTGTAGACAGCCATCCAAAAGGAGTGGAGACTGTTACAGCCATGAAGGTGGTAGGGGATTCCCACATATTAATGTTCATGGTTTTAGAATAGGATGTCCAAGCAGGTTCATATATGTGTGATGGTCAGATGTCCACAAACATTTGGTCACATAGTGTATTTCCCATTGAACCCAGTGTAGCGATTTCACTGCAGCAAGATCCAGATCATCCATAAGGCAAACTGGGCAAAAACGTAGGGATTGATGGACGTCCAGCTATGACTGGTGTGATAGCATAATTGGCCAAAAGTGTGCATCTGCCTTTCACTTCAACTCAGGCAGTTGGTGTCTACTGGGATGGACCATGCCACTACAGACAATTTAAATGGGGCAATGTTGCAATGCCCATTGTTATCTTTTTCAGTACATGTTTCTTTACTTTTGCTATCCTAAGTCTAACCATAAAATGGGTCTCCAGATTTCCCTGGATGCTCTGGGGATTAAGTTTGCTGCACTGTGCAGTCTGCACAACCAGGTCACTCTGATATTATGAAGTTGCTGTGGCAGTCTGTGTAATCTGTATATGGCACAAGTGAAAAAGCATGACAAGGGCATGGCCTTCTTGTCCCCGTCCCTTTAATAATTGTCAGCAGTGTAATGGGTGTAGGACCAGAGTCAATGTGACCATATTGGTACCCCTCCTTGTCCATCACCTTATGAACCACAATGTAATTTTTTTAATGAATAATATAAAATCTTTTTAGGTTTTGTGGATCACCTTTGGTTAGAACCAAACCAAGTGGGGGATATGTAGGATATGTATTTTGCAGGTGTCTGATAGAATTGGCAGACGCTTTACTATGCTAATTCTATTCAAAAGGCCAATACAAACTGTAACAAGAAAAATGTTGATTGGTCAAAAAAGCAATTGTGTACTAACCTAGGAAACAAGGGTTGTAAACACTACAGCTGGCCTTAAATGTTACTTTCAGTAACTGCAGGTAAGGTTTTTTCATGTTACAATCAAAAGTTTGATCAACCAGTCAGTTGACGTTACATCTTAGAAGATGGGGAAAGAAGCTGTATATCAGGGGATGTTTTTTTTAATGATGGGAGAGTATTTTTGGAAAGAATAATCTAGGATATAATTTACATTGTTGCATGCATGGAAGCCACGTAGGTGCATACTATAAATCGCCAATATGTGCTGGATGGGTGGAGTGTCTATATGTTAGGATATGACAGAAAAAGGACTGAGTACTTTAAATGGGACTCTGAAGGCTTCTGATCAGTACTCTGTTGGACTTTGTATTTTTGGATCCAATAAACACTACTCCCTGGAAAGAATAAAAGTTGCTGCCTGGACATTCATTCGCGTTGGAGGAGTTTGCATGCTTTCCCTGTCTGCGCACTCCTGTTTCTGCAAGACTAATACATTACATTCAATTATTAGTCATCATCATTATTAATATTTACAACATGCAACACTAAAGATCTAAGGGTCAGGGACAGCAATTATGGGAGTACAAATAAGGTAAACAATATGTGTTAAACTTTTTTTAAGGAGAGTAAATGCATCAACAATTTAATTGATATCTGACTTACTGTAAGTTTACAATAATTGTTTCGCTAATAAATATTTATTCAGTGGCGACATTTCTGAAACTGCCGTCTTTGAGGCATTGCTTGTCTGATTGAAGCCTCAGACACTTGATAAGGGAAGAGCCACGCTGATAAATTTCCTTTTGTGTGTAAACTCCAGCTTGCGTTATTGAAGACCGTAAACTGCAGGATCCTTATAACAAAGGAGGTTGATAAAACATAAACCTAATTTAGTCAACCTAAGTGCCGGTTCACACTAGCGCAATGCCAGACATCGCATATAATTCGCAGTGCACTGCTGTTCACATTACATGCGATGTTTGTGCAGGTGCGATGTCAGCCATACAGATAGCATGGCTGATATCGCACTGCATTCGGTCCAAACATGCACACTACCCTTTTTTCTGTTCGCACCAGAATCGGATCGAATGTGTGTTCACACATATGCGATCTGATTCATGTCCGAACTGTCAGTTCGCAGTGCGATATGCGAGCTGAAATGATGGTGTCGGTAACATATAATGACACTCCCCAGCAGTTTGCATATGGGAGTGTGAACTGCCGTGCGTGTCGAGTGCGATGCGGGAACCCGCAGTTGATTCGCAGGGTTCTCGCATCGCACTAGTGTGGACCGGCACTAAAACTCTTTCTGGTTAAATATAAACATGTCATAATTTATTGCATTCCACTTTTTAAAGTAAAAAGGTATAATAAAGAGGATTATACAAAACTGAATTACTCCCCCCAGCAAAAGACTGTAAAATAAATTGTATATGATTTTACTGGTTTTTATATGCTCAAATAAACAACAAAACCTAGGAGTCCCTCTTTTCAGATGGGATAATTCTTTTTTGCAAGTGTAAAAAGATTCTGCTTGCATTATGTAACAACCCTTTACCTGAAATAAAATATTCTCTTTCCCATCCTGCAAATGCCTATGATATCATTGCTACAATGGAAAGATCTGAATAGTTCTGTTCTGTCAACAGCTAAGTGATCTACAAGCGCATTTTTCATCCAGGTTTTTGTTTTTCGGATTCTGGAATGAAACAGCAGGGTTTTAAAACAATGTGCCATGGAACTGAGTCTCTCCCTTCTAATTTGCCGTAACACAAACCAGAGCCAGAGTGGAGCCTTTAATGTGGTTTGTCTTATTTGACAATGACATCAGTATCTTTCTACTCTTTCCTATTCTAGTCTTGCTCTACAAAAATGGATCACAGATTGGATGTAGCAGTGACCATGATCCATTAAAAATGATCTTTCGAAGGAACGAGGTGTTAGAAATAAACAGACTAACACTAAAAACAATTAATGGAGCATGGAATTAGCACAATCGTGTCTAGGGGTATTTCGTGCCCATTCACATATATGGACTTCTTGGTAGTAAGTTGTGCCTTCGTTTTCACATAAACCAATGGGTGTTTTTTCAAAGAGAATGTAAATGGCAGAAGCCATGCCCCAAATGGGTAGGAAGAGGACTAAAGACTAGGCACCAGCATTGCCTGTAGGCTCCTTGCAGCTGATCTTCCCAGGGGCAATCAAATTGTTAAATGTGTTCCCTGGGAGGTGCTTCCTAATTGTATGTACTGTGGGAAGACAGAGATCCGTGTTTCTGCTTAGCAGAAACACAAGATCACTGCCTTAACTTGTCACAGAACGGCGACCTTCCTTGTTTACATAGGCAGATCACTGTTCTGCCTGTGCCTTGAACATTTGGCTAATTGGCTCCTGCTGTGATTGGACAGTGCCCCATACCAGGAAGTGCAGAATCGCATACCTGTACGCGACTCTGCTCAGAGGATCACCGCCCCGCAGTAAATGTACATGGGATCATCGGCAAGAGGTTAAATATATCTTCTTATCTCTTCTTATCTTATTTAAGTAATGCTAGCAGCATAAGTATTAACCACTAGACCAGCAGAAGGTTTTACCCCCTTCATGACCAGGGCATTTTTTGCTATTCAGCACTGCGCTACTTTAACTGCCAATAGCTCAGTCATGCAACACTGCACACAAATTACATTTATCATAACTTTTTTTTTCACACTAATAGAGCTTTCTTTTGGTGGTATTTAAACACCATTGGATTTGTTATTTTATAAAACAACAGAATAAAAACCCAGAGCATTTAAAAAAAAAAAAAAAAAACATATTTTCTATTTTGTTATAAAACATATCCAATAGAAAAATAACATTCCTTCATAAATTTAGGCAAAAATGTATTCTGCTACATGTATTTCGTAAAAAGAAAACCCCAGTAAGTATATACAGACATACCCCGCTTTACGTACTCTCACTTTACATACACTCACAAGTGTACGTAAAGTGCCTCGCAAGTACAGCCACATTGGCGTCTATGGGAAATCTTGGTCAGCTTGACATGGCACTGCTCCCGATCCATATGTGACATGGACACCAAACTTGGGGAGCACTGAGAGGGGACCCAGGACTAGAACATATCCGATTTTGGGGTCGGCCAGCTTGCCTAAAAAAATCTACCATGTCGTAGTCCTGGGTCCCCATGTTTGGTGTCCCTGTCACTTATGGTTCGGAGCAGTGCCATGTCAAGCTGACAAAGATTTCCCATAGATGCCAATGTTAAAGGGAGCAGCGCCATGTCAAGCTGGCCATGATTTCCCATAGAGTTGGTGTATTTGCGTGCATTGAGAAGTGAAAATAAGGTATTGCTTCACTTTAAGTACATTTTTGTTTTGCATCCATTCTCTGGTCCTATTGTGTATTTGAAAGTGGGGTTTGTCTGTATTAACTGTTTTGTGTAAAAGTTATAGCGTCTACAAACTATGGTATATATACTGGAATTTAAGCAGCTATAGACGCTGTACTGGTAATTGTGGTGATCAGTGACTTATAGTGGGACTGTGATAGTCTGGCAGGCAATCTGACACTAATAGACCCTTGTTATTTGTAAACACAGAGCTGTAGCCAGTGACAGTGCAGATTAGTAGTGGGTGGCGCATGCACACCCCCAGAACAAGCCGGGGGTCATACATGTATGGATCCAACCTGCCTGTGCCGCCTTGCCACAGTAAATGTGGTTTTGTGTGGCACTCGGTTAAAATTAGTTACTGTTAATCATGAGAGTTTAGTTCTGCTTTAACTTCTTGTTTTTGAAGAGTCTGATACTGTTTGCTATACAGTAATACCTTGGTTTGTGAGCATAATTCATTCCAGAAGCATGCTTGCAATCCAAAGCACTCATATCAAAGCAAATTTTCCCATAAGAAATAATGGAAACTCAGATAATTCATTCCACAAACATTTATTCATATAAAAATGATCAAAATATGAGCAAAAGCTTATATTAATACTGTACAGTACTGTAGTAAGAATACTGTACTCTTCTACCTCTGTTGGAAAAAAAAAAGATCCACAGTTTTAATGTAAAGAAAAAAGAATTACACTCACAATGTTAAGGAGTCTGGTATTCCTCCATGGAAAGCTGTTGTGTATATGTACAGTAAAGCCACTGGTGTATAGTATACAGTGCTGTATGTGGCCAGGGGTTTGGGGGCGATGGTGGTTCCCAGCATGTTTCTGGAACAAATTATGCCCGCAATCCAAGGTTTTACTGTATTGACAATTTTGGGACATATTTTGTGTGTTTTTTCATGGGAACCTTGACACGGTTGTGCTAGAGGAATAGACTTGTGTCACAGACTGTCATTATTATTTGTATTACCCAATCACTTATTGATTTTTTTTGTGTTGACTATTTATATACATATATATATATATAAATATATATATATGTAGCACCAGTACTCCTAACGGGTACGCGCTATGTGTTAAATTTAGTTTTTGCCAAAAACTGTAATGAGTTGTGGGACTAATTGTGCTAAATTGTACTTGGGCATCAGTTTGGCTGGGCTGTATGGAAGTTCTGCCTGGTCATAGGTGGGGTTGTACACCTGTGAGAGGCTATAGAACGCAGCCTGGTTGGATGCATAGAGTACCAATCTCTGTCTCGGAACCAATCAGTGGGAGTTTGTCTCACTGCGTAATCCGGGAAGGGGTACTTAAGGGGCCAAAGTCACGTGGTTCAGGGTTCCGGTCCAGAAGTTATTGCTGACTCCATGGTCCTGGTCCTCCTGACCAGCCCCCGGGGCCCTCATGGCCAGGGGTGCGGATCCATCCGTTTCCGAGCCTCAAAACTGGCTAGTTCGAGGCACATTAAACTTGAGGGAGGATTCTAAGGTGTTCCGGTGCCGTCTCGAGTTTTGGAGAGGCCCAGCAACTCTACATGTGACCAGGGGAGGACTCTTCAGTAAGAGAGCCACGCACAACGCTGGCTGCTCAGTAAGAGCCTGGAAGCTGAGCTGCCATGGACATTGATTGAATCCACAATTCTTACAGTATCGCCGGACCGGCTGAAAGATTCTGGTACAGTAAGAAAAGTTCCTACTTCTACCCTTCCAGTTGTAACTAAGTTTCCAAGTTTTCAACCAAGTCTGTGTGAGAGACTTTGAATGCTAGAATTACCTGTTGGCTGCTAAACCCAGAACCTAAGGATTTATCCAACAGTCCAGTTTATCCAAGAGTCCAGTTGCGAGCGGCTGTTCCCTGGACTGTGTACATAGAGAGAGACTTTTGTTGAAGTCAGAGGTTCCAAGCGCCTGAGCTAAACTCTACCCTGATACCCTCTATTCCCAACTTGAGTTTGTTCAACCATTTTATGCAAAATAAAAATCCTAACAAGGAGTTCAAGTGTCCGTCTCTACAATTACTGGGTTATCAACCCTGGGAACCCCTAGACAAGGACGACGAGTACGAGCTGGAGGAGGTAATCGGTAAGCCCAGAAAAAATTCAACCGCTCCTTCGGGGGTAAGCGCTATATATATATATATATCTATATATATATATATATATATATATATACATATATATATATATTTTTTAGGAGGTTTTTCACATCATTGAACACTTGATGATATATTGCCATCTTCTATATTAAAGTTGGCATCATCTGTTTATATTAAAATCTATTTTTTATATATATATATTTTTTTTTATGGTCAGCCTGGCTTGTTTAATTAGTTTGTTTGTATGATATCACAAGACACACATATTCTTTATCTATTCAATATTGGTTTAATGCACTTATTTTAGGTTTGTTTATTTTTGATATTTTGCGTTCTAGACCCTCTGGTGAGCATTTATTTGTTTATTTCACATTGTTACTTAGATCCCTTTCACACTGGGGCATTTTTCAAGCGCTTTAGCACTAGAAATAATCTCTGCAAAGCTATTAAAAACCGCCTCCCATTCATTGCAGCGTGTCTTTTCACACTGGGGCAGTGCGTTTGCGGGACATTATGAAAAGTCCTACAAGCAGCATCTTTGGGGCAGGTTGGGATCGCTGTATATAGCACTCCCAAAACACCCTGCCCATTGCAATGAATGAAAAGAAAGCAATGACGCAAGGACGGGTACAAGCACTGCGTTATGGGACTAATAACATTACATAAAGGAACATGTGTTAAACAGAGGGCTATGTACAAGATATAAAGTAATCTGTAGTAAAATAAATTGTTCTTTTACCATTTGCAATGAATGGGCAGCGCCATAAAAGTGTTTTGAAAAAGCTACAAAACTGTACTTTTTACCTTTTTTTTTGGTAAAAAGTGCCCACTAGCGACCGAAAAGTGCCGCAAAAATGAGCGCCACTTTAGCGCTAAGGGCTTAAGCTGCCAGAGTGAAAGTAGCCTTAGGGATTGAGCAGCGCAGCACTTGTTCTATTTATTATTTTATTTCTTAGTGTGGGAACACGTTTGGGTGTCTACAGCCACATTCGCTTTGTCCTTTTCTAGCAGCGCATAAGAATCCTCCTTATATACTGTTTGAGGTGTTGCACTCCAGTCACTGGCATGCTTCTCTCTTTGCAGGTTCTTGCCCGACCACAAGAGGCTTTTACAGCAGAGCAGCTGCCAATCCCTAAAGAGCTCAGAGGTCTCCCTTAAATCATCAGATGACCTGCAAGAGTTCATCACAGAGCCTTCACCTCTTCCCAAACTGAGGCAATCGGGACAGGATCAGATCCCACAATCCACAGAATATATTTTCACCTCTTTGAGAGAAGATACTTCGGAAAATGTAAATCTTGTGATGTCAGAACCATCCTTCTCAAGTTTACATGCCAATTCCCAGAGGCCTTTGCATATTGTCTGGCCTCACAGATGGTAAGCACTCAATACTTCTTTGTCATGTGTGGACATATGTATAGAAATATGTTTGCAAATGTATTTGTGTGTCTAACTTTACAGAACTACCAAACCGGCAATCTGCTTTGTATTATTTTTATCGCAGATGCACCCATAAACTTAGCAATCTGTTTTCAGGCTGTGTCCAACCAGGACGTAAGCAATGCTTTCCTCCATTAAAAAAAAAATATATATTATATAACACAATAAATTGATATGCAATCCGTTTTTGTATTTTAAAGGTGAACTCCAGCAATATACCAAAATCTACATAATGCAGCACTCAGCGTCTCTTGTGATAGATCCTAAAGTGGCTTATGTGCAGCTTACACTTGCAGGCTATATTACTCTGTGCAATGCAGAAGCCCATTTTTTATTTGTGTGATTTGCCTTTTAAAAGTCTACATGGAGTCTGAGGTTCATCTTCCAGCTTTCTCTGCTATAAGCTTTTCCCTTTAGGTGATATCTTGGCCATACTAGGTGCTGGAGGTGCAGTGTTTCTCTAGCTGCAGGTAGAATGGCCCCTTCAGGATTAATGAAGTTAGTATCTGCAGAATAGCCAATAGTAAGATACAGTTGTATTTGTATAAATAATTGCAATATACACACACCAGTTACTTTATTATCTACACCTTGCTAGTACCGAGTTGGACCCTTTTGCCTTCAGAACTGCCTTCATTCTTCGTGGCATAGATTCAACAAGGTGTTGCACACATTCCATAGAGATTTTGGCCCATATTGACATGATAGCATCATGCAGTTGCTGCAGATTTGTCGGTTGCGAATCTCTTGGTCCACCACATTCCAAAGGTGCTCTATTGGATTGAGATCTAGTGACTGTGGAGGCCATTGGAGTACAGTGGCCTCACTGTCATGTTCAAGAAACCAGTGTTGAGATGATTTGAGCTTTGTGACATGGTGCATTATCCTGCTGGAAGGAGCCATCAGAAGATGGGGACACTTTAGTCAGGCCATGGCATTTAACTGATGCTCAATTGGTACTAAGGGGCCCAAAATCTGTCCAGAAGATATCCCCCACAACATTACACCACCAGCCTGAACCGTTGATAGGCAGAATGGATCCATGCTTTCATGTTATTCAAAGTCACTTCAATCACCTTTCTCTACTTCACCAAGTTGTTTTCACCACATATAGATAGCTAAATTGAGTTACTAATGCAATAGTAATAGTGCACTTAAACCCAACTTATAAAAAATACTAATGCAAGTGCACAACAGTGAAATACACCAATGATCTACAGGTGTACAAAAATAAATTGATACTGTTATAAATAATACTCCTTCCTCTACGAATGGATGTATAATAAATGTGCACACACAGTGATAAAGGTGAGAAAAGTCCAAAAAAGTTTTAACACAAAAGTCACCACCGCCTAAATATAAAATTCCTGCTCACCTTCAGAAAAAATATTTACAAAAAACAAAACAAAATGACACTTGTCAGAAACTTGGATCCTTGCTACGATGAGCTTATGTGTTTCCTGTGATTCCGATGTTGTGTTTTCTCCAAGGACAATAGATTCTAAAAGATTGCTCTCAACAGAGATACGAAGACATCATTGCGCAAGACTGCTATATAATCATAAATTCCCATTTCATATATACTATTCACTCACGTTTAATGTGGTTTTAAAATGCTGATTAAAAGATCAGTAGTGCTCGCAGCTCTCCTCACTGCATGTCCGGTGTCTCAGAACTCCGAAGGTGACATCACTGGCTCCTCCCAACACGTTGTATCACAGGTCACGTGACTTTCTCAAGGGAAACACAGGATTATTTAGAGGATTCTTTTTTTCTCATACTCATCTCCTAAGCACTTTATGACAACTGTTTCAGGGACATGATGTGGATTCAGCTAGACTTTAAAGCTCAACTCCACCTCCTAAGTAAAACCCAAAAATAAGTAGACTAGTACTGGTAAGAAAAAAACAACAGTATTCGCTGCAATGCTTTTTTCCTCATAAGTGATGTCCCCTGCAGACTAATCACTCTGCGATCCAACATTGTTCCTTTTCTGGGTTGAATGACACCCAGCATAATACAACCTACTTCCTGTAAACCTAGAACATCATGGGAGCACCCTTGGAGGTGCATCATCACATAGGGTGCGTTATCACTGCTGAACAGGCCAGGGGCTCACACTTCATAATATGAAGTGTAAGAGCCCCCTGACATCAGAGGAGAAGAGGACGGACCCTTGATGTCTAATGACTGCCCAAAAGGCTGGTGGACTTCACTGCTCTATTCTTCCGTTGGAGTTAGTAGTCAAACCCTGTGTTGGCTCAGTGCTGGAGCTTACATGGTGTTGATGATGTCATCCTTCTGTTCATGTGTGGGCCTGGTGATTGGCTACTTGGGCCTAAGCACTGCATTGTATGAGACGATCACATGCATCCTCATACTCGGAAGCACTTTGTGCTTGTGAGGGCTTCAATGGAGCAGTAGGGAAGCATGGCAAATGTGAGTAAAATGTACATGACTGAGCCTTTTTACCAGAGGATAAAATGTGATTTACATAGGTGTATAGCCCACGGACCAGGCTGTCACCACTGTCCTCACACTACAGCTGACATTCCCTACTTCCCTGGCTGTTAGTGACATTTTGGGAGTGGCTTCATGGGGAAAGAGAGGACAAAAGCGATGTGACAGGGATGCAACTCTAGCCAGTGTAGGAAAAGCCCTGCTCGTTACTAAGGATGCAGAATACACAGTGCAGCCTGGGAAAGGAAGAGCCCACAAAGGGACCTGTGAAAGACTGCTGGGAGCTGTGGGGGAATGTAGTCCCCAGGAGACATCCTCTAAGTGTAGTATTGTATGGGACTACAAGTCCCTGGATAATGGTGTGCTGCCAGGGATACTTCTTGTCACCAATGATTAGCACTGTGGAAATGGGACTGTGCTGCCACATGTTCTCAGACCCGCCTGCTGTCAGAAAGATCCAGCAAGTTGTTGCCTCAGCTGTATAGACCAATTAAATGCGTATTCTCCAGTCTTGGCGTGCCATCTGAAATCAGGTGACCCCATACATCAGTGGCTCCTTCAGGAGTAAGGCCATGATTCACACCTATGCATTTTTAATGCATTTTTTGCACATTTGCACTACAGAACGAGTTCCATAGGAAAACCATGTTAAATGGACAGTAGTGCAAAGCTGCAAAATGCAAAAAGCACTAAAAATGCATAGATGTGAATCAGGCCTTAGTGCTACACATATAAAAAAAAGAGGTAGGGGGCTATTGTCCATCTGCTACACATAGTACCATTAAACTTTTGCTATGGAGCTTGGCGATTTTTAGTTAGAACCCTATTTTATCTAGCGACATTTCAAAATGTACTAAATATTTTTTTTTATCACTATATAACTGCATGAACTGGTGTTTTTTTTTTTTTTTTTAATTTGCATTGTAATTCAGGTATTAAATTGCACCGTGGCTCATGTAGCTTATATTGTAGTGAAATCGGAGTTTTCATTTTAAGCCTCAGCTTGGATGGTGATTCCTGCTACCACTATGAACAGCTAACCTACATCACAAAACAGTGGCAGTGTTGTGACATGCTCCCATAATCATGGCAGACTTACTCTTGTAAACTTCGGCTTGCCTCTGAAATAAATTAGGATTTAAAGAGGTAAAATGTCCCGGTAATCTTGCAGCATTGGGCTCGAATATTTTAATCTAGTTTTTATTCCTCGCAGTTTGTTTAATCTGCATGTGGCCTGATTAGACCCGGAATTCATCCACAGATTACGGGCTGTTTATTGCAGAGCAGCGGCTGCTGATCACTGGGTCACGTTCTCTGTTTGCAGGTGAACCAGTAAGTGCGCCACACCGACAGGGGCAAATCGCCTTTACGGGGGATTTGACTTGCAGCGCATAAATTCCAGAAGCTCTCGCTGATCATCTGCAGCATCTGCTCCATAAAGGGATTTTCATCTCTCTCCCTAAATGTTCCGACATCAAATTTAGGGATTGAAAGTTGAATCTGTCTTTTGGATTTGTTTAATCAACTTCACACGTCTAGTTCACATTTCTATCCATTTTTTTATTTTTTATTTATTTGAATAAATGACTCCCAGCTGCCCTCCTGTGTCCTCCGAGGTTCATAGAAATATTTTGTTAATAAAGTTGGATTTAGATCTTTGTAAAAAAAATATATATATATTTTTTTAAGGGTAAAATAAGAAGATAGTAGCAGCTTTGACGTTTTTTTTTATTTATTTTTTTGTTTGTTTAAAGTAGAACTATAGGCAAAACTTGTTTTTCCTATTTGGATAAAGTAAGCGAGGGTTATAACTCCTGTCAGATTTTTTTTTTCGCCATCCGTGTCCCATTGGGGATATTTACATTCACTTCCTATCCCATAGCCAAACAGGAAGTGTGAGGAAATCCCTGTAAATTAAGAGAATCCCTTGAGGCCCCGTATGTCACCAGAACTAGTTTCTCCATTGGAAGATTTCCCGTCTATTACTTTTCAAAGGGACAACCCAAAATTTGAGAGGGTGAATCTCCTTAATGGGTGTATAGACAACAATAAAAACTGACAAGCGTTCTAATTCCTCTGCACTCTTTCCAAAGTTAAAAGAAGAGTTTTGGTTTTAGTTATACTTTAGCTAATTTACCCTATGTAGCTTAGGATTTTCTCTCTTCAGTTCCAGATCTGCTTTATTCCATCAAGAATTTTTCTCCCCACTATTTCTGTGGCATTCACGTTAACCACTTAAGGACCAGCCGCCGTAGTTGTACTGTGGCAGGTTGGCTCCCCTGTGCAAATCGCCGTACCTGTACTGCGCTCATGCAAGCGCAGTTGCGGTTGGGGTGCTGGCGCGCTCTCGTGCACGCTGTGAGAGCGTGCTCGGGGTCAGGCGGATTCTATGTCCACCAGTGACCCGCAATCACCTAGTACAGAGGCAGAATGGGGATCTGCCTTTGTAAACACGACATGACTGAGATCAACTGTTCCTAGGCATTGGGAACAGTGATCTCTGTCATGTCCCAGACATCCCATCCCCCCTACAGTTAGAACACACCTAGGGAAAACAGTTAACCCCTTGCTTGCCCCCTAGTGTTAACCCCTTCCATGCAATTGTCTTTTTTACATTGATCAGTGCATTTTTATAGCACTGATCAATGTAATAATGTCACTGGTCCCCAACAAGTGTAATTTGGGGTCAGATTTGCCCGCCGCAATGTCGCAGTACCTCTAAAAATCACAGATCACCGCCATTACCAGTAAAAATAATTAAAAAAATTAATAAAAATCTCTAAATCTATCCCATAGTTTGTAGACGCGATAACTTTTGCGCAAACCAACCAATATATGCCTATTGCATTTTTTTTTAACCAAAAATATGTAGAAGAATATATATCGACATAAACTGATGAATACATTTTTATTTTTTTCTTGTATATGTATTATAGCTACAAGTAAAAAAAAAAAATTGTTATTTTTTTCAAAATTGTCGCTGTTTGTTTGTTTATAGTGCAAAAAATAAAAACCGTAGAGGTGATCAACTACCACCAAAAGAAAGCTCTATTTGTGGGAAAAAAAGGATGTAAATTTTGTTTGGGTACGTTGTTGCACGACTGCGCAATTGTCAGTTAAAGTGATGCAATTGCAATGAGGGACTTACATTTTTAAATAAATGTGAATTTTATTTCATTGTTATCGTAGGTTCTACTTTTAAACAACATCCTCTTGCAGAGGACATTGTCTAGGCAGCTTGCCTGAGTGGGTCAAATGTTAAGTCTCAGTGTACCATAGTTTCTTCCAGGCTTATCAGTCTGAAAATGATAGTGTTAAAGTCGAGAAAATAATTCACAGATTGCATATTTAATAGCATGCAGCTTACTTTTGCTATAAAGTGTCTCATTTACAGCAGAATTAACCAAATGTAATGCAAATGTGTCAGTTTACCAAATACTACTTCTACATTTTCAATATATCCTACACCCAACAGCACTCTGATCAAACACCCATAACTCGCCTGCATTTCCTATCACCCTCTAATATCTAACCCAGCCTCTTTCAACCTTTTAAAGGATAAGTTCACCTTTGGGAACATGTTACAATTTTTAGGGTGGAACATGTAACATGTTCCCAATGCTACAGCCACAAACTCTGGATGAGAATGAAAAACCCTGATCTAACCTCTCATATAATAGAACTTATTCCAGGCAGCAGTAGGGTCCTTGATTTGTCCCATGAAGGACAATATTTTCATGGAATTTGCATGTTCTACCTTTACTTGTGTGAGTTAGCCAAGAATACTGTTTTTTTCCAAAATCCAATGACATGCTGGTAAACTAAGGGACTGCTGTATAAATTTCCCTTAATGTATGTGTGTAGGCATGCATGTGAGATAGGGACTTTAGATTGTAAGCTCCTTGAGGGCAGGGACCGATGTGAATGCACAGTAGGTAAAGCGCTACTAAAATTGTCAACGCTGTATAAATGCCTCTAATACACAATATTAATATCTCTAAATTCTCCCTCATCCATCACTTCTACACCTGTAACATCTCTAGATTTCTCCTTGCCATCTAACATCCCCTACACCCAACATTTCCCTAATTTAGCACCTATAACTGCTCCTCTTTTCCTATCACTATCTAGAATCCTCTAGACCAGGGGTAGGCATACTTATTAAGGTTGAATAAAGACACCAGTCCATCCAGTTCAACCTGAGTGAGTGAGTGTGGGTGCGTGTCTACAATTATCCTTATTTTTATTTAAGGTACCCATATAGCGCCATCAATTTATACAGCACTCCACACATACATCGCACACTCACATTGGTCCCTACCCTCAAGGAGCCCACAAGCCAAGGTCCCCAACTCACATGCATATATTAGGGCCAATTTTGGACAGAAGACAATTAATCATGTCTTAGGCAACCTCAGCCCGTCAGCTGTGGTGAAACTACCAGTCTCATGAGACATTGCAAGACCCTGACAATCACAGGCCTGACTCCTAGAGGCATAGGCGTGATGGGATTTGTAGTTTCACCACAACTGGAGTGCCAAGGTTGCCTACCCCTGCTCTAGACCAAAGATCTCCCTCATCCAGGAGCTACACACCCAATAAGTCCTTGCATCTTTCATCGCCATCGCCTTTACCCTCTACACCCAACATCTTCCTCAACTAGCACATGTAACTCATTTTCATTCCTCATCACTCTCTAATATCACCTTCGTCCACCATTGCGTTTATCCATCACTCCTACACCCCTCGGTATTTCCCATCCTCATTTAACATCCCCTCCATATATCTTTCATCCAGCATCCCTACACCCATAACTCTTCTGCACCTCTTGTTCACACCTTATAGTTTCACTTCCAATAGCCCCTTTATCCATGTGGTTCCCATGTAAGAATTCAGTCCATTCACAGCCACAGCTAAGATCTTTGCAGATAATGTGCACTTTAAAGGAGAACTCCATGCTAAACATAAGCTGTAAACTTACACAACAGCTCCTGCAATAAATAAATGATATGTGTTGCAAATATCTTGTTGTAGAGATTTTCAGTACCAGTGTAATGGCGTACTGTATGTGGAAGTCACATTTTTGTCAGCAAATTGCAGCACAATTGTTTCAGTACTAAATGTTCACTGTTGAAAGCCATGTACACTCTAGGTAATAGAATTATGGCTATTGAAAAATTTGAATGAAGAATTAACGTGTATGTATAGCTCAAATATTTTTTTTGTTTTCTATAGAGTAGGGAAGGGTAAACTCCTGACAGTTTTTTTTTTTTTTTTTTTTTGTAATCTGTCCGTTTATGAGATTTCCCAACAGGAAGTGAGAGCACATTTTTCTAATGGAAGAAGTGCCCTTTTAGTTGCTATTGGATCACGTGTTTTCATTGGAAGACTTCTTCTCTATTACTGTTGGGGTGACAACTAAAAATTACCTTATACTTTCTTTTACTTATTTCTCTACCATGTATAACCAGAGCTGACAACAGATATATGACTAGGTCCTGCATAGACCACAATAAAAACCTGACAGTGCTTCTAATTCTTCCCTACTCTAGCCAAAAAAAAAAAAAAAAGTTTTCGGTTTAGATAAACTTTAAGTTGGGGTTAGTAGTAAAGGCATAACATTTAAAGACTAAGTTGAGGGTTAGGGTAAATTACTTAGATTTGCATTTACAAATATAATTATTTCCAAAACATGTGCTGTAATTGCATATCATACAGAAAAATGTACTCATACATTTTATTGGTGCCAGAACTTTATGATTTGAAAATGTTTCTGTAGAAGCCCCTGTGCCAAAAACAGCAGTACTAGGTTTTCAATGCTAAAAAATAGTACCACTTTCTGTACTATAGTAAAGGGTTTGGGAGTTGCATTTATCATTAGAAACTGCATTGTGTTTAAAGGCATGCAGGTTTTCCAAAGCACACAGAAAGAAAATGTTGTCAAAGATAGATTTTTGGTAAACTGGTCATAAACTTAGCATATGATGGGAAAAAAAAAAACATAACCCAAGGTTGACAAAACTCTTAGTAGGGCTAGAGGAGGGAACCTGCTTGCTAAGACAGCTATGAATATGGCCCAACACAAAAGCATAAACCTGCATAAATATGTTGATTTTTTTGTCAAAAATGTGTTTACACTCAGGGGTTGATTTACTAAAGGGAAATATAATGTGCATAGTAAATGAGGTAAACTTCACTTTGCAAAGAATATCCAATCACGTGCAAGGAGAATTAAAAAAAACAGCATTTTTTCTTGCACTTGATTGGCTGATGGAAGTCAGCAGATCTTCTGCACATTTACTAAGCCCTGGCGCAACCGCAGTTTTATTTGTGAGCAATTGTTTTCAAGGATGAAGTACATCAAGGGCAAAATTGGAACCAAAATATCTGATGAGCACCTTGAGAATTGCTACTACATCCATCGAAACCAGATATTGATGCGTTAGTTTAGCAAAAGCAGGGCCAAATATCTCACTTGTTTTGCGTTGCCCTCTTTTACTTTTATAATAGAAAATATTACAAAAAAAAAAAATGTTATTACTCAGATAGATACATTATCAATATCAGTAATCATTAAAAGAGAAGTATGGAGGGTTTTTTTTCAGACTCATACTTGCGTAGTTGGACGCAACATCGATCCGATGCTGTATCTGTCCCCCGCCGAATTTAAGACTGAGAACTGAGCAATCCAATACCACCGATCTCTCGGTTCTCAGAGCTCCCTGAGCAGAGAGCTGGTGACTGTCCATCGCTCACTGGAGCGGCCAGCTCGGCCTCTTAGCGGCTCGCTGAGAGACTGAACTGGGTGCCAGTCCAGGCATGTGGGCATATACCAACTTCAATGTCTCGATCGTGCCCAATCCTGGACCAGCTCTGTGCCATTAGCTGACAGTGGGTTTTAGCCGGCTGCCTGCTGCAAACGGGTCACAAGAGTGCAGAACCAACTGCTCTTCTGTGATCCATAGGAAAAGTACAACCAAACAAGCTTTGGCTGTACTTTTCCTTTAACTTGTAATCTGCCCTATGCTTGCTGCTCACCAGCTATCCTTATTGTTAGCGTATTCTATGTGTGGCCCAGGACTGTTCCTCTTCTTCCAATGTGGCCCAGGAAGGTCAAAATGTTGGGCACCCCTGGTCCAGATATAATAGGTATCTGAAATTAAATGTGAATCTTAATTTTAGCCTTCCGTTCTCCATCCCAGGTATCCCCTTCCAGTCATATACTCACCTTCCCCAATTCAGTGGGATATCACTGACAAGATGTGCCATTTTGCTCATATTTACTCTGTCTTGCATATTCACTCTGCACTGTCATTCATTGTCATATAATGAATAAGGAGAAAAGGTGCAGACTCGGTTGGAAACATTCTGACATGTGTCTGTGTGATCCAGGCAGTGATATCCCATTGGATCAGGGACATGTGAGTATAAGACTGTGAAAGGCAGTATGGTGGAAGGTGGAAGCTACAATGTAAGTGCAATGCCGCGTACTGACGATTGAATTTTCCGACAACAAAAAACGTGGATTTAATTTCCAATGGATGTTGGCTCAAACTTGTCTTGCATACACACGGTCACACAAATGTTGTCGGAAATTCCAAACGTCAAGAACACGGTGACTTACAACATGTACGAGGAGCCGGGAAAAATTAGGTTCAATAGCCAGTGTTGCTCTTCTGCTTGATTCCGAGCATGCGTGGCATTTTGTGCGTCGGAATTGTCTACATACACTCAGAATTTACGACAACGAATTTTGTTGTCGGAAAATTTGAGATCCAGCTCTCAAACATCTGTTGTCGGAAATTCCGACAGCAAATGTTCGATGGAGCCTACACACGGTCGGAATTTCCGACAATAAGCTCACATCCAACAAATTTTGATCATGTGTATGCGGCATAGCTTTAACTTTTCTTGTAAAAGTTGATCTTGTCCATGTCCACTGCCTTGCCCGCAGAACTTTTTTGTTAAAAAAAAGTGCACCCTCAACATTAAAGGATCAGCATAGACACTGAAGGGACAGAGTGAATGGTGCCAAGCTCAACTTTAGAAAAGTCAAGACCTACGCTGCCTATCTCTCTAGGTCTATTGCTCATGCTGACATACACTTTTCACTGAAGGTCAACATAACAGAAGTATGAATTTACCACTTTTGTGACGGCAGATACAACCTAGATTCAATTAACTAGCTTTCCATTGAACATTCGTCACAGAATGCTCCTTCTTGCCCAGAGTACTCCTTTTAACATGTTTTCCTTACCCTCATTAATAATTTTGCGTGAAACAAGACCATTCTCATTTAAGAAAATGAGTTTTATTCCACTAATAACCCATCCCTGCACTCCACGCACACGCAGACACAAACACACGACAAGCACATCTACATATACGCGTTTTTGCAGTAATTTAGTTTTATTGCCCTAAGTGACTCGCCGGGAGAAAATCAGCATTGTGTCTGAGCGCATTATTGTTTAAGTTAAATTATCTTTAATTTGGCGACAAAGACGGAGAGAAAAAAAAAAAAAGAGGAGGAAAAAAAAAACAAGCTGCCTCAGCATAAGCAAATGCCAAAACATTACAGCGACACATCCATCCTTCTGGGTAATATCGGAGTACGGCAGAGAAAACTTCGAGGATGGCAGCTCCACCATCGGCATTAGGGCTAATTTTGAAAATCTAGCGTGCAGTCAATTTTACTGACGCCTGGGGACAGACAAGGTAGAAGCTGACAAGAAGAACTCATTTTGTTTGGGTTATTTAGTGCTATGCATCATGCGAAGGGGGCTTCTTCGTGACACGCGGCGATATAAAACCGAATATTATCACACACTAAAAATTTATGTTGACATTAGATATTTGTTCAATATGTCAGCAGTATTACTTTCATAATCAAAAGAGTAAGGCAAGAGGAATGCGCGCGGGCAGGAAACACTACTGGAGATCTATCTTTTTAATAACACTCTATAAGGTTAATATAGTTTACCTTTGAGAGTATACAATGGGAAGGAAAGCGGGGGTTTTAGCAGGAAAAAAAATGACAGGAGCCGTCCGCCCGAGCTGTTTGTTTGCCATTACCTAAGTGAACCATGTCAACTTCGTGGCCCGCGTCTGATAGCTGTTTGTTGTACAGAGAGCAAGGCATTAAAAAAAAAAAAAAAAAAAAAAAATATCAAACTCTTAATACTATTGTGCTCCTATAACCATCTGTCACAGCTAGCCTGGAGATGAGGGAAGATTACGAGGAATAAACAGGAGGCTGTCGAGCTTCGCTAAAGCCTCGAGGCAAAAAACTCTTGTGGGGACATCAAAGACATTCTAATTCTGAGGCAGTCAAGGATTACAGTGTGTAACCTGTGCTGACAACAGATAAATGACTAGCAATATTGTGCCAGAGCCACCGGTCCTGCACTGAGCACAAGCCACGAAGATGATGATACGCAATGATGATGTTATCTCAGAGAATGGACTCTGCTGGGATAATTTTATGATAAAACACTTTTTTTTTTCCCCTCCTTCTCCTCTCCAGATGCCACCGGGTTTTGCTAGACATTTACTAGCTACAGGGGTGGCAATCAGTTTCTTTAAAATTCACTGTTCTAAGCCCATTAGAATCCTAACGCAGCAAGGCTCTTCCACAAGGATTCATAGAAGCTCCTGTTTTCTTCAGGGAGTCTATGCAAATACGTGGGATTGAACTCCTGCCCTTTAATGTTAGGATGCTTTGTCATCTGATTTATGGAAATGCGGCCGGCAGAAATACAGTTTATTTTTAATTGGCGAATATAAATTAGAAAATAAAAGATTCCGGCGAGCGGGAGCCATAGCGGCCTGTGTTAGGCTTGCGAGGTGACTTATGGGCTTGATTAGAACGGCAGGAAAGAATTTATCCGTCCGGAAGGAAGAAGTGGCTTGGAAGTTTCAAAAGTTTGTGTCGTGAAGAAAAGAGGGGGGGGGGGGGGGATTAAGCACTTGAAGTGTTTGTGAAGATGATTCAGGATCTGCAGATAATGCTATTGGGACACCAGAATTCCCATTGTGCTTTGCTGTTCATATGAGCAGATCTAAAAAGAAGAAAAGATCTGTTTGCTTATGAAAAGTTTTTCCATTATGTGACAAAACTAGCCATACATGAATCATGCCTATACTGCAGTGTTTGAAAACAAAATACATTTCTGGTGATATTTTTGTAATTAAAGCTTAGAGGACCAGGTACAGTACAGGCGCCAGGAAGTACCTGCACATGCACTTTATGAGCTAAAGTTGTGGATACCTTACCATCTAACATATAAGCTTTTCGCCATCCTCTAAAACTATGGTTTTTGGCGACATCATTGCTGCCATTCGGGTCAACTTTGCGGCACTTGCTTTCACCTCCTTGGCTATATGGGTTGACACTGTCTGTGACCCATGTAGATGTTTGGTGGTATATTCATCCAAGGTTGTGACTATGATCCCCTTTCATCACCCTGCCCTGGCCTACTGTTTTTTTCTGTGGGTTGCTTTTTTGTGTAAACACAATTATCCTCATTTTTCTTGATACCATCTTTAGGGTACAACTATTCTGAACCAGCCTCTTCACCCACCTTTCCATATATCCGCTATTTTGGGTTAATATTTTGTGAACATCAAGTGGATCTGAAAGAAGCCCAAATCGGGGGGCGAAACGCATCACTCCCACTACCACTTTTGGCTCTGTTGATTGCATAACAAACCCGGCAATGCGATTTACATGATTTTTGATTGTATTTTCAGATTTTTGCCAATGGACAAATAAATATTGTTGTTTTTAAGCATATTGTTATTTTGCATACTATTGTTACTGGCATGTCAAAAATCCCCCATATTCCTGTGTCTCCCCTAATGGGAAATTCAAAGATACCCTGTTTTTTCTAGATCTGTATATTTACTATTTTCAGTTTGACCTGAGTCTGGTCATGTGATCCTCTTTGTTAGTGAATAGTAGCTATAGGGGAGAGAAGGGAGCGCTTGACAATGGCTGTGGGAGTTCCAGGAGACGTGACGTCACTCATAGGCTCCTATGACTTAGCCATTTTCGGTGCTCCCTCTTCTCCCCAGCAGCAGCCACTGACTGACACCGTGGATATAGTGGGTCACGTGACCAGACTGAAGGGGATTAAAAATATACATATACCCAGCTACACAGGCAGGGTAGGTAGCAGGAGTCAACATTTTTAAATATTGTTAATGTTAGGGTGGAATTCTACTTTAAGCCTGTATGAACAATCAAAGTTCATACAGGCTTAATACAGTTCATAGGGGTGAACAGCGGCGCTAGATATGGTGATAACATAAAATTATATAGCAACTGGAATATAGGTATACATAAAATGTGTGTGAATAAGCACACATAATATTAAAACATTTGTTAAAACATAATGTCCATTAATGATCCAAGATCTTGTATGATTAGCACCTGGAGGCAGCTCCCTTAGAGTGGCGCCCCTCTGTTCCCATTAATACAGTTCATACAGGCTGTGACCATGATCCCCTTTCATCACCCTGCCCTGGCCTACTGGTTTTATATGTAGATTGCTTTTTTGTGTAAACACAATTATCCTTATTTTTCTTGATACCATCTTTAGGGTACAACTATTCTGAATCAGCCTCTTCACCCACCTTTCCATATATCTGCTATTTTGGGTTAATATTTCATGAAAATCAAGTGAATCCTGAAGAAGCCCAATCTGGTTGAAACGCGTCACTCCCACCTTTGGCTCTGTTGGTTGTATAACAAACCTGGCAACACTGTTTACATGATTTTATTGTATTTTCAGGGTTTTGCCAATAGACAAATAAATATTGTTGTTTTTAAGCATATTGTTATTTTACATACTATTGTTACTGGCACGTCAAAAATACCCCATATTCCCGTGTCTCCCCTAGTGGTAAATTCGGAGATACCCTGTTTTTTCTAGATCTGTATACTTGCTATTTTCAGTTTTCTCTGAGTCTGGTCATGTGATCCTCTTTGTTAATGAATAGCAGCTGCAGGGGAGAGAAGGGAGCGCTTGACAATGGCTGGGAGTTCCAGGAGCCGTGACATCACTCATAGGCTCCTATGACTTAGCCATTTTCAGTACTCCCTCTTCTCCCCAGCAACAGCCACTGACTGACATAGTGGCTATAGTGGATCACGTGACTAGACTGAAGCGGATTAAAAATATACATATACCCATCTACACAGGCAGGGTAGGTAGCAGAAATCAAAATTTTTAAGTATAGTTAGTGTTAGGGTGGAATTCTACTTTAAGCCTGTATGAACAATCAAAGTATTTTTTTTTTGTTTTTTCAGCAAAGAATTGCAGATTTTGGTACTGCGAGGGGAGCTGATCCCTAGTGTATGCTGCTGCCATTAATCACTCTTTTATGTGGAAGAAATGGAGATGTAATATAACGTCTCTAGGTATGCTGTTAGACAAGTATGTTGGTTTTGGAAGTCTGTGAATTCTATCCACTACAATGTCCAGGTCTGTTAAGTTGGGTAAGATGGACCTAAAGAATTGCGGAGATCAGATTGCTTGACCGACTCAGGAACCCCTCTGATTTTCAAATTATTCCGCCGATCCTCCATGTCATCGATTTTAGATTTAACTGCCTCCATCTCATCCTCATTAGTGTCATGGGCATCTACCAAATCATTAATGGTGATAGCAAATTCCTCCATTTTAGTTTCTATATGGTCCACCCGGGATACTGTTGCCTGTAATTCCACACCGAATCTGTGAACACAAGACATCATATTTGCATACAGTGAACTTTTTAAAGAGCCTAGCATGTCCTTTAATGTAGTGTCCAGCACTGGCTGATTGCTGGTAGGGAAGAGATCTATGGAGTCTGGGAGGTCTCTGGTGTCTTCCCCTGATTCTAAGCCCCTGCTCACCTAGTGGCTTGAATACGTGGCATCCAGTCCCATGCTGGCTTTCTCTGGGCTTCCAGATGTAGGAGTGCGCATTGGAGACTGTGAGCTTTTCGATGAACTGTTTCTCTGGATTACCGTTAGGTGATCCGCTCTTGGGTGTGCTCGCCATCATGCACACTATCAGGCCCCCGCCACCTTGCCTGTGCTCCAGGGGATAATAGGAGGTCAATTTCTGCGGCCTCCGGTTCTCCTTTCTCTTTTTAGACATGGTCGAAGCGTGCCCCTGTATCGCGGGCACGTTCCGGCGTTTAGCGGGATAGCAGCTGTCACTGCTGCCCGCCATGTGCCGTTGTGTTCCTGCCTGCTACGGAGCTCCTCTCTCAGGCGTCCATCTCCTTCCGCGGCTAGCTCCCCCCTCCCATTTTTGTTTTTTAATGCATTCTGTAGCGGAGCGTCTATTTACTCACCATGCACAAATGGAGGCACATGCCCTTTTAACTCCTTTTCCCACAATTCCTGTGCTCCTGGACATGCCAAGGAAAGATAAGTTTCTCTGCTTCCCTCTCTTAGCAGCTCTGAGGCTACATGTGGCCACATGTGATCAGGCAGAAGTAGGCGGGCACGTAATCTGCAGCAAGGTGGGAGGCCCTTCGCTGTCAGAACTGGCCTACAGGCAGCTAGTAAGTAGCCTAATAGCACGCGTCTTCTCCTGAAGCCCCAACTACTGTGGGTAACACATTTCCTATTGCTGCCAGAAGGCTCCAGTTCTATTGAAATTTCTTTAGATTTGGGATGCCTCCATCTGTTCACCTGTTTTCAGAGCTACCCTGGACTTCAATTAGAGGAAAGTACAAGTAGCTGTCTGGTTCTCAGCTAGATATTCACAGGAGAATGACTTAATACTGGATGCTGTGTTTTACTGCGCAGACTTGTGTGAACCTAAACTTAGTTTGTTTTATCCACAGCTTTATTATAAGATCCAGTGTGAAAGTGGCTGTATCTCTGCAGAGGTCCAACATGTCCCTTGTTGAGTCACTGTTACAGTTTTTCAGTTGGTAGGGAGCATAAGCTTTGCTTTGCTATGAGAGTTTTTAGCAGAAGAAACTTTGCAAATAAAAAAAAAAAACCTTAACCCTCTATCTTTGAAATTTGTAAAATGGTGCTCACAGCCTGCAGCACATGCGCAGTGAAATGCACACTCCATCTATTTTTTTTTTTTAAAACAACTGCCCAAAAGACCCATCATAACATTACTCAACTGCCCAAGAGGATAGGATTGCCTCATTTTTGACAGCTGCCCTCTAGAAGTAGCATGTTGTAATTATATTGTATATTAAGGCAACCTAGTTTCAGGTTTATTTTCTTATGTTAGAGGCAGCAAGCTAAGTATTATCCCCAGTATGCCGTGTACACACGAGCAGAATGTCCAACAGAAAAAGTCAAACAGAAGCTTTTCATCCTATATTCCAATTGTGTGTGGGCCTCATCTGACTTTTTTTTAACGAAAATTCTGACAGACCTAGAAATAGAACATGTTTTAAATATTTCAGACGGAACCAATTCCTATCGGGAAGACCGCTCATCTGTATGCTGTTCTGACGGACCAAAAACTATGCATGCGCTGAAGCAAGTATGAGACAAGCTATTGGCTATTGAACTTCCTTTTTCTAGTCCCGTCGTACATGCTGCACGTTAATGATCGGACTTTGGTGTGATCGTACGCGGCATTAGGTTGGCCATATACAGTTAGAATCTCGGCTGGTTTAGCAGGAACTGGCTGAGATTCGAACCATTAATGGGCAGGCTCAATGTACCAAGTTCATCGATTTGGCTACAACAAGCCTGCCGGATTGGCTTCCGATTATTGCAGGCGGCTGCTATAGCCGCTAGCGATAATCACGGTCTTCTCCCGCGGGGATGGCTTTTATTAAATTAATTACATTTATTAAACTTGTAAAGTCACTGATAGGCCTACTTTTGGCTGTAAGTATTGTGTGTTACAGGAGCAAAGCCTAGCTAAGATTATGCATCATATTTAGATGTGGTAACACTATTATAACTTTCTAGAATTCAACTATAGTAGAAAGAATAGATAGTGAATAATGGACAGCCTTAAAACCAATCACTAAAATCTCATTTAAAGTGGACCTTCAGACATTTTCATTCATCTTTCCATCTATTAAATCTTCTGCCCTTGTTGTTATAACTTTAGATAGTAAAACATTTTTTTTCTGCCAGTAAATACCTTATACAGCCCACTTCCTGTTTCTTGTCTGGTAAAAAGCCTAGGCTTATGACATCATACACAACTCTCTCTCACTCTCGTGAGTGTTTGCCAGGAAGGGAGGGGGGATGAGTCATAAGAGGGCAAATGAGGGCTGCAGAGCTGGAGTTGCACAGCCTCTGTGTGTCTGTGCAAATCCAGGAAGTGAACAAGCAGTAGCTTCAGCTGCCTACCGTTAAAATAAATGCAGCCAGACTCATTGGAGGGAGATTTATGCAGCATATTTGGCAAGTACAGGATCACATTATATATAAAATAATATGCAAAGTGGTTGGAGGGAAGCTTCAGAATGGCAAATATGTTTTTTTTTTTTTTTTTTTAACAAATTATGTGAGAAGACTGCAGTTCCTCTTTAAGGTTAACATGTTTTTAAAGTTAACATGTGTAATTTCAAAAGTTGTTTTCAATCTTTTTTGTATCTGAAGCTTTCAATGAAAACATAACCGTTGATCCGCTGTGAAGTTCCTTGTTTAGGCACTTCCCGTTATAGGGTGACAGTTATCTCCTAGTTGTGTTTTTACCTTGTCACATTTGCTCCCGATAGAGACTACAACAAGGCATGCCAAGACATTGGGGGGGATTTACTAACAATGGTGCACTCAGAATCTTGTGCAATTGTACATGGTAGCCAATTGGCTTCTTCCAAAAAAAAAAAAAACTTCTGCTTGTTCCAAAAAGCTTTGCCAATAAATCCTGGAAGTTGATTGATTTCTATGCAGAGCTGCACCAGATTTTGCACTCTTCAGTTTTAGTAAAAAAAAACATATAGTATTTTATCTATTAGAAGGTTGGTCTCGATTAAGGATGTGCAGCGGACACGGAGGAGAAGAGATCAACACCTCTAGGTTCTGACATTTCTATCATACATGCAAAAATCTGAATTTTATTTTTATTTTTTTTTATAGAAAAATAGGTAGAACCTAGAAACATTATATTTTTTAACAGTGGCCCATGAGAATGAAATGGTTGTTGCAGTTTTTTATGTCTCACAATATTTGTGCAGCTATTTATCAAATTTATCAAATGCAAATTTTTGGGAAAAAATACACTTTACAGGTTATCGACCTAAAATGTGCTAATTCTTACATATTTTTATTAGCTAAATTAGAAAACGGGTGATAAGGGTGCTGGTTGGCTAGGGGTTTTCAAGATATTTCACAATAAATATTTATACACAGGAGAGTATATTTGCTTACAAGGAAGGGATGTGTCTGATGATAATGATGCCTCGTAACTTCTCAACAAAGTACGGTAGAACAATGAAAATGGTACCACATGGACTTACATATACAGTGGTGAAAATAATTATTTGATCCCCTGCAAGTTTGCCCACTTACAAAGAAATGAAGGGTCTCTAATTGTTATCATAGGTGTATTTTAAATGATAGAGACAGAATATCAACCAAAAATTCAGGAAAAAAACAAAAAAAAAAACATGATACAAATGTTATAAATTGAGTTGCACTTCAGAGTTGAGTGAAATAATTATTTGTTCTCCTGTCAACTAACAGTAATTCTGGCTCCCACAGACTGGTTACAGTATGTGCTCATGTGGTACACAGATTAGTCCTGTCAATTTAAGAAGGTGCTTCTAACAACTCGTTATTTGTATAAAAGACACCTGTCCACAGAATCTTTTTTTCATTGAAACCCACCATCATGGGAAAGACCAAAAAGCTGTCAAAGGACATCAGGGATAAAATTGTAGACCTGCAAAAGGCCAGAATGGGCTACAAGACCATCGGCAACTAGCTTGGTAAAAAGGAGACAACTGTTGGAGCGACCATCCGCTTATATAATATAAGAAATACAAAATAACCATCAATTGCCCTCGGTCTGGAGCTCCATGCAAGATTTCATGAGAAAAGTGAGGGATCAGCCCAGAACTACCGGGGAGGAGCTTGTGAATGATCTCAAGGCAGTTGGGGCCGCAGTCACCGAACAAACCATTGGTAAAACCCTGCAGCGCCCGCAAGGTCTCCCTCCTCAAGAAGGCACATATACAGGCCCGAAGTTTGCCAATGGACATCTAAGATTCTGAGAAGGACTGGAAGAAAGTACTGTGGTCAGATGAGACCAAAATTGAGCTTTTTGGCATTAACTCGACTCGCCGTGTTTGGAGGAAGAAAAATGTTGACTATGACCCCAGGAACACCATCCCTACAGTCAAGCACGGAGGTGGAAACATTATGCTTTGGGGCTGTTTTTCTGCTAAAGGTCCAGACCGACTTTGCCATATTGAGGGGCAAATGAATGGGGCCATGTATTGTAAAATCTTAGATGAGAACCTTCTTCCCTCCCCAGAACACTGAAGATGGGTCGTGGATGGGTCTTCTAGCATTTCAATGACCCAAAACATACTGCCAATATGCAACAAAGGACTGTCTCAAGAAGAAGCACATTAAGGTCATGGAGTGGCCTAGGAAGTCTCCAGACCTTAATCCTATAGAAAATCTATGGAGGGATCTGAAACCTCGAGTTGTCAAGCAACAGCCAAGTAACCTTAAGGATTTAGAGAAGATCTGTAAAGAAGAGTAGACCAAAATCCCTAGAGAGATGTGTGCAAACCTGGTAACCAACTGCAAGAAACATCTTACCTCTGTGCTTACCAACAAGGGTTTCTCCACCATGTACTAATTGCTTTTTGTTTTGCTTGGGTACCAAATACTTATTTTACACAATGAAGTGCGACCCAATTTATAACGTGCATTTTTGAATGGGAATACCATGCAGCAACTGCAAACCTAGGGAATGGGTCCCATGCAGTTGTGGTACTGCCTGCAAACAATTGCGTTTTTAACTCTGCTTTTTTCCCAGGCGTTGTTACTAGCTTTACAGCGTGTTTTTTAAAACGTCCGTGTGTATGAGGCCTAAAGTGTAACTAAACGTGACTTTCAGAAAATTGGAAGCAGGCAGCTTTTTATTGCAGAAGAGACCGGCTATGTCTCCACTACAATAAAACAAACTTACAGTCTTCTACCGAATACATGCACAGCCCAACGTGCATTCCTGGGACACTTTGTTGGTGCGGAAATTATGACTCCTGTATTCATGTGTGGTATGATGTCACCCATCCACCCGCCAATCAAGAGACTGAAAGCCCGACACCCGGGGAGAAGATTACAGTGGCCAGTGAGGGATATACAGTCATGGCCAAAAATATTGGTACCCCTGACTTTTGTCAGATAACGCACCACTTCGTTTTAGAAAATTGTTGCAATTACAGCTGTTTAGACATTCTCATGTTTATTTTGTATGTATCAGTATGACACCAAAAAGCGGAGAAACAAAAAGCCAAATCTGACACATTCCACACAAAGAAAGGACTGGACAAAATTATTGGCACCTTCTCAAAATTGTAAGAAATAATTGCATTCCAAGTTTGTGATGCTCCTGTAATTTGTAATTAAACTCACCTGTATCAAATAACAGGTGTTGACAATGTAGAAATCACACCGACAACCCAGAGAACCACTTCAATACAGGGCACTTTCACCTCTTTTCTGCCCAGGCCCATTTTCAGCTTAAATCGCTGTCGCATTTTGAATGACAATTGCACAGTCATGCAACATTACTCAAACGAAAATGTTATAATTTTTTTCCCCACAAATAGAGCTTTCTTTTGGTGGTATTTGATCATCACTGGGGTTTTTCTTTTTTGCTCTACAAATAAAAAAAGACAGATAATTTTGAAGGAAAAATGTTTTTCCTTTGTTTCTGTTATAAAAGTTTGTAAATAACAATAACAGTTTTCTCCCTCACTGATAAGCACTGATGGACACTGATGAGGTGGCATTTATATGCAGCACTGATGGGCATGCATAGGCTGCACTGATGGGCACGCATAGGCTGCACTGATGGGCACGGATAGACGGCACTGGTGGACACTGGCAGGCAGCACTGACAGGCAGCACTGATTAGGAGACACTGATGGGTACAGATTGGCATTTTCATCCCTGGTGGGCTCTAGTGGGTATCCCTGGTGGGCTCTAGTGGGCATTCCTGGTGGTCTCCAGTGGTCACTCTCGATGGGTCTGCACTGATAATCAATGCACTGATTGTCACAACAGACCCCCCCTGTCAGGAGAGCAATCAGCTTTCCTCTACTCGTACTTTGTCCGTGAGTAGATCAAAGGCTTCCTGGTTACCATGTGTTGAGCTGTGATTGGACACAGCTGATCACATGGTAAAGAGCCTACATCATAGGCTCTTTTCAGGGATCGGAGATGCAGTGTATCAGATTGACACACCACACAAGTCATCACAGCGGGAGCGCGCTAGCGGCTCCTCCTGCTGGACGTTATATGATGCTCAGTCAGGATAATGCAACAACTCTCTGGCTGTCATTCTGCTATATGGCAGGCGGGAAGTGGGAAAATTGACTCAACCTTTCTGTTGTGTGTCTCTGTGCAACACAGAGTATGGAGAAGAGAAAGAGCAGCAAAGAATTGTCTGAGAATTTGAGAGCAAAAATTGTGGAAAAGCATGGACAATCTCAAGGTTACAAAGTCCATCTCCAGAGATCTTCCTTTTTTTATTTTTATTAACCACTTTCAGACCGGACCATTTTGCTGGTAAATGACCAGAGGTCTTTTTACAATTTGGCACTGCGCTGCTTTAACTGGTAATTGCGCGTTCATGCAATGTTGTACCCAAACAAAATTTGCGTCCTTTTCTTCCCACAAATAGAGCTTTCTTTTGATGGTATTTGATTGCCTCTGCGATTTTTATTTTTTGCGATATAAACGTAAAAAGACCGCAAATTTTGAAAAAAAATGATATTTTCTACTTTTTGTTATTAGAAAGATCCAATAAACTCAATTTTAGTCATACATTTAGGCCAAAATGTATTCAGCCACATGTCTTTAGTAAAAAAAAAGTCAATAATTGTATATTTATTGGTTTGCGCAAAAGTTGTCACATCTACAAACTAAGGTACGTTTTCTGGAATTTACGCAGCTTTTAGTTTACGACTGCCTATCTCATTTCTTGAGGTGCTAAAATGGCAGGGCAGTACAAAACCCCCCCAAATGACCCCATTTTGGAAAGTAGACACCCTAAGGAAATTGATAAGTGGCATGTTGAGCCCATTGAATATTTTATTTTTTTGCCTCAAGCGATTGAATAATGACAAAAAATAATTTTTTTTTTTTACACAAAGTTGTCACTAAATGATATATTGCTCACACATGCTATGGGCATATGTGAAATGACACCCCAAAATAAATTCTGCTGCTTCTCCTGAGTACGGGGATACCACATATGTGGGACTTTTTGGGAACCTAGCCGCGTACGGGGCCCCGAAAACCAAGCACCGCCTTCAGGCTTTCTAAGGGCGTACATTTTTGATTTCACTTCTCACTACCTATTACAGTTTTGAAGGCCATAAAATGCCAAGATGGCACAAAACCCCCACAAATGACCCCATTTTAGAAAGTAGACACCCCAAGCTATTTGCTGAGAGGCATTTTGAGTCCATGGAATATTTTATATTTTGCCACAAGTTGCGGGAAAATTACAAACTTTAATTTTTTTTTATTTTTTTTTCACAAAGTTGTCACTAAATGATATATTGCTCACACATGCTATGGGCATATGTGAAATGACACCCCAAAATAAATTCTGCTGCTTCTCCTGAGTACGGGGATACCACATATGTGGGACTTTTTGGGAGCCTAGCCACGTACGGGGCCCCGAAAACCAAGAACCGCCTTCAGGTTTTCTAAGGGCGTAAATATTTTACTTCACTCCTCACTACCTATTACAGTTTTGAAGGCCATAAAATGCCAAGATGGCACAAAACCCCCACAAATGACCCCATTTTAGAAAGTAGACACCCCAAGCTATTTGCTGAGAGGCATGTTGAGTCCATGGAATATTTTATATTTTGCCACAAGTTGTGGGAAAATTACAAACTTTTTTTTTTTTTTTTTCACAAAGTTGTCACTAAATGATATATTGCTCACGCATGCCATGGGCATATGTGAAATGACACCCCAAAATAAATTTTGCTGCTTCTCCTGAGTACGGGGATAACCCATATGTGGGACTTTTTGGGAGCCTAGCCGCGTACGGGGCCCCGAAAACCAAGCACCGCCTTCAGGCTTTCTAAGGGCGTTACAGTTTTGAAGGCCATAAAATGCCAAGATGGCACAAACCCCCCCCAAATGACCCCATTTTGGAAAGTAGACACCCCTAAATTTAGGGGTACACTAGTGAGACTAGGTAATAAATGGCGGGTGCCCTGAAACTATAAAAAAAATAACTAACCAACCAGCGTCACCTGTAACAGTTATATGGTGATCACTGGTGAAAGGGTTAACTAGAGGGCAATCAGGGGGCTTTATGCGGTAGTATATGGGGGTCCCTGGCGCTATAAAAAGCTGCGGCGAACCTAAATACCTACCTGCCTAACTAGCGTCACCTGTGACACTAATACAGTGATCAGAAAAATGATCGCTTATTAGGCTGGGTTCACACTGGAGCGATGTGGGAACGCCACGAATGCGGGCGCATCACATGCCTCCCGGCGGCAGTTCACACTGCCCTATGCGAACTGCTGGGAGTGTCAGTGAAATGTTAATGACACCCCCAGATCAGTTCGCATATCGCAGTGCGATCTGCAAACTCGGATCGCATGGTGTGAACACCCATGCGATCCGATTCTGCTGCGGACCAAAAAAAGGGTCCCGCGCGAGTTTGCGGCGGGTGCGACACGAATTCAGCCATACTATCTGTATGGCTGAACTCGAATCGCACATAGATCGGATGTGATTTGCACTGCAGTGCGGTGCGAATCACATCCGTTCTCATAAACCGCTGCAATGTGAACCCAGCCTTAGTGACACTGGCGACGGGGGTGATCACGGGGTTAAACCTTTATTGGGGGGGTTAGGGGGGTACCTTAGAACTAAAGGGGGCTAACCCTAACTGCCCTAACAGTTATTACAGTCACAAATGACACCCGCCGGGTGATCAGGGGGTTAAACCTTTATTAGGTAATAAATGGCGGGTGCCCTGAAACTATAAATAATAACTAACCAACCAGCGTCACCTGTAACAGTTATATGGTGATCACTGGTGAAAGGGTTAACTAGGGGGAAATCAGGGGGCTTTATGCGGTAGTATATGGGGGTCCCTGGCGCTAGAAAAAGCTGCGGTGAACCTAAATACCTACCTGCCTAACTAGCGTCACCTGTGACACTAATACAGCGATCAGAAAAATGATCGCTTATTAGGCTGGGTTCACACTGGAGCGATGCGGGAACGCCATGAATCCGCGGCGGGTTCCCGCATCGCATGCCTCCCGGCGGCAGTTCACACTGCCCTATGCGAACTGCTGGGAGTGTCAGTGAAATGTTAATGACACCCCCAGATCAGTTCGCATATCGCAGTGCGATCTGCAAACTCGGATCGCATGGTGTGAACACCCATGCGATCCGATTCTGCTGCGGGCCAAAAAAAGGGTCCCGTGCGAATTTGCGGCGGGTGCGACACGAATTCAGCCATACTATCTGTATGGCTGAACTCGAATCGCACAGAGATCGGATGTGATTTGCACTGCAGTGCGGTGCGAATCACATTCGTTCTCATAAACCGCTGCAATGTGAACCCAGCCTTAGTGACACTGGCGAGGGGGGGTGATCACGGGGTTAAACCTTTATTGGGGGGGTTAGGGGGGCACCCTAACTGCCCTAACAGTTATTACAGTCACAAATGACACCAATGCAAAAAAAAAAAAAAAGCAATTGGTGTCACTGTGACTGGGGGGGCAGGGGTAATTGGGGGGTGATCGGGGGGTAAAGGGGGGGTGTGAGTGTGCCTGGCATGTTCTACTGTGTAGTGTAGTGCTTGTGCAACTCACCGATGCTCTCTCCTCGGTGCCGGAACGAAAAATACCGACACGGAGGAGAGAATACATCACTTCCTCTCCTGTGTTTACATTACAGGAGAGGAAGTGATGTCACCGGACATTTTCATTCGTCGGGAGCGATCGCGAGGGGGTGGCCATGAATGAATGGCCGTCCCCTCGTCCGGGATCGCTCCCGAACGAATACCGACCGCCGCAGGCACCGGGCGGGGGCCCGATCGGGCCCGCGGGCAGGCAAGGACGTACATGTAAGCCCTTATGCCTGCCCGTGCCATTCTGTCGACGTACATCGTCGTGCGGCGGTCGGCAAGTGGTTAAAATAACAAACATTTTATACTTTCCTGCTCTGTGCAGTGGTATTGCACAGAGTGTCACCGATCCTCCTCTTCTCAGGTCCCCAGCGGCAATCTTGGCTCCTCCTCTTTTTCTGTGGGACTACCATAGCCAGCCACTGGCTATGGGGAGAGGTAGTCCCCGTGCTCCCAGGCTGTGTGTCTACAGAGCCACGCTCCATAGACTTAGGCCCGCCACCCACTTCCTCTGATTGACAGCAGCAAGAGCTAATGGCTTCTGCTGCTGCTCGAGTGCTGTGTAATGAGGAAGTGGAGAAAAGATGCAGCCCTGCACAGCACTGATCTCTTCTGCCCTCTCTTCCCCTTCAAGCAGGGAAGGGGGGGCACAGCGACACTGAAAATGTTTTGTTACCTTAATACAAACAATGCATTAAAGGAGTTGTAAAGGCAGAAGGTTTTTTTTTTACCTTAATGCATTCAATACATTAAGATAAAAATCCTGTATGGGGCAGCCTCCCCAGCACCCCCTAATTACTTACCTGACCCCCTTCTCTCTGCAGCTGTTCACAAGAGTCTTGGCTGTCCCAGACACTCCTCCTGATTGGCTGAGACACAGCAGCAGCGCCATTGGCTCCAGTGGCTGTCAATCAAAGTCGGTCAGCCAATCAGGGGAGAGAGGGGGCAGGGCCAGATCGGGGCTCCATGTCTGAATGGATATACAGAGCTCTGACTTGGCTAGGGTGCCCCCATAGGAAGCTGCTGGCTGAGGGGCCACCCACCAGAGGGAGGGGCCAAGAGAGCAGACGAGGGACCCCTGAAGAGGAGGATCCAGGCTGCTCTGTGCAAATCCAACTGCACAGAGGAGGTAAGTATAACATGTTTATTATTATTTTTATTTTTTTAAGCAAGCCTTTACAATCACTGGAAGGTAAAAAGGTTTAGGTTTAGTAAAACTTTAATGTCCCTGTGTCCATTTTGCGTAACATTGTCAAGAGGTTTACAGCCCATGGCACTGTAGCTAATCACCTTGGGCATGGACAAAAGAGAACAGCTGATCAAAGAGTTTGTCAAAACTTACCTGAGGAAGCCTTTTGGGAGAATGTGTTATGGACAGACAAAACAAAATTACAGCTTTTTGATAAAGCCCATCATTATGTGAAACATGGTGGAGGTTCACTGCTGTTTTCGGGTTGCTTTGCTGCTTCAGGCACGGGATATCTTGATTGTGTGCATGGCATTATGAATTCTGAAGACTACCAATGAATTCTGGGGTGCAATGTAGGGCCCAGTGTCAGAAAGTTGGGTCTCTGTCAGAGGTCACGGGTATTACAGCAGGACAATGACCCAAAGCACAGTTCAAAAAAGCACCCAGAAATGGTTTAAGACAAAGCGCTGGAGAGTACTGAACTGGCCAGCAATGAGTCCAGATCTAAATCTCATAGAGCACCCGTGGAGAGATCTCAAAACAGCAGTTGGGAACAGGAACCCTTCACATCTGAGAGACCTGGAGCAATTGCCGAAAGAAGAGTGTTCCAAAATCCCAGTAGAGAGGTGTAAGAAACTCATGGATGGTTACAGAAAGCGATTGATTTCAGTTATTTTGTATTCCAAGGGGTGTGTCACCAAATATTAAATTGAGGGTGCCAATAGTTTTGTCCAGTCCATTTTTGGAGTTTTGCGTGGAATATGTCCGATTTGGCTTTTGTTTCTCCACTTTTTTGTGTCATACCGATACAGACAAAAGAAATAAACATGAGAATGTCTAAACATTTGTAATTGCAACAATTTTCTGGGCAAAGTAGTTGCATTATCTGTCAGGAATGCAGGGGGTGCCAATTTGTTGGCCGTGACTGTAATTGTCGCATTGCTGGAGGTGGAGGTGAGTATACCGGGGAGTTTAATCCGCTTTGACAAACTAAATGTCATCTAGTCAAGGTTTAGATTTATTTTAAGTTGTCAGTTTTCTTTAGACAAGGTTCATAAATTTCTTCTCTGCTAGCAACACTGTATCTTTTTGCTAATGTTTCTGATACCCTCTACACACACTAAGCTTAGTTTACACTTGCGGATGGGGTAGCAGTATAAATAAACGGTTGAGTGGTTTTACCTTATGCGGCAAAGGCAACCGTACAGGGCTATACACATGCTGCAGCCACAATATTTTGCGTCACGTCACAACAAAAATTATCCCCCCCTGTCATGTTTGCAGGCAGTACCATAACTGCATGGGACCCATTCGCTAGGTTTGCAGTTGCTGCATAGTATTCCCATTCAAAAATGTATTTTAGCTGTAAACAAAAATAAAAAAATAAACAGGCATTCGGGAGGCAGCAGTATTGCCTTTTGAATGCCTGTCAATCTAGCTTACATCACTCTCTGAAAAGCAATCCATAGCGAGGCCTAAGCCCTTGTACACACGGTCGGAGATTCCGACGGAATGTGTCCTATCGGACCGTTTTGTCGGATATTCCGACTGTGTGTGGTCTGCATCGGACTGTTTCCGTCTGAATATTCGACAGACCAACTTTTCCAACTTGCCGGTAAAATTTTCCGACAAAATACTCCGATCGGACATACTCCAATCATGTGCAGCCTACTCCGACAGACAAAGTGCCATGCATGCTCAGATCAAATTCCTAGACCAAAGCTATTGGCTACTAGCCTGAACGTAGTCCCGTCGTAACGAAATAACGTCATCACGTTATGTACAATCGGATTTTCCGACAACTTAGCCCTTGTACACACGGTCGGAGAATCTGTCGGAATGAGTCTTATCAGACCGCGTCGTCAGATAATCCGACTGTGTGTGGTATGCATCGGACTGATTCCGTCCGATCCAAATTTCCAACATGTTGGAAATATTTCCCGACCAACTGGGCCGGACGGACCTAATCCGATCATGTGTAGAGCATTTTGATCAGAACAAGTGCCACGCATGCTCAGATCAAATTCCTACATCAAAGCTATTGGCTACTAGCCTGAATGTAGTCCCATTGTAACGAAATTACGTCATCACGTTCTGAAAGATCGGATTTTTCGCCAACTTGGCCCGACCGGGTGTATGCAACAGTTTCGGACACAATCCGTCGGACTAAATCCGGGCAAAATCGGACGGATTTGGTTGGCAAAATCTCCGACTGTGTGTACGTGGGCTGAGTCCGACCGTGTGTATGCAACATCACTTCCGGACCTCTTCCGGATTTAATCCGTCGGAATTACTCCGACGGATTTGGTTGTCGGAATCTCCGACCGTGTGTACAAGGGCTTACTTATATTTGATCAGATCAATGCCGCACTGCTCATTAGCTCCATTGCAAATTGTTGACAGCAATAAGGAAGCCACTCAAAGCCTTGCGACCAATCCGACTGACTTTTTCAGTGGCATTCTAGAACACCGCCGTGGCCAGTTATTTTATTTATTTCAGGTATTTCTATGGAGCTGTCGATTTAGCAGCACTTTTACATAAATATACGTACTGTATTATACATTCACTTCAGTCCCTGCCCTCAAGGAGCCTACAATCTAAGGTCTCTTACTCACATTTATACATACACATATTAGGGTCAATATTGACAGGAGCCAATTAACCTACCAGCATGGTTTTGGAGTGTGGGAGGAAATCGGAGTACCCAGAGGAGACCCGTGCAGGCACAGGGAGAACATGCAAACTCCAAGAAGGTAGTGCCATGGTTGTGATTCAAACCAATGACCCTAGTGCTGCTAGATGGAAGTGCTAACCACTTAGGCAGACCATACATGGGTTGAATTTTCGAAAGAATTTTCTTTTGAAAATCTTATCTAACAATTTTAATTTGTATTTCGCACCATTAGTGGGCTGCCTCAACAGCCGATTTTCGTGCGGCCATCGAATTTGAGTAATTGGACATGTTGTACATTTTTTTTGAAAAAAATTTTCTAATCAATGATGGGAGAATCATGTGACACTTGTAATCGAAAAAGAAATGCGCATGGAAAGAAAAGAAGATTCCAAACCACGAAAATTATTTTCTGTAGCAACAGGAGGTGAAATTGAAGGCTCGGTTGGTGGAAATTTGAAATCAATGGTGGCACCATCGGATCACAAAACCCACACATTTTCTGATTTTCAAAAGAAAATTCTTTCAAAATATGACCATGTATGGCCAGCCTAAGACACTGTGCTGGCCAGTTATTGTATTGAGCAACCCAAGCCATGTACCCAGTCCAATGCAGCAGACATCTCATTCCAGTTTGTATGCGCTCTTCATAGACACAGGATTGTGATGCTTGCCTGCTACATCATCCCTGTAATTGTGGGAGTTCCCATCATTGGCTGATTGCTGGAATGTTTACATCTAGTATTTACATCCTGTTTCCTAGCAACACAAAGAGGATTGGGAGAGGTCAGGAAGTTATGGAGGTCATGTACATTACATTGATTGCACCCATTAGCAGTGTGTTTTCCTGGATTGTGGATCTACTAAAACTTTATGGCATTGATAGGAATGTACTCAATTAGTGCATAAAACCCATACCAATAATGCACTGGGGCAAAAGCCATAGGATGGTTTACTAATATGATTATTTGGTTTCTTTACAGTGATAAATACATAAAATACCGCCTCTAACCTGCTTTAGTCTGTGTAATGGTATTTATATGTCTTGTTAAATGTGTGTTGTACGCTTTCAGCAAATGACAGACCAAACGTTATGCTGCTTGTACATACATAAGAATATCTATTACAAAATATAAAGTGCAGCGCTAAATTCAACATGAGAACATAAATTACACAATGGGGGTCATTTACTATAGCGCCAAAAAATGATCCTGCAGTCCCAGAAAATAGCGGCCAATTAAGGCCAATTAAGACTTCAACTCTCAGAAACTGGGCGCTAATGTAAATAGAAAGCAGCGGTATTGCCGGCGAACATGCCTGTCAGATCACATATGCGGGAATAGTGGATGTCAATGGGGCTCGAACCTGCAAAATAGAAAGTTCTCACTGAAGGCTTATATGCACGTTGCTTGCCATAGAAGGTTTATGGGGACCTGGGTCCTGCCCCAGTGGACATGTATCAATTGGAAAACATGTTTTTAAAACGGCAATTTTTTTCAGGAGCAGTGATTTTAATAATGCTTAAAGTGAAATAAAAATTAAAAATTCCTTTAACTATTGTGCCTAGAGGGGTGTCTATAGTATGCCTGTACAGTAGCACATCTTTTCCGTGTTTATTACTGTAGATTTCTAAAGGAAAAAATTTAATTCAAAATTGCTTTTGGCTGTAATGAATTGCCGGTTCCAAGCAATATAGAGTAAAAATCAAAGAAAAAAAACGGCGTAGGTTCCCCCCCACCAGTCCACACCAGGCCCTTCCAGTCTGGCATGGTAATTAAGGGGAATTACAGGCCAATTTATTTTAAAAAAATGTTGTGGGGGCCCCCCCACAGTCCATACCAGACCCTTATACGAGCACGCAACCTGGCAGGCCACAGGAAAAGAGGGGGGGCGAGAGCGCCCCCTCCTGAACCGTACCAGGCCACATATCCTCAACATGGGGAGGGTGCTTTGAGGTCCCCCCAAAACACCTTATCCCCATGTTAATGGGGACAAGGGCTTCATCACCACAACCCTTGCCTGGTGGTTGTGGGGGTCTGCGGTCAGGGGAATAGGCTTATTGGAATCTGAAAGCCCCCTTTAACACTGGGGCCCCCAGATCCTGCTTCCCCATGTGAATGGATATCGGGTACGTTGTACCCCTACACATTCACCAAAAAAGCAGTGAAATGTGACAAAAGACATTAGCCGGTTTTTGACAATTCCTTTATTAAAAATGTCTTCTTTCACCCACTTCTTCCTCCATCTTCCTGCGGTCTTCCTTTGGTTTTCTCCCTCTTCCTCCAGCTGCTTCTTCCCCCGCTTCTTCCTCCGGCTTCTTCTTCCCCCACTTCGTCGTCCAGTCTTTCTCCTCCGCCACTCCTGCTGAACATTCAAAAGAGAAACCTCCTCCGATGCCCTTGTGACTTCACCGGGGCATGATGGGTCAATGATGTCACAAGGTGGCGGAGTCTCCTGCTGACATCATCCAGCGGCCACGCCCCAGGAGGAGGTTTGTTGTTTTCATATTCAGCAGGTCGGTGGTGGGAGCAGCGGAGGAGAAAGACCAGAGGACGAAGCAGGGGAAGAAGAAGCCAGAGGAAGGTGGAAAAGACCAGAGGAAGCAGCGGAGGAGGATGGAGGAAATAGAAGACCGGAAGAAGAAGCAGGAGAAAGGAGAAGACATTTTTATTAAAGGAATTGTTAAAAACTGGCTATTATCTTTTGTCACATTTCACTGCATTTTTTGGTAAATGCGTAGGGGTACAATGTACCCAATGCCCGATTCACATGGGTTAAAGGGGGCTTCAAGATTCCAATAATCCCCCTGCCCGCAGACCTCCACAACCACCGAGCAAGGGTTGAGGGGCTAAGGCCCTTGTCACCATCAACATGGGGACAAGGTGCTTTGAGGGGACCCCAAACCACCCTCCCCATGTTGAGGGTATGTGGCCTGGTATGGTTCAAGGGGGGGGCACTCGCTCGTCCCCCCCCCTTTCCTGACCTGCCAGGTTGCATGCTCAGATAAGGTTTTTTTTTTTTAAATGTGGGCGCAGGGTTCCCCTTAAAAGCCATACCAGATCTGAAGGGCCTGGTATGGATTTTTTGGGGGGACCCCATGTCAATTAAAAAAAAAATTTACGTGCAGTTCCCCTAAAGTCCATACAAGATCCGAAGGGCCTGGTATGCACTTGGAGGGGGGGTCAAAATAAAAAAAAAAATGCGTGGGGATCTCCTTAAAATCCATACCAGGCACTTCAGGTCTGGTATAAATACTAAGGGGAACCCTGCAACAAAATTTGAAAAAAAATGGTGTTGAGTCCCCCCCAAAATCCATACCAGACTCTCATCCGAACATGCATCCTGAGAGGCCGCAGAAAAAGAGGGGGGCGTGGGCGGGATCCCCTCTGGGTCCACACTGGAACCGAAGGGCCTGGTATAGACCTGGGGGGAACCCCACGCCATTTTTTTTTCAAATTTTAGCGTGGGGGGATCCCGTTCGTATCCATACTAGACATGAAGGGCTTTTTTTTTTGGCTGCCATTTTTTTGGACATTCAGTGGGGAAGCTGCTGACAGCTGATGACGTGGCCCCCTGGTTGGCAACCAGCTATATACAGTGTTAAATAATAACCACAAAACACGTCAAAAATCGCATCACAAACGCAACAGTTGTGTTTCTGGTGTGGTTTCATTAAAATCTATTACTCGTAAATCACGTTTAAAAAGTCCTCGACCATTTGCAAAAATGCACTGGCTTCAAAACGCATAGATGTGAACTAGTACCATAGGAAACCATGTTAAATGGACTGTACAGTGTTTCTGAAAAATGCCTAATTCACAAAAAAAAATGCATAGGTGTGAACCTAGGGTCAGGGCCAGTTCACACTGGAGTGATGAGGGAACCCTGCGAATCTAGTGCGGGTTCCCGCATCGCATACAACTCGCAGGCAGTTCACACTGCCATATGCTAATTGCTGGGAGTGTCAGTAGAAAGCTAACGACACCCTCAAATCAGTTTGCATATCGCAGAGCGAACTGCAAATTCAGAAAACACCAATGCAATCCGATTCTGCTGCGGACCAAAAAAAGGGTCCTGTGCAAGTTTGGTCTGAATGCGATGCAAATTCAACCGTTCAATCTGTATGGCTGAGTTTGCATCACACAGACGTCGCATGTGATTTGCAGTGTGGGGAAATTCACATCTGATGTCGGACAGCACAGGAGTATGAAACGGCCCTAAGGCCCCTTTCACACTTGTGCGACTTCTCCTGTGACTCCTACAACCATAGACCTCAAGATTATACTGGCATTGCTTCAAATCACATTAAGTTTGTGGCAAAAAGCACTGCAAAATCGCAGGACTTTCAGTTCGCACAAGTGTGAAAGGGGCCCTATGGACCTCAAGTTGTTTGAAAAGTCGGCCAAGTGTGAAAGGAACCTAATGAGATTCATTGATAATACCTTTGAATCAGGCCCCATTTGCACTTGTGCCACCAATGCCTGTGTAATGTATTGTATTGTAGTGTATATGGACCTCAAGTCGCATCAAAGTTAAACCAAAGTAATGCAGGGATGAATTTGACCCACTTGCAGGATGCACAAGTGACAATAGTGCCTAATTCAAAGGTATTATCCATGAATCTCATTCACACTACTGTGACCTGAAAGACACACTATTTTGCTGCCACTTTGCTAGTGCAACTTGGCCCCAACTTGTGCCTGTCCCTGGTCCCTGTGTAATATTGCACCCTATGTACCTCAACTCACACCGAAGTAGTACAGGGACTACTTTGAAGTTGTTGCAACTTGAAGTACCCATGCAATCTGATTCTAGCAAACACACTGCATTCTGTGACCTGCTTTTAGGGGGTTTGTTAACTTTTAAGTTACACCTGCAGCAGATCGCATGAACACCATGCGATTGCTCTGCAGTGTCAATGCCATGCGGGAAACACATCGATTCCTGTACGTTTCTTGCATCGCTTCCCAGTGTGAACCGAGCCTGAATTTTTTTAATTCAGCACCATTGGCTGAACAAAAGGAATCCATTATTCCCTGGACAAACCTAAGCAGTGTGGACAGAGAAATACCAGCTGCTATTGTATTCAGTACCTGAATAGTACTTGCATTTGATTGGATGCAAGCACTGATTGGTTAAGAATTCTCCAACCAACCCTTAAAACAAAAGTTGGGGGGAGGGGTTTGGGGGTTGGCTTGTGGTTGACGGGTGACAGAGAAAGCCAGAACTTGATTTTGGATGGTTTGGCAGGACTAGGCTGACGTTCGAGTGGTGTAATGCCAGCTTATGTGTCATATGCCCCATACACACGGTCGGACATTCCGACCACAAAATCCGTCTGATTTTTTCAGATGGATTTTCGCTGAAACTTGTCTTGCATACACACGGTCGCACAAAGTTATCAGAAAATCCAATTGTTCGGAACGAGGTGACGTTATACAGTTACGACAGGACTACGTAGAGGCCAATAGCCAATAGCTTTCGTCTCAAAATTATTTCTGAGCATGCGTGGCACTTTGTGTGTCGGAAAAAGTCAGTTTGGATTTTGTTGTCGGAGAATTTTAGCTCCAGCTCTCAAACTTTTTCCGTCGGAAACTCCGACAGAAAAAGTCAGATAGAGCCCACACACGATCAGATTTTCCGACAACATAATCCGATCGGACTTTTTCCGTTGTAATTTCCGACTGTGTGTACGGGGCAATAAAGTTAGGGCTTAGAGCTAATTTATGTTAGATGCCCACTTTTCATTTCATTCAGAAAAAAAACATTTTTTTGTTCAATAGTTATTTGATGAACAAATACATGTAACAATCAAAATAACGAATTAGAACAACGCAAGGCTCATTGTTCCGCATACATAAAGTTTTCCTCAAAACAAGATGCACAAAATTCACATCAGTATATGTGTAAAGAAAAACTGCGCTGTATATCTATCCCTATTGTAGCTGCAACTCAATAGTGAAATATACACAAATATATACAAAAATTAACAAAATTAGAGCTGCTCTCTAAATACATAAAGTGACAATAGTGCAGGTGACACATGAGTAACAATGTGTGCCAAAATTACTACAGTGACGCTAACAAAAGTGTACAACAACCAATCCCAAAATGGGTGTGTGATAAAGGAAGAAAATTAGTCCTCCAATTAAGGTGTATGGCAACACCCGATGTAAAATATTCCTCCTCTGACTGTATTATTCACATTAGATAAAGTGCAAATCCACCACCACCTGAAGTGCACGCTTGCCAGCTTGCATAAGCCAGCTTGCATGTGGCTAACACCCAGCCAGGGCCTTTTCCTCTAGGTATGGCAACGCCTCCACACACCGCTATTAGGTGGGTATTCTCGTGTATTCACAAGGACACTGACAATCTGAAGTCCTCACTCAACATTAGTGTTCATACAGCCCAAAGGAAAGGAAAAAAAATAGTAACACTTGCATAAAAGGTTCTTCCAATAAAATGAAAGCTACGAAACCGGCTACAATACAAATGCCCATCCTGTCGGGATGTTGAACAGCACGGTGACGTCAGCACTTCGCTCCTCTCCGCGTGTTTTGTCACAAGTCAGACGATGTACTGACTCACTGCTATACATAGCAAGTATCAGTATATCAGTATATATCTGTACAAACAATAGCGCAATAGCAATAATTATTAACTGAGCAATGCACCTAAGTATATTCAATGTCGAACTGTCAGTCCGCACACTTAAAGCGGTAGTAAGCTCCGCTTTTTATCTTGTACCTACAGGTAAGTTTGTAACAAGTATAAGGAGCTGTGCTATAAAATTTCTTTGTATATAAAGTGAATAATTGTGATCACCACAAAATATTTTTAAATACCAATCTGGTCAAAATGAGAAGTGCACACAATATCAAATAAAAAAATTGGTGAATGACAAAAAAACACAAACAAAAAAAAAAAACACAATATAAATTCCAGATATCGTAATAAATATCATAAATTTGCTCAAAAATAAATAAATGAATTAATAAAGAAATAAATTGATGAAATTACAATAAATGAATAAATAAATAAAAATGATTAATTTGATAATAGTAATTGATATAAAAAAGTGTAAAATTATTAGTCCATAATGTCCCATCAAGAACTGGGGAAATTCATGCAAAGGGATCAACAGGAACTCAGTGTGGAATCAAAACCGAACACACCTTGAAAAAGTGCTATGAAGTATAGATGATGCCACCACCAATAATAACTCTGGCCGCTTACCAGAACCTTAGGTCCCTATTGTATGGGACCAAAAAACGCATGAATTAATCCTCAGGATACATATCTCGTGACCACGTCCTTGCAGTGACGAAACACATAGGGAGGAACGGAGTGCTGGCGCCACCACGTTCTACGCCAGTCCCAGACCTAATGGGCGGTAGTCGAGAGCTGGCCAGCTCGTATGCTTTTATGGTTCTTTTTCTATCCGGATAATGTGAGTTTACATCTGTGTATTATGCTAATAAACTATAAAGGTTTTACGCTATGCAAGCATCTCTCTTTTCTTATATGGAACTGTTCATCGCTGTTTGATATCCCGCTGCTGGGGGTGAGAGATTTCCTGTCTGCCATCTTGAGTGTCAATCCTGAGGATTAATCCATGTGTTTTTAGGTCCCATACAATAGGGACCTAAGGTTCTGGTAAGCGGCCAGAGTTTTTATTGGTGGTGGCATCCTCTATACTCCATAACACTTTATCAAGGTGTGTTCGGTTTTGATTCCACACTGAGTTCCTGTTGATCCCTTTGCATGAATTTCCCCAGTTATTGATGGGACATTATGGACTAATAATTTTACACTTTTTTATATCAATTACTATTATCAAATGAATCATTTTTATTTATTTATTAATTTATTGTAATTTCATCAATTTATTTCTTAATTAATTCATTTATTTATTTTTGAGCACATTTAAGATATTTATTACGATATCTGGAATTTATATTGTATTTTTATTTGTGTTTTTTGTGATTCTCCAATTTTTTTATTCGACATTGTGTGCACTTCTCCCTTCTAGATTGTAAGCTCTAACGAGCAGGGCCCTCTAGTCCCTCCTGTATTAAACATGCTTTTATGCTATATACATCCTGTATCATAATATAAATAATAATAATAACTTCTCATTTTGACTAGATTGGTATTTAAAAATATTTTGTGGTGATCACAATTATTCACTTTATATACAAAGAATTTTTTTAGCGCTGCTCCTTATATTTGTTAATTTGTGTGTGTCGTCGTATAGCGATTTGAGCTGCTGCTCACTGGGTGGGTTTAGGTTATAGCGCAGTTTTTTTCTTTTTGCTAAGTTTGTAATAAGGCTTTCCTTTAGATACAGTGACTATCTCCTTAACCTGCACTGTTTAGGAGTTATTTACATGATAGAGCAGCCGGTGACGTCACTGGGGCATTGCACTCTCAGTGGACAGAGTACCGTCCATTGAGTGGGACCTGTGCTGCGAATGTGACTCACACATTTTTTAGGTAAGTGTGGCATAATGTGCTAGTATGAGGTGCATATTAGCACATTATGACATGAGACTTCAGGGGGACCAGTTTTTTTTTTATTTATTTTTTCCTTATCACAGTTTTGCTACCACTTTAAAGGCTTAGAATTATTTGGCTGCAATAATAAAGAAAGTTTTATGCATCTAGCCAAAATACTGCCAACCATTTTTTTATTTATACAGTGTTTGGTATTTGAATCTAATCGTTTTTTTATTATTATTTTTTTTTTTTTACTTTGAGTTTTTTTAAATAATTTTGAATGTATTGTAGCAAAAAGAATAAAAAAAAAAAAATGGAAAATTCAACTGAATCATTTCATAATCCTCATTTTGAAATGCAAGAAGTCAACTAATCATTATTTTATTTCATTCTTCTCAGCTCGTGTCAGAGTTGCGCAGTCGTTTCACTCGCTGTAAGTGAAATGTTCATGTTCCGAATCCTATATCTAGTCTGTCACTGTTTTTATCAATATGCAAAATGGCTTTAAAAATTCATCTGGTAATGTAATGTGTGGATCTCGGAGAACAAAGTGGATTTTCTTTAGTGAATACTACAAAAGCTCTCTACGGATACATCTTAAAGGCATCATGTTTTCAATAAACTTCAAAACACTTGTACTTTTTCCCAGCGAAATGAAAGGATATTCAAATAGGATGCGAATGGCTTTGAGATGGAGAAAACTAATGAAGTATGCATGCTGTAATACACAAAATAGCCTTCTTTTCTTATTAGATACTAATTAAATAAATTATGAATTCATGCCAAGCACGATGAGAAATGGGAACTGTTGGCCATTTATGCGTCAGTTTCATTGTACTGTTGTCTAGAGATAGGAAGGCCTTGAAGAGCACCTGTAGTGCAGCGATAAACGTAACCAGATGGAGTAGGCAGTTGAGGATGGAGTAGACAGTATTTGCTTCTTCTTCTAGTAATTGTACTGTTATTTAAATGGTCATGTTTGAAGCTCAACTGAACTTTCATTCCAAACGTGAGGCCCGATCATGTCCAGCTATCCATTTTTCAGCCGAGCACGATCTAACCCTCCATTCTCCTCTACGGAGCACCAGATATAAACAGATTTGTGTTTGTTTATACCTGCCTACCTCCAGGTCCGATCTGGCAAAAAAAAAAAAAAACAGAAAGGGATCAGTTCCCTTTTATTTGGCCAGATCGCAGTCAGGTACAAATAGACAGCCGGCCCATTTACATCTGGCAGCCCATAGAGCAGAGCGGGCTGTGACCATATACGCTCTGCATAACCTGTAATCTGACCACTCCACTCAGCGGGGAATGAGCGTATGGATCCCCTGCTGAGCAAAACCGGATCTGCCCCCTGCGAAAAGGGTCTTATAGATGGTGTCTGATAGAAAGGAGGTCTAACCCGAGTAGAAAAGCCTGTCCCCTGCCAACACCCTTGTTCCCTATGTGGAAGCAGTGGCTTCTTTGCAGAAGGTCCAACATGTCCCCTGCAGAATTGTGCCAGCAAAGCTCATGCTCCCTGCTGGTTGTAGAATTACAGTTGACAATGCAAGGTATTGCTGCCATGTAGTAACAAAATAAATACATAAATACATATATATATATATATATATATATATATATATATATATATATATATATACATATATATATACATATACATTCCGACAGATTCTCCGACCGTGTGTACAAGGGCTAACAAGTAGGGCCCTCTGATTCCTCCTGTATTGAATTGTATTATTACTGTACTGTCTGCCCTCATGTTGCACAAACTGTTGCTGCTATAGCAATCCTGTATAATAATAATAATAATAAAAAACACAAAAAGGCCGTAAAGGTTTAATATCTGAGGCATGCAGTATAAAATAAAGAACAGGGCTAACCCTATCGGTAGTGGGTGAAAAACCAGCCGGCACAGCGGAATGCAGTATTGTAACCCACATGTAAACAACCACTATGGGGATGGGTGTACATACCACCCCTAACAAACTGCATCATAGAGAGTCAGAGCCAATTCACAATTACAGTATCTCACAAAAGTGAGTACACCCCTCACATTTTTGAAAATATTTTATTCTATCTTTTCATGTGACAACACTGAAGAAGTTACACTTTGCAACTATGTAAAATAATGAGTGTACAGCTTGTATAACAGTGTACATTTATTTTTTTTATATATTCATAGTTAATTTTTTTTTTTGCAATATTGACTTTCATTGTTTATGGCACTATTTATGCATTTGTAAGGTTCAGTATCACACAGCTCTGCATTTTTGTTTGTTTTTTGTACATTGTAATCTAGCCATTGAGATTGGATGTCAAGTGAAAGTAGGGGCACAATAAGAAAATGGATTTGTTGGTTTTACAACCAATCATATTATACATATACAAGTTACTATTGCCTAGGCCTGTATACAATACGGATGTTTTACAGACATCCCAAGTGACAGACTTATCTTCAAGCCAAGTTCAGTGATTGGCTGGAGAAACACAATCTAGCTGACCAATGGTTATATTTTCCTAGCTCTTAAGCCCCATATACCCTATCAGTTTTTCTGCAGATTTTTGTGTTCAGATTTACCAAAATCATGTAGTGCAAGGGCCTGACTGACTGCATACAAATTGAAACTCCTAAGGTTTGACCTCATATCATATGGTTTTGGTAAATCTGAAGGAAAACATCAGAAGAAAATCTGATAGTGTGTATGGGGCTTTCCTGGTTTCTTCTGCTGACCTTATGACACTACTGTTTCCTGCCTTCACATGAGGTTAGCAGGTGGAACCAGTAAGAGCAGCAGGAGACCATGAAGAACAACACTCCCAGAAATGTTAGTTTCACCAGTGGACTTGGCGGGAAATTCTATTGATCGGAGTGGTGTTAGGAGAGCTAAGTGTTCAATCCATTTTCTGCAAGTATAAGCTTGGTATAAAATATTTTAGTATGTGACAGGGCCGCTTTATCCATTTATGCACTGCTGCATGTTTTTGAATGGCAAAGTACTGAGCTGAACCAAATGGCTCTGTACCATGTGATTGCTTTAATCACAAATGTAAACGGTGTAGTGTTTACATTTGAGAGTCTGCGCTTCCCTCGTATAATGTACATGAAGGAGGAACTCATTCATTCATTATTTCCAGATGGAGGAACTCCTTATATTCATTAGTTCCAGATCAGGAGATCCCAAAGATTTGTGGGATCATTTTTAACCCCCGCAAATTCCTCATCTGTATATTTCAGCCCCTTCCTGTTCCTTGCAGTGATCTGTATATGACCACTTTCACCCCCTTTATTCTGTACATCCGTACATTCACCCCTTCATCTCTATTTTTCCATTACTTGTGATCTTTACATGAACCCATTTAACCTCCTCAATCCCCCCCGTATATGACCTGTACATTAATGTATCCAGTGCATCATTACCAAGCTCCATGTTTCACACCATCAATACCAGCACATTTCTTCATTGTGGCAAAAAAAATAAAAAATTACCTTGACATGTCCACTTTCCAAAAAGAGATCATTTTGGCTGAACTTTTATGTAATGCGATTTAGGACATAAAATTTGAATTTTTAATCAAAATTCTAAATTGTTGGTCTTTTTTTTTCTTTTATATAATAAAATACCACCAAAAGAAAACTCTGTTTAAAAAAGATGTACAATTCATTTGGATACAGTGTTGCACGATGGAGTAATTGTCAGTCCAAACTATTATTTGCTCGTTCTAAAGTGGTTTAAAGACCTAGGGGTCAATTTACTAAAGACAAAAGAAGTGTGTATTGTAAAACTCTCTCACTGGCCTACCTTTACACACGCTATTCCCCCACTTCACTCTATTATGAATTCTGCTGCTAGACTAACACACCTTACTCACTGATCCGTGACTGATACGTCTCTCTGCCAATCCCTTCAATGGCTTCCCCTACCCCACCGTATACAATTCTAAATACTAACCACAACATACAAGGTCATCCACACTATTGTCAACAGCTACATCAACAACCTCTTCTGCAGATATCTCCCAGGTTATCCTCTCCACGCCTCCCAAGACCTCCTGCTCTCTAGCTCCCTTGTTATCTCCCCCCATGCTCACCTCCAGGACTTCTCCAGAAACTCTCCCATCCTCTGGAAATCCCTGCCCCAGTATGTCCGGTCAGCCCCTACCCTGTCTTATTCAGGGAAGCCTACCCCATCGCCGCCTAAGAACTGTACCCGATTCACGTTCATCAGATCATGCCTGCAGCTATTACCTTTTGTACCACCTCACCCTCCCTTTAGATTGTAAGCTCCATGAGCAAGGCCCTCCTATACCTACTGTATCAAACTGTATTGTAAATGTACTGTCCCCCCCCCCCCCCCCCCTACATTGTAAAGCACTGTGCAAACTGTTGGCGCTATATAAATCCTGTATAATAATAATGTTTTCTACCTGTAGTGAATTAAAGGTGCATTCTTCATTTTCCGGATGACACCCTATTCCTATAACATCACAATTAAGGAATATTTTACATACCAGGTGATCTAAGCAATTAAAAGATATTGTGTATATATCTGCAAAAAAAGTGCAAATGCGTAAAGATATTGGAGGCATAATTTTTTTTTTTTTTTTTTTTTTTATTACCGTGGATCAAAGGTAGAAGCCTGCTTTAAACAGGTGGTGTGTGGCTGTTGCTTGTCCCTACATGACTTTCACACACCGCCAAAGAGCACATTAATAGCTAATAGAATACACATTTGGTCCTAGTGTACATAGTCTTATTGCAACACTGTTCTTCATCTCTGTTATAACAGCAGATAAAAACACAATCCCTCTGTATTTCCAGTATCCTCGCTTTCAGTATAAAAGTTGTATGGAAAAAATTATATATAATGTGTTTCACTGAAGGTGAAAAGAACCTTTCAGCTTTGCCGGATGCTCACCCTCTTTCTCATTGCTTTTTGGCCCCTCTGTTTTTCCAAATGACCCACATTAAGAATTATTTATAATCTAGCACTTAAAGCGGTTCTTCAGTCAATGTTTAAATTAATTAAAAGTCAGCAGCTACAAATACTGCAGCTTCTAACTTTTGATAAAGAGACACTCACCTTTAACCAGGGATCCAGTGCCATCTTCACTTGGGGGCGGTTCTTCGCTTGTCTTTGGGTCCCCGGCACTGGCATGTTTATTGTGGACAGCTGACTGTAACTCCTTGCAGCTTCACAGCTGGCTTTGTACTGTGCAAGACTGTGTGACTGGTCCCGCAGCCTCCTGGAACTTGTGACATGGTGGAAGGAGGGAGAAGAACTTCCAGTGAAATCACCTAGGCGACTCCAGCAGAAGTGGGTACAGATATTTGAGCAAATTAGGGGGGAAAAGATACAAAAGATGAAAAAGAAGGAGGGAAGGAGGGCATAAAGCTGAACTTCTCCTTTAGGTTGAATTTCTGCTTTAAAGCAAACCTTTACTAAAACATTACTATAAAACTTTGAATGGAGAAGAGTAATAGAAGGGACAAATCATATACATTTCCTGGAGCCTCTGGTTTTCTTCAGCACCAGACACATGTGAAGACTTAAGGCCATGTCACACAAGTGATCCCAGCCCATGTCACCAATAACAGGATCACTAAGTATCTGTTTCTATGGTTGGCTCCCTCACTAGCCAAGAGAGCGAGAAGTCAGTCCCTTGCTACCACCTCTCTAGTTAAGGATTTTTGGTAGTGTTCCGGACCAGCAAGGGGGCTATTCTATAGAGACAGATGGGGCATTGTTATTGCCACTGATACGAAGCACTATATGTTCCACTGAAACCAATGATGAGGCAATTGTCCTCCTACAGACACCAATGATGAGGCACTATTCCTCCCACTGACACCAACAATGGAGCATAATTCCTTCTGCTGATATAAACGATCTTCCCACTAATACCAATGATGAGACACTATTCCTACAACTGATCACTGGTATTATGTAATTTTTTACTCCCACTGACCACTAGGCTTGAGACATTGTCTACTCTCACTGATACTGGGCCATTTTCTGCTCTCACTGGCCACAATCTGGCCCCACGGAAGTCTGAAGGACAGTAAACTGGACCTTTCTTTATAAAGTTCGGAGACCAGTGCTATATAGGTAAGTAGAAGTTTCTCCTAGGTGATATGTCGCCAGCAGCAGAATTAACCAATGTGACATAGACTCTTGGTCAACTGATCTCTCCTGAATGGAAGTTCAGTTTAACAGATCTTCTGCTTCAGGAGAGAGATAACCAAACGCCTAGACTGGCATTGATTTGACTATCACGACTGTTAACAGTGGCCTGAAAATAGGTAAGTATATACAACTTTATTTTGAATTTTGGATAGAGTGGAGAAGCATTTGAAACCTTTTTTAGTGCCTTTTTTTTTTTCTTATTTAAGACTTCCCTAATTTCTTGTCCATATGATTATACTGGATGGGAGCTGGAATCTGGAACAGCCACACTAATGCCGGCCATACACGGTTCGAATTTCGAAAGAATTTTCTTTCGAAAATCGTATCTAAGAATTTTCGTATGAATTTCGCACCATTAGTGGGCTGCAGCAACAGCCGATTTTCGTGCAGAAATAAAATTTGAGGAATCGGACATGTTGGAAATTTTTAGAAAAACGAACGATTTTCTAATCAATGATGGGAGAATCGTGCGAGAAACGTAAGAAAATGTACGGAGATAAAAGAAAATGTACGGAGATAAAAGAAAATGTACGGAGAGAAAAGAAGATTCCCAGCCAAGAAAATTCTTTTCTGTAGCAACATGAGGTGAAATTGAAGGCTTGGTCGGCCGAATTTCGAAAATCAATGGTGGCATCATCGGATCACAAAAAAAACGAATTTTCTGATTTTGAAAAGAAAATTCGTTCGAAATTCGACCGTGTATGGCCTGCATAACAAAAAACTCTCAAGGAAGTATACATTTTTCCTAATCAAAAATGTATCTCCTTAAAAAAAATAAAAAAGTTTTTGTGGATGTTCTTAAATATCATTTATAGTCTGTATGTTTGTTATGTTCCCATTCACATAACATAACTAAAAATAATTTAAAAATATATATTTCTTACTTTTCTAGTTGTTTCCTTGGATCAGGTTTATTATATGGAACACTATAAGCCGCCTGTATTGTTCAGAATAGTTTGCAATGTACAGTTAGATTACAGATTTTGGAAAGTTTTTTTTTTTTTTTAAAGGTACATTAACATACGTACATGTATCATTCAAGCATTGAGCTCTTTAAGCTTTTATTTGCACACCAAACATGGTCGGACTTTCCAGCAAAAAAAGTCAGATGAAATAATTTCATCGGATATTCCGATCATGTGTGGGCTTCAGCTGACTTTTTTTTTTTTTTAAAATTCTGATGGACCTAGAAATAGAACATGTTTTAAATCTTTCCGACGGAATCAATTCCTGTTGGGAAAACTGTTTGTCTGTATGCTGGTCCGCCGGACCAAATATGACGCAAGGGCAGCTATTGGCTACTGGCTATTGAACTTCCTTTTTCTAGTCCCGTTGTACGTATTGTACATCACCGCGTTCTAAAAGATCAGACTTTGGTGTGATCGTGTGTAGGCAAGTCAGTTTCAGCGGAATTCCGCCAGAAAAACTATTAAGCCCCGTACACACGAGAGGACTTATGTCCGACAGACTTCCGAAGGAGTTCCGTCGGAGTTCTGCCGGAGTTCCGACGGAGTTCTGACGGACTTTTCGGCGGAGCGGACTTGGCCACACACAATCACACTAAACTCCGACGGATTCGAACGTGATGACGTACGACTGGATTCGAATACGGAAGTTCATAGCCAGTAGCCAATAGCTGCCCTAGCGTCGGTTTTAGTCCGTCGGAATAGCATACACACGAGCGGAGTTTTCGAAGGGACCCGGGTCCGGCGGAGTTCCGTCTGGAAAATTTGAAGCATGTTCCATATTCTAAAGTCCTTCGGACTTTGGCGAGTCAAAAGTCCGTTGCAGCCCACACACGATCGAATAGTCTGACGGACTCAGTCCGTCGGACTTTGGATGTTGAAAAGTCCGCTCGTGTGTACGCGGCATTAGAGTTTATTCTGACGGAAAAAACGGTCGTGTGTACGCAGCATAAGTTTACAATCCCAACTGATTTTAAAATTGAAATACCACTTGAAAATGCACCTTTGTGTGCATCCAGCTAAAATAACCACAGGTAAGCGCTGGCTGTGTGAACAGGCAGGAATAATTGGTGGAGCCAACAGCCCATCGTTGCACTGCATGGGCATGGCATCCACTACTATCCACATACAGCTGTCAGTCCCAGCTGCAGGCATCAGTAGATTCTTGCTACGGGGATTTGCATTATGGAAAAACACCAGTATGAATGGAGCCTTATAAATAAAGCTATGATTTAGAAAGGGTTGGGTTTCCCCTACTAATAAACTACTATAAAGAAATTGACAGTTGTTTGACTTGGGCTGCAGAACTGCTCTAAGCAGATCGGTTGGTTTATAGGGGGTTGGGGCAAATGATGTCGCAGAGCTTGACATTGTGGCATTGTTTAAAAGCTTACAAATCTCCATGCACTATGTAGTAAGATTATGTCCTTAAGCAGGGTATCCCATTGTTGCCCACCATTTATTTTTTTTCATGCGAAAGAGTTATGGATAAAATTTTATAGACACATATCTGTAATAGCAGCTAAAGCCCTATGCACGTACAAGTTAAATCGGTAGTAAACTCACTATATGAACTTGTACTAAATACGTATATAAATTTTTCGTTATATTTTTGGGCATATTTCATTTTATTAAAACAAAACATAAAAAATAAAACAAAGCAATAAAAGAAATATGCTTTGACAACATAGACATGCAAACAATTGTCAGAATATATTATGGACAAAGGCAAGAAGGAACGGGGAAAAAATGCAGTACCACACTCCTGAAAACCAGGTCTTACATAAAAAATGTCAACAGCTATTTAAGAAGCCTTATTCTTTGCCTTCCAGACAGGATTTAAAGCAGTAGTAAACTGTGGCAGTTAGGAAAAAAAAAAAACACCCGTAGGCAATTGCATAATGTGCTAATATTCACCTGTAATATTTTACCTGTAGGTAAAAATCACAAAGCGGGCTTACCTGCGGCTTAATATATGTCTTTGTGGGTGTGTAGATAATACACTTTTTCAAGTGACACGTTATAAGACAGTGGCGTACCATTCTCTGAAGGCAGAGGTTTCCATTGTTGTCCATTACTTTGATATCAGAAACCAGCCAACACTCAGTAGGTGTGTATGGCAGCTGGTCCAACCAATGACGGCTGTTTGGTTAGCTTCTGTCGAAGGGGTATGACCGAAAAAGGTCTGCCGATCGGCATCCGATCAGCACCCTCATCCAATGGCTGAGAGAGCTGACCAGTGTGTTCTCGTCGCTGGGTTGAAAGAAAAAAAAACAACTTATAGTGTGTACCAGTCTTAAAAGGTCCTGTAGCTAGTTGGATGCTCCATCCTTTCTGTGGGCATCTTTAGAGGTGGCAAAGTAATGGTGGTGATTTCTGGTTGGTTGTTATGAGCTACTGAACCCTAGCGGCTTTTTGTCTGAAAGCGTCTCTCACTTATGACAACTAAATTCCCCCTTCTTTACTCTGACAGTAAAAATCTGGTTATGGGGGGGTAACAAAGAAACTTTTCCTCCCAACCCTTCACATTTGATCCACAGTAGCTGGAATAAGCCCTTCTCTGCTCCTACTTCTACAAAAGCCTGGCGTGGAAATCCAATTTTTCCCTCAAATAAGGAATAAAAGGGTCCCAGTTGCCCTGGCAACAGATTTATTTATTAGAGGATAGGAGTAAAATTAGCTAATATACCACATACCTGCACATCGACAAACTCCTATTTCAGCTTTAGTTGACAATTAAGTCCTGGACAGCTACAGCCAGGGGTTAATGTTACTCATTAGGAGAACTGGGTCATTACGGGGAAATCAAACTACTTACTGGAGGCTGGAGAAAATGCAAAATTCAGCATCTCAACTAGCGAGATTTTTATGTTAATTAACCTTCCTTCCCTCGAATTTTATATATACATAAATATATCCGTCTATACATGCAGGGCCGCACATCAGTTAATTAAAAAAAAGAGAGAGAAGTTTACTTCTCTCTTGTTATTTTTTTTTTCACTAGTCTTTGAAATGGTTTCATTATTTCATAGCAAATGCTTGTGTCTATATGATGAGCAAAACGGGTATTAAAATTAAGAAGAGGCACATCATGGAAATCAGTTTGATCACAGGGGAACGAGCAAATAAAGCTGAGGAAATGGAAATAAATAAGCTTTGCTAATACCTCACCTAAGGAGTGCAATCTAAGCCCGGCAGAGCCAGAGAATTTCGAGGTGTTTTGTGTGCATGTGTGTTTATACACGACTTGACCTTCACCGACTCAAAGATTTTCAAGAACTTTGCAGAACTTTTTGTTTGTTGTTTTTATTATTCTGCTCTCAAGGTGACTTTTTCGTAACTTTTAATTACGGCAGTGGGCGTTGAAGGATATGTTCAAGAGCAACTAAAGTCACTTTGTACGCTGGTAAATATCGCCACCTGAATGCTACTACCAAATTAGAAGACCTGAAACAAATTGCTTAAAGAGACTTCACTTAGGACAAAAAAATCCAAGTACAAAAATAACCCTTCTTAGACTGTGTATCCAAAATATAACCTACAATAACAACATTATATAATGTATAATTTTACATGAAAAATATATATTATATAATATATACATTTTATTATATATATATATACACATACACACAGTGTATCTATCTATACAGTATCTCACAAAAGTGAGTACACCCCTCACATTTTTGTAAATATTTTATTATATCTTTTCATGTGACAACACTGAAGGAATGACACTTTGCTACAATGTAAAGTAGTGAGTGTACATCTTGTATAACGGTGTACATTTGCTGTCCCCTTAAAGTAACTCAACACGCAGCCATTAATGTCTAAACCGCTGGCAACAAACGTGAGTACACCGCTAAGTGAAAATGTCCAAATCAGGCCTAATTAGCCATTTTCCCTCCCCGGTGTCATGTGACGGGTTAGTGTTACAAGGTGTCAGGCATGAATGGTGAGAAGGTGTGGTAAATTTGCTGTTATCGCTCTCACTCTCCCAAACGTGTCACAGCAGTAAGGGGTGTGTTACGCCCAGAGTGTAGGGGTTAGGAGACTGCAAAACTCCACCTAAAATTAACACTCTTCCCACTTCCCATCTAAACACCTCTTTAAGAAAAAAATCCAGCACTAATAAGCACACAAATATTCCCCCTCCTCCTAGTACAACCTCCCTCCACTCCACCCCCTGGTGAAATTCCCCCTCCCAGCACAATTCTTTGCTCATTCCTCCAAATCCCCACTGCCAACACAAATTCTCTTCCTACCTTCAAATTCCCCTCTCAGCACAACCCCCCCCCCCCGCACAAATCCTCTTTCATCCTAAATCCCCCATCCCATCATAAATGCTCTTCCCCCAAAATCCCCTCTCCCAACAAAAATCCTCCCCATTTCCAAACCATGTTTCCCAGCATATATCATCTTCTTGCCCTAATCCCCCCTCACCAGTACAAATCCCCCTCCCAGTACACATCCCCCCTCTCAAGCCCACCCCCATCAAATCCACCCTCCTAACACAGATCCTTCCCGAAATTCCTGCACCAGCACAAATCCTCTTCCCTTCCCCCCCAAAATCCCCCTCCAGCACAATTTCTCTTCCCACCCCCTTAAAGCAGAGTTTCAGGCATGTTATCAACCCCCCACGTTCTTTATCACTTTCTTTTATCTGCTTGGCCTTTTTTTATTTTCCTGCAGTGCAAATACCTTCTTTGTCTTGTAAATCCTCTGCTTCCGCAGTACCTTGCCGCGGCAAGGTACGTTATGTCCGCCCGCCCTGGTATAGGAGTCAATGGGCATCCATCGCTTGTAGCACTTAGTACGATATTTGTATGTACAAGATCGGGAGGTGCATCCTGCATAGCCAGCAGTGCTGTACCCCGGAAGGAGATACCAGTGGGCTCCAGATGCCCACACTGAAGATGGGAGCAGCAAAGTGAGTTTAAAAAAAAAAAAAACATTTATAAAACCTACATTAACTACTAATCCCATTTGGTATAACATAAGGTGCAAACAACACAGGTTTTTTTTTGCTTTAATCACTCCTCCCAGCACAATTTATCTTACCTCCAAATCCCCTCATCCCAGTACACATACCCCCTTCAACCACAAATCCTGTTACCTCCATGTTATTGAATCCCCCCCTTCAAATCTCTTCTCCCTCCCTGAACTTTCAAACCCCAAATACACAATAGAATGCCTGGAGATTTTTTTTTCTCCCACACTGCCCTTCCTGTTGTGTCATGTGACATGGAGGAGCCTTGGAGCAGCTTCCCTCAGCTCTAAAGTCTTTTGCTAGCGAACACAGTGATCTTGGTGGCACCCGGGACATACTACAGAAGATGAGAGGCATGTGTCCTGGGTGCCCAACTTTAGCCATGCCCCTGTCAGCTTTACAGTCTTCTACCAAAAATTACCATGAAGAGATACCAACATAAAAAAAAAGAAATAATGAAAATACCTGTTGGGTAGAAAATACAATTCTGCAGTTATCATCTTTCCTTCAATTTTTGGCGACTGATCTTCCCACCTCTGGTCACATCTGTCTAACAAGGATTGTATTCACTCTCATTCCTTTGAACTAGAACTGGAAGCAACTCTCCAGTTATAGTAAAAGCTACAGAGTGGATATTGCACATCTATGCCTATTATTCCTTAAAACTGCATTTAAAACTCTTTTTCCTTTTAACTTCTCTGAAACTGCAAACTGTAGCCGAAAGCAACACAAACCAAGTGCCTGGGTGTCCACTGCGGATCTGAGCACAGTTATTACCTGGAGAGGAATATCCTGTGAACATGGAAACAAGCCTTATAAGATCTGGGCAGTAGCTGAGATGGCCATGTGAACTCTGACAGACACTATGGGAAACCTTAATTGTGTAATGATCAAAAGAAAATGGCTCCCAGCAACAGAACACTTAGAACCCTCTCCACAGTCTTTCAGAGCATAGCCAGGGTTACAGGGCAAAGCTTTAAATGTTTCTGCAATACCTCCAGCCCCCAAAACCAAAATATGATATCCTTAGAACAAAACCTCATGTCTCTGGTGGGTTTTCCTAAGTAAACATGTTTTCTTCTTTGTTTTTGAGGGAGCATGATAAAGACCCGGAGACCTTCTTTAAAGCCCTGAGGAAACTTAAAGAGATGGAGCTGCCTTTCTCTGTGTCGGTGCTCGGGGAAATGTTTACTGATGTTCCAGGTATCTTTTTTTTTTTTTTTTTAATGATTGTTTTTCTACAGTTTAACACTATATATTTTTTTCTAAATGTGGTTTTCTACTGTTTTTGCAAATCCAAAGAATGTACAGGCTCCCTGAGGTAGCTGGCAAAAGATTTCTCCATTTTGAAATATCTCATTCTTCAGTTTAATGCACATTATAAAAACTTTGAATTTTGTATTTCTGTCCATGGAACATGTTGGACTGACTCTTAGACACGAGATGGTCCATATTTCTCTCTAATAATAATAATAATAGATTAAATGCTGATTGTCAGGGAATGAGAGGGGAACCCTTACGTGAATCTGTATGCTGAGCCAGTTTTAAATAAATTGGGACCCTCGGCAAGAAACAAATTTGGGCCCCCTTGGCTTGAATACTGCAGGCCTTATGGCATGACTCATTCAAAGAGAAAACAATGCTCTGCTCCCTTGTGTCTTTCTACCTTTTTGATTTTACTACCTTTACTGAATACAAATGTTCTCAAAATCTGGAATACTACACCATTAGGGCTCATTTACATTTGCTTTACTTTAACTTAAACACACATTAAAGTGCCTACTGCTTCATCATGCTTTTATGATGTGTTTTCATTGCTTCTATGATGTTGCTGTTTTGAAGATTCAATGAAGCTTGGCAAATGCCCTGCATGTGCTGATTTTCTATTTGGTTTAAATGGGCCCAGTAGAACCCCAGCTCAGTGGTACCCCTGTTCAGCAAGTCTCCAGCTTAACCACTTCAGTCCTGGACGATTTTACCCCCTTCCTTACCAGAGCACTTTTTGCGATTCGGCACTGCGTCGCTTTAACTGGCAATTGCGCAGTCATGCGACGTTGCACCCAAACAAAATTGACATATTTTTTTTCCCACAAATAGAGTTTTCTTATGGTGGTATTTGATCACCTCTGCGGTTTTTATTTTTTGCGTTATAACAAAAGAAGAGCGACAATTTTGAAAAAAACACAATATTTTTTACTTTTTGCTATAATAAATATCCCATTTAAAAAAATAAAAATAAAAAATTTCCCTCAGTTTAGGCCGATACGTATTCTTCTACATATTTTTGGTAAAAAAATCACAATAACCGTATATTGATTGGTTTGCGCAAAAGTTATAGCATCTACAAAATAGGGGATATATTTATGGCATTTTTTTTATTTTTTACTAGTAATGGCGGCGATCTGCGATTTTTTTCGTGACTGCAACATTGTGACGGACATATCAGACACTTTTGACACATTTTTGGGACCATTCACATTTACACAGCGATCGGTGCTATAAAATTGCACTGATTACTGTGTAAATGTGACTGGCAGGGAAGGGGTTATCACCAGGGGACGCTGCACTGATTAATATGTTCCCTATGGGAGTGATTCTGATGCCGCGTACACACGGTCAAACTGTATGACGTACTTAGTCTGGCGGAAAAGTACGCCAGACTGTCCGTCGGAATTTCCGAACGGGCTACTTGCCCACACACGGCACTTTTTGAGCAGACTAATACGGCGTACTAAGTCCGCCGTACTATCCGCCCTACTTTTGAAATGAACGGACTCGCCCACACACGCGGAGGAAAGTCCGCTCATTTCGAGCGCGTCTCCAGGTAGGCGGGGCCCGCGAAGGAGACGTTGCTGGCCCCGCCGCCTGGTATGAACTTAAAGGGGAACCCCAACGCCGAAAAAAATCGGCGTGGGGGTCCCCCCAAGTCCACAACAGACCCTTGTCCGAGCACGCTACCCGGCCGGCCAGGAAAGGGGGGCGAGCGAGCGAAAAAAATCGGCGTGGGGGTCCCCCCCAAGTCCACAACAGACCCTTGTCCGAGCACGCTACCCGGCCGGCCAGGAAAGGGGGGCGAGCGAGTGCCCCCCCTCCTGAGCCGTACCAGGCTGCGTGCCCTCAACATGGGGGGGGCCTCGCGGCCCCCCCACCCCAAAGCACCTTGTCCCCATGTTGATGAGGACAAGGGCCTCTTCCCGACAACCCTGGCCGTTGGTTGTCGGGGTCTGCGGGCGGGGGGCTTATCGGAATCCGGGAGCCCCCTTTAATAAGGGGGCCCCCGATACCGGCCCCCCACGCTATGTGAATGAGTATGGGGTGCAATGTACCCCTACCCATTCACCTGTAAAATAAAAGTACAAAAAAAAACACAACACACGAGATAAAATACTTTATTGCACAGCTCCGGGGGTCTTCCGTCTTCGGGGGTCTTCTCGCCGGACTCCTCCGCTATCTTCTTGTAGCTCTTTTGCTAGCGGAGGAGTCCGGCTTTCTTCCTCGCCGCCGGCCTCTTCTCCCGACTTCGGGGGTCTTGTCCCCCTCTTCGGTTCTTCTGCCGGGCCACCTTCTTATAGCTCTTTTACAGGCGGTGGCCCGGTCTTCTGTCGCCGCCGCCGCCTTCCGTTCTTCTTCTTCTTCTTCTCCAGGAGATGTTGACTCGACGATCTCTCCGGCCACAATGCCAGGACCGCGCTGCGCGGCCACTTATATAGGGACAAGGGGCGGTGTCACATGGGTTGGTGTCACATGGTGACCCCGCCCCCTTACCATGTCATAGTCCCCATGTGACATCAACCCATGTGACCAACCCATGTGACATAAAGCCATGTGACACCGCCCCTTGTCCCTATATAAGTGGCCGCGCAGCGCGGCCCTGGCATTGTGGCCGGAGAGAGCGTCGAGTCAACATCTCCTGGAGAAGAAGGAGAAGAAGAAGAAGAAGAACGGAAGGCGGCGGCGGCGGTGACAGAAGACCGGGCCACCGCCTGTAAAAGAGCTATAAGAAGGCGCGGTGTCCCGGCAGAAGAACTGAAGAGGGGGACAAGACCCCCGAAGTCGGGAGAAGAGGCCGGCGGCGAGGAAGAAAGCCGGACTCCTCCGCTAGCAAAAGAGCTACAAGAAGATAGCGGAGGAGTCCGGCGAGAAGACCCCCGAAGACGGAAGACCCCCGGAGCTGTGCAATAAAGTATTTTATCTCGTGTGTTGTGTTTTTTTTTGTACTTTTATTTTACAGTTGAATGGGTAGGGGTACATTGTACCCCATACTCATTAACATAGGGTGGGGGGCCGGTATCTTATTAAAGGGGGCTCCCGGATTCCGATAAGCCCCCCGCCCGCAGACCCCGACAACCAACGGCCAGGGTTGTCGGGAAGAGGCCCTTGTCCTCATCAACATGGGGACAAGGTGCTTTGGGGTGGGGGGGCCGCGCTCGCTCGCCCCCCTTTCCTGGCCGGCCGGGTAGCGTGCTCGGACAAGGGTCTGTTGTGGACTTGGGGGGGACCCCCACGCCGATTTTTTTCGGTGTTGGGGTTCCCCTTTAAGTCCATACCAGGCGGCGGGGCCAGCGAGGTCTCCTTCACGGGCCCCGCCTACCTGGATACCTGCTCGAAACTAGCGGACTTTTCTCCGGGCGGGAAAAGTCCGCTCATTTCAAAAGTACGGCGGACTGGCATACACACGGCCGGATTGTCCGCCGAAATGCGAGTACGACGGACAGAATTTCGAAAAAACCAAAATTCTTAGTACGCCGGACTGCACACTGAAAAAGTCAGCTGAACCCCACACACGAGCAGACTGTCCGCTGAAATGTGTTTCGGCGGACTAAGTAGGCCATACAGTCCACTCGTGTGTACGCGGCATAACTGTGGGGGGAGGAGACTGATCAGTGTTTCTCTGTAGTGAGAAGACACTATCGGTCTCCTCTCCACTGACAGGATTTGGATCTGTGTGTTTACATACACAGATCCACTGTCCCGCTGTGTTCCCGGGCAATCGCGGGTGACTGGCGCACATCACGGCCACCAGGCACGCGCACTGGGTTCCGAGCGACACCTCTTGCCGGGAATGGAAGGTCGTCATATGACACCCACCCAGGATGGGAGATCCCATCTGCGGACGTCATATGACTATGGGTGGGTAGGGAAGTGGTTAATAATACCCTCGTTCAGCAGATCAAGCAGAGCAAGCTTATTAGTACCCTCGTTCAGCAGATCCTCTGCTCAGTAGTACCCCCAGCTCTGCTCATCCCCCCACTCAATAGTAACCCCCAGCTTTGCTAATCCTCTGGTTTGTTGATCTTCCTCCCTCTCCCTGGTCCCTGCTCACATCCTGCTATATTGCTCTCACGCTGCTTACCGCATGTGACATCTGCTAGTTTCTCCTGCTCTGGTCCGCCAGCAATGCTGATCTTCTGCCGCTCGGTCCTCTCTCTCTGGTGCCAGATCACCTGGTATAGTGTTCCCATGTTGCAAACCACGTGTGCCCTCTGCTAGTTGCTCTGCTCTAATCTGGACCCTGCTCACCTTCATGCTGCCCAGTGCTGCACAGCAGATGTGATGTCTGCACTAGACATCATTATTCAAAATAAATTAATTATTTCCCTCAAAATTCTACAAACAATACCCCATAATGACAACGTGAGAGAGGTGTGTTTGAAATCTTTGCAAATGTATTAAAAATAAAAAAATGAAAAAAATCACATGTAGATAAGTATTTACAGCCTTTGCCATGACACTCAAAATTGAGCTCAGGTGCATCCTGTTTCCACTGATCATCCTTGAGAGATCTGTAGACCGCTGAGACAGGATTGTATTGAGTCACAGATCTGGGGAAGGGTACAGAAAAAATTCTGCAGCATTGAAGGTCCCAATGAGCACAGTGGCCTCTAGACATGTGCACAACAAAAAAAAATTGTTTTGTTTTGTTTTTTTATGTTTCCATTGATTAGTAATTTCTTAAGACCCGAGTTTTCATATTCGGACTCATTCATATTTTCCTAACAGATATATTTTTGTTGATACAAAATGATTTGTAATTCCCTTAACGATTCGTAATTTCATAAGATGTGATGTTTCATATTCAGACTTGTTCGTATTTTCATAACAGTTATATTTTTTTGATACGAAAAGGTTCATAATTCAGTTTTTTTTTACTTTGATTCAAAATTTGTAATTTTATTAGATAATAGTTTTTGTTTATTTGGTACACTACTCATAATTTAGTAATTGTTACTTCTGTGAGATTGCCTTTTTCATTGATTCGTAGTTACGTAGGAAATAAACATCACTCACTAATACACTACCCAATCGAAATTCGAGAACACAAAATTATGAACAAACTAAATTACAAACATACGAAATTACGAACATACAGTAGGTGCCGCTGATATTGTGTTTCCAGCGTGATCCCGCCGTGCTGGTTCCCGGTGACAGGCTTCTCTAACCAGCGCGATCCCGTCGCACTGGCTGCAATAGGAAAATGTAATTTTCCTATAGTAGCGAGCGAGAGAGCGGCAATAATGTCGCCTCACTAATGAAACCTGCATGCCTTCGGGGGCATACCAGGCCCTTTGGTCTGGTAGGGATTTTAAGGGGAATCCCCTACGCCAAAATAAACGGCGTGGGGTTCCCCCCAAAATCCATACCAGACCCCTATTCGAGCACGCAGCCCAGCCGGTCAGGAAAGGGGGTGGGGACGAGCGAGCGCCCCCCCTCCTGAGCCGTACCAGGCCGTGTGCCCTCAACATGGGGGGGTGGGTGCTTTGGGGAAGGGGGGTGCCCTGCGGCCCCCCCACCCCAAAGCACCTTGTCTCCATGTTGATGAGGACAAGGGCCTCTTCCCGACAACCCTGGCCGTTGGTTGTCGGGGTCTGCGGGCAGGGGGGCTTATCAGAATCTGGGAGCCCCCCTGAAGAAGGGGGCCCCCAGATACTGGCCCCCCATCCTATGCGAATGAGTATTGGGGTACCATGTACCCCTACCCATTCACCTGCTGAAAAAAAAGTAAATAAAACACAACACACAAGGGTTAAAAATAGTTTATTGCACAGCTCTGGTGGTCTTCCGTCTTGAGGGGTCTTCTCGCCGTGGCCCGGGGGTCTTCTTCCGACTTCGGGGGTCTTGTCCCCCTCTTCGGTTCTTCTTGCCGGGCTTCTGCTTTCTTCCGTTAGCTCTTTTACTAGCGGTGGCCCGGTCTTCTGCCGCCGCCGCCTTCCGTTCTTTTGCTTCTTCCTTCTTGAGAGGTTGACTCGACGCTCTTTCTGGCCGCAATGCCAGGGACGCGGTGTGTGGCGACTTATATAGGGACAAGGGGCAGGTCACCGGTTGATGGCACATGGTGACCCCGCCCCTTATGATGTCACAGTCCTGGAGGATGCTGGAACTGTGACATCATAAGGTGGCGGGGTCACCATGTGACATCACCCGGTGACCCTGCCCCTTGTCCCTATATAAGTCGCCGCACACCGCGTCCCTGGCATTGTGGCCAGAGAAAGACCTTTTTTTTTCACCAGGTGAATGGGTAGGGGTACATGGTACCCCAATGCTCATTCACATAGGGTGGGGGGCCGCTATATGGGGGCCCCCTTAAAGGGGACTCCCAGATTCTGATAAGCCCCCCGCCCGCAGACCCCAAAAACCAACGGCCAGGGTTGTCGGGAAGAAGCCCTTGTCCTCATCAACATGGCGCCCCCCCTTCCCCCCAAAGCACCCACCCCCCATGTTGAGGGCACACGGCCTAGTACGGCTCAGGAGGGGGGGGGTGCGCTCGCTCTTCCCCACCACCTTTCCTGACCGACCGGGCTGCGTGCTCAGATAGGGGTCTGGTATGGATTTTGGGGGGACCCCACGCCGTTTTTTTTGGGCGTAGGGGATTCCCCTTAAAATCCCTACTGGACCTAAGGGCCTGGTATGCCTCCGGAGGGGGAACCCATGCCTTTTTCTTTTTTAAATTTGGCGTGGAGTTCTCCCTTAGGATTCATACCAAATACAGTGCCTGGTATTGGCAGGAATCCAATTCGGATCCCCGCACCAGTGTGAACCCGGCCAGCGATGCTAGCCGCTTATCGGGAAAGGAAAATAAACATTTTTCCTTTCCCGATGCGAGCCGGCTCGGCGCTGGCTCCTGCAACGGGGTTCGCAGGGTGTCAATCTCACCGATAAAAGCAGTGAGATTAACACAATATCGCGGTCACCTACTGTACCTATTAAGACACTTACACTGTCCATTCAAAAGAACGAATCAAAAACACAAACAAACAAAATTACGAACACAAATGAAAATCCGAACATACGAAATTACGAACAGACAAAGGATTGAAAATATGAAATGTAAATCATTTGTTATAGATGTAATTTCCTTTCTTTTACTGTTTTGGAGTTTTGTATTTTCAAGTTTGTCCGTTCATGAGTTCATATTGTCGCTTGTTCGTTATTTTGCTTATTCATAATTTTGTAGTTTTCGTATTTTGGTTCTTTCAGTTATTCAGATGTTTGAAATTGATCCGAATGTACTAATACTAACAAATTCATACAAAAATCTATTGGTTACGAACCAAATCGCACATGTCTAGTGGCCTCCATCATTTGTAAATGAAATAAGTTTGGAACCACCAAGACTTTTCCTAGAGCAGGACGCCCAACCAAACTGAGTGATCGGGGGAGAAGGGTCTTAGTCAGGGAGGTGACCAAGATGGTCACTCTGATAGAGCTCCAGCGTTTCTCTGTGGAGAGAGGAGAACCTTTCAGAAGAACAACCATCTGTGCAGCACTCCGCCAATAAGGCCTGTATGATAGCGTGAGGAGACAGAAGCCACTCCTCAGTAAAAGGCATATGACAGCCCTCCTGGAGTTTGCCAAAAGGCACCTGAAGGTCTCAGGCCATTTGAAACAAAATCCTCTTGTCTGATGAAACAAAGATTGAACTTTTTGGCCTAAATGGCAAGCATCATGGCCAATACCATCCCTACAGTGAAGCATGGTGGTGGCAGCATCATGCTGTAGGGATGTTTTTCAGTGCCAGGAATTGGGAGACTAGACAGGATCAAGGAAAAGATTAATGCAGCAATGTGCAGAGACATCATTGATGAAAACCTGCTCCAGAGCACCCCAGACCTCAGACTGGGGCAAAGGTTCTTCTTCCAACAGGACAATGACCCTAAGCACACAGCCAAGATAACAAAGAAGTAGCTATGGCACAACTCTGAATGTCCTTGTGTGTCCCAGCCAGAGCCCAGACTTGTACCTGATTATCTTTGGAGAGATCTGAAAATGGCTGTGCACCAACGCTCCCCATCCAACCTGATGGAGCTTAAGAGGTCCTGCAAAGAAGAATAGGAGAAACTGCCCAAAAATAGGTGTGCCAAGCTTGTAGCATCATACTCAATAAGATTTGAGGCAGTAATTGGTGCCAAAGGTGCTTCAACAAAGTATTGAGCAAAGTCTGTGAATACTTAAGTGCATGGGATTTTTTTGTTTTTTATTTTTATTACATTTTCCAAAAAAAAGCTTATGCGGGCCCTGAGAAATGTGGATCTCTGGGCAATTTTCTAGTTTGCCTTGCGGTGGTCAACTACATAGTAATTTCAAGAATACCCAGCCCTTCAGGAACAATACATGGTGAGTAATATAGTGCAGATACATATAGATACATACAGATACATTGTATTGGGTCCCATAAATTGTCAAAATTACCAGCTGTGTGTTTTCTTCTTTGTTCACCTTTGCTTCCCAAATATTTTCAACTCATCACATGTGAAACCCAAAAGAAACTCATAAAAATGTAGTATTTTGTAAATAAATGGAGACAAACATATAGATATTGTGCTCACATGTGAATATAGCAATATCAGTGCACCACCATTGGCAAAGTCTTTAAGTCTTTACCTACCACTTGTGCAGTGAAATAATAAAATTAAAACTCCATATCATTCCATTCCATGTAGGTCAGCGGATCAACAACCCTTGGTGTTTTTCCTCTCGGTATATCTCAAAAGAAAATGACTCAAAATAGTGTGATACTGTAAAGATTAATACTGAAAACCATATGAATAAATAAATCATGCACATATTTCAACCAGTAATAAAGTGCAGACCTGTGATTCCCACACCATATGATAGTTTAATGTGTACTAACCCCTTACCAGAGGTACGTCCTTTAAGGCACAAATACTGGTAATCTTAAATCTCACTTACAATCTTCTCAAGAGTAATACCAGCCATAGAGTGAAGTCCAAATCCGTGATTCCCACACTCCTGCCACCTTTTTGCCAGTGCAAAAGCTTCAACTTATTCAAAATGCTGCGGCTAGGTTACTCATGGATGTCCCTTTGAGGGGTCATATCACCCCTATCCTCTGCACCCTGCATTGGTCGCCGGTCCACTATCAAATCTTATTTAAGGTAGGTTGTATTATGTTTAAGATTATGAGAGGCCTGAACTCAAGCTATCTCTGCTCTCGTTTTCATAAACGAGCTCTTGTCAGATCACTCAGATCTACATCTCGGTGCCCAAGAAGATCCGGCGTGGTGGCCAGGCCTTCTCTCACCAGGGTGCCATACTATGGAATGGCCTCCCTGTCGAGCTCCAGGAGGCCCCCACTATTCCGGTCTTCTGCGGACTACTGAAGACTTGGCTTTTCATGCAAGCTTTTCCTGCGTAGTCTCTTTCTACCTTTCCTCTTCCCAGGAAATCTGCTATGCGCATCGGGACCCTTCGGGGTAAGACCATGCTATATTAAGATACCTCTCAACTCAACTCAACTTTATATGTTCTAAACACCTTACCAAAATGGATCCTTTAAGGCAGCGGTTCTCAACCTCAGTCCTTAAAGAGGAACTGCAGTCTGCTCACATAGTCTGTAATAAAAACATCTTTGCCATTATGAAGCTTCCCTCCAACCACTTTGCATATTGTTTTATATATACTATGATTCTGTACTTGTGAAATATGCTGCAGAAATCTCCCTCCACTAAGTCTGGCTGCAACCATTTTAACTGTGGGCAGCTGAAGCTGCTGCCTGTTTACTTCCTGATATTTACATAGACACACAGGGGCACACCTCCAGCTTTGCAGCTCTCATTAGCCCACCTATGACTCAACCCCCCTCTCTTCATGGCAAACTCTCAGAAGAGTGAGAGAGAGAGAGCTGTGCATGATGTCATAAGCCTACACTTTTTACCAGACAAGAAACAGAACTGGGCTGTATAAAGTATTTACTGGCAGAAAAAAAAAATGTTTTACTATCCAAAGTTAAAACAAGGGCAAAAGATTTAATAGATGGAAAGTTGAAAAAATGACTGAAGTTCTGCTTTAAGTACCCCCAATGGGCTATGTTTTGGGAACTTCCTTTAGATAAAGTAGCTCTTTTCAATACCATGTCATTGATATTGATTTAAAGCAGCTGTGCAAAGTAAAGGAAAACCTGAAAACATGGACCGTTGGGGGTACTTGAGGACTGAGGTTGAGAGACACTGCTTTAAGGCATAAGGTATAGTAATCTAAGCCTCTCTCCTGGTCTTCTCAGTATTCAGCCTCCCCATAGATCAATAGTTAAAGAACATGGAAAAACAAAAAGAGCTCATAGCGGAGAAAACCCCATTAAGAGCTTTAAAAAAGTAATAGCGGGTTTCCTATGGTGCCTGCATTTTGGCAGGAGTTTTAATGTTAATTGATCAAAAATGGAGTACTGGTCTACTTTCTAGTGAACCTACAGCATAAACTCATGTCTAACTTTCTGTGTCCCTCCTGCTACAACAATTCGTGGTTGCAGATCGATTGGTCTTGAGGTATCTGCGGAAGGGACTAGAGGAAGTGGCACTCAGGCAGAACCAAGCAATTAGCAGCTCTGCCCTGAAGCTGAATTTCACATTTGGCAACGACCATGTGACTGATTTCTGTGCAGTGGTCACATGGCTGGGCATTGGTGGCAATCTGGAGAACCATCTTCTTCAGAAGCTTTAGATATTATTTATTTTTATAACATTGCAAAACCACTTTTAAGTTTGCAATGGGAAGATGGTGTGTTGGAGGAATTATGGAGGCCATAGGGAAAACTGACATAGAACAGAGGGTATCTCTATAATGTGCACTGTAGGCCACATTCTTAGCCAAGTGTCAGGTCAAGTGTAGATGGAGGTAATTCTGAAAGTGGCCATGCCTTCAAGTAGAAGTTAAACATTTACTGATGCTGGCGGAGATTTATTAAAGCTGGAGCAGTTGAAATCTGGTGCAGCTTTGCATATTAGCCAATGAGCATTTAACTTGAGCTTGTTCAAATAAGCTTTGACAATAAAACCTGGAAGCTGATTGGTTTCTATGAAGAACTGCACCAGATTTTGCACTCCCCAGTTATAGTAAATCAACCCCACTGAGTCTATCATTCCACATTGAACAAAGCTGAAATATATGCACCCAGTGAACTTTAAACTGATACATTTACTCATGTCAAAAGCTGGCGTTATATGTATATCGAGCATGACAGATCGACATTGTATATTTATTATAGTGAGGCCTTCACAATTTGCTTTTTACTAAGACTAGACAACGTGCCGCTGATAAAGCCGCTGATAAAATAGCAGTTTAAGCGCCACATTCTTTATTTGATTTCAGCCCGATATTTTCCTTTATAGAGCCTTGACTTTGTTCAGCAACTTTTTTTTTTTTTTTTTTTGTGTTGGTGACCATCTGCAAATTCTCCAGAACAAACAGGAGCTAGAATCCCTACAATACCTGAGCCTTTACTGCTGTAACCCCCATGGATTCCCCAATTGTCCTAAAACAAAGCAAGAATGTGGGATTTCCTTTGGCAGTGCTGGGAATGTCTTTAAAAGCTTCAGGTAAAACATGAGCCTATGGCCGGTCCTAATCTAACTTGGCTTGCACGCTGTCCTGCCTCCATGACCTTCAGTTATGTGAGCCAATGGGAGATGAGGTAAAGTATAATGAATTGATCTGCAATGTCCAGGTTCCTTAGTGTTTTGTGCAGATTCGGTCTAATTTCATTGAGCCCCCTTTTATTCCTGTTAAATGGCCGGTGTGGATGATTGATCACTTGTCCACTCTTTGCTTGACTGTTGACCTGCAGATCTGAAAGGAATGTGCGCTGCTTGATTTGACACGCTTTCTCACAGTTTTGTCCCCATTCTCAATAATCCTGGCACTATTTGTCTGGTGGCTGTGGCTGGAATTTGTGGTTCTCCAGCACACTGCTGGGTTCAGCAGGTTGCCTCAGCCTGACCCACAGAGAAGGCTCCTTTCAACTTTTTTTTGTTTTTTTTTTTAGAGTCATGTTAGTCTTTTGGGTTTTAAAACACAATTCTGGGCACCGTGTAAAATCATTCAGCTATTGTTATCCAGATTACATAGCAGCTGTGCTAGTCAGATTGTCTTTTACACTTTCCTAAATCTTTATATGAATTTAACACATCTAGGTTCATCAGTCTTCCTTCATTACTATGCACTTCCTCCATCTGTGTGGGGCTGCATCACCTTGCTACATGATCCTGTGCTTACCCCTCTTTCTAGCTCCAGTGAAACTTTTATAACTTTTATAAAGCTTTCAGGTCCATGCATACTGGGCTTAAAAAATGCTGCTTCCACGGTCGTTTTGCAATTTTTCCTCCTGCCTGTAGAAGCAGCTCAATGTTATCCTATGTGTCCATGGGGCATATTTGAAAAGTAGAGTTTAGAGGCTGAAAAACAAAACAAAAAAAAGTGAATTTTTGAGAAAAAGCACTTGCGTTTAGCACAAAAAAAGCCTAACTCAGCATCTAGGAGCGTTTCAGGTTTTCAAGTGTAAATGAAAAGTAGAAATGAGCAGAGGGGGATGTTTTTGGGGCAAATGTTTATAAACTCTCCTAAACTCATGTGCACTACGAGCTACTTTTATGCCACGTACACACGACTGTTTTTTTCCATCAGATGGTTTTTCCGACGGAGTTCCGCTGAAAAGGTCTTGCCTGCACATGATCACACCAAAGTCTAGAAAGCGTTGATATACAACACGTACAACAGGACTAGAAAAAGGAAGTTCAATAGCCAGTAGCCAGTAGCTGCCCTTGTGTCATTTTTGGCCCGTCAGAACAGCATACAGACAAACGGTTTTCCCGATAGGAATTGATTCCGTTGGAAAGATTTAAAAGATGTTCTATTTCTAGGTCCGTCAGAATTTTCGGGAAAAAAAATCCGATGAGGCCGACACTTGACCGGACTATCCAATGAAAATATTCCATCTGACTTTTCCTGCTGGAAAGTTCAACTGTGTATAAACGGCATTAGGCTTGGATCACATTGCCATAGTCATAGTCGCGCGACTTACGGTGCAACATTGCCAGGTGACTTGAGTACTACATTGATGTGATTTGATGTGACTTAAGAAGCAACTTTTGGGCATGCCTGGGTAATCTTCCTGTGATGTCGGATCCAAATCACATCAATATAGATGAAGATCCAACTTGGAGGCAACTTTCATTAAGTCTATGGAAAGAAAAGAAAAAGAAAAAAAAAAAGTCTATGGGCACAAGTTGGATAGAAGTGGCCTTGAAGTAGTACAGGATCCTTTTCTAAAGTCAGAGTGACTTTAGTATTGCTGTATATGGCTGGGTTCACACTATTGTAAATTGGATGCGGGTTTGCCCGCATCCAATTCGCATGTCCGGAGATTATATCACACATCTTCGGAGCGGCTTCAGAGCGAATTGCATGGGAGTCCTGTGCATCTTCACCTCTGTTTCAGGTCCAAATTCAGCCAAAAATTTGGACTGAAATTGGACCTGAAGCTGTGAACAGGGATGCCTTTGCTGTGAGCCATTCCATACGAAACCCAGCCTTAGACTGCTCTAATTGACTAACATGGGATTTCACATCATTTGACTTGGGGTTTCACAAGTCGGATCCCAAGTCGTGGCAGTGTGAACCGAGCCTTATGCCGCTTTTTCTTTCAGAGGTTCTGCCATTTTTTGCTGCTCCTAGTGTGCATGGACCCTTAGAAAAAGCAAGGACTAGAATCTGGAAACTGGTCTAAATTTTCGGTGACAGATTCAATTCTAAACAAAAGATGAGGATGTTGTCAACTTTCAAGCCCAACCCTGGGAACTAAGAATAACCATCAGTCTAACGAGCAGGGCCTTCTGATTCCTCCTGTATTGAATTGTAGTGTAACTGCACTGTCTGCCCTCATGTTGTAAAGCCATGCATAAACTGTTGGCACTATATAAATCCTGTATAATAATAATAATCAGTCTTCACCTACAAAGCTCCACACATCATTTTTAACCTTTTCACACCCGCCCTTTAAGAGGTTTATGACCCTGGGAATTGGGCTGAGGATAAAGAGCATGTGACCGGCGTGATTGACTGTTGTGGCGGTCACGTGATCCGAAAATTCCTGATCGCAAGGAGTGATCAAAAGCTTTCGATTAGGTGCCAGTAACTTTGTCAGGAGCATGCAGCGGGTGCTCTCTCGGCACAGCTGTTTGGGCAGCAATTCACGCAAATAGTTTGGGCAAAAAATTCACGCAATTCACCAGGCACCGAGAGGGTGCATATTTGTGTACGGCCGGTGCCAAGGGATTAATTCTATTTACTTTGTGTATAAGTAGAGTGATGACCACAAGGACTTTTACTTTCTCTCCATTCTTTCTCTCCATTGGTAGGTTCTGACCAGGTTTCAATGGTGCTCATATGCAGAGTTTTTTTTTTTTTTTAAATGGGAGCGCCATTCAAAAACTACAGTTCCTACAAGCAATACAACTTCAGTGAACTCAGGCAGTGTTGTGATGCCACCTCCAGTAGTCCTCAGGCAAGGGGTGTGTTCATGTCTGGGCTCACAAGAAGTGGGTCGAATGCCACTGGGCATCATTCAAGCAGGAGGTGGTGTGGCAGATAAAATACAGGAAGATGAAAAAGATACAAAAAGGCAGAACCACCAGACAGCATCCTCATGCATTGCATGTGACTGTGACATGGCCCCATTCATTTTAATAAGGCGTGTTCAGCAGTAGTACGTGTAAAGGAAAAATGGTTGGGACTTTGTATGAGGCATAGGACAGTTACGTCACAATTGCCTCCATCCCTATCAAACTTGGGACTTTACATGAAGCAGGTGGATTTGGAAGCAAAAATGAGCTGTATGGGTCTGATAATGTTGAATTTATTAAATATTACACAGTAAAATACATCAAAAACGGTGGTACATATTGCATCTTCAATCATAATTAATTGATTCATACATTGGCATATTGCACATTGACCATGATATTCAAGTAAATTAGGTAAAACAGTATATACAGAATATGTTACAAAACTGCATCATTTTAGAATTTATGGCATCTGAAGCTCGGCGCATTTTGTGGCTAACTTGCCACTCATCAGAAGATGACTGTAAATTGGATGTCTATAAAATTAGAGTATTATAGCAGACAATGAGTTAGTCTTGTATATAAAAAGTAAAAATAGAAATAGATGGAATTTTCTTGAATCAACCACCCATACTCACAGGTGAGGCAATGGAGAGGGCGTGGCAGTGGTTGCATGGTCAGCCCGGGACAGAATCTGGCACAGGAGCTGAGGCGGCATACGCGGCAAAGCAGGGAAGCAAGCCCTATACTAAAACAGTGAAAGACGATAATCAGTGAAAATTGAGAAGAAAAAAAAGTGTGATGACAAAGATGGGAATCTGTGATAGTATTGGAAACAATGGGGATGCTCCAACGTAGTAAGCACTAACATTGAAAGGTGGGAGAGAAAGGAGAAAAGAAAAGAGGGGAAAGAACGAAAAAAAAGGAAGAAGAAAAATGAAAAGAAAAGGAAGGAAAGAAAAGTGAAGAAAAGAAATGGAAAAAAAAAAGGAAAGGTAAAGAGAAGGGAACAGAAAATGTGTGACAGTGAATTTGTGTTGGAAGCAATGGAATGCTCCAACCTAGTGAACGCTATCGTAGCCGCGAAACGCGTTGAGATTCAGATGCCATAAATTCTATATTCATGCAGTTTTCCAACATATTCTGTATATACTGTTTTACCTAATTTACTTGAATATCATCGTCAATGTGCAATATGCCAATGCATGAATCAATTAATTATGATAGAAGATGCTTTATGTACCACCGCTTTTGATGTATTTTACTTTGTAATATTTAATAAATTCAAGATTATCAGACCCATACAGCTCATTTTTTGCTTCCAAATCCGCATTCTTCATGTAAAATCCCTACTTCTTCTCTTGCTTCTCTTCAGCAGTAGTACTGCCCACCAAATGCAACAGGGTTTAATGTTTACCACGGCTGAGAAGTAAATCATCACAGCTGCTGCGTTTGTACAGCACTGCATGTCTTTGTTTAGGTGGGCCGTTGGAGGGTGGTAAAACTGCTGCTCATCTGCCTGCTTTGACCACCTCGCTGGCCGCACATCTAAACAAGCCCTTATATTGGCCATAGACTAAGCAAATTTATTTCCTGAAACCACAGACAGTGTTGATGGGTAATACCTTTAGGCGAGCCATTGTATTCTCCCGGCAGGGGGAAGCCGTTCCCACCAGGAGAATACAAAGGTTTGGCGAGAGGGATTCCCCGTCGACACTGTCGTTTCAGGAAATAAATATATACATATGCAGCCACTAGCGAAAATTACATGTTAATTTCATCAGACTAGTTGTACCCAATTTGATCGATCAACTTGGTACATTCAGCCTGCCCATACATACAGTGCCTTGCGAAAGTATTCAGCCCCCTTGAACTTTTTAACCTTTTGCCACATTTCAGGCTTCAAACATAAAGATATAAAATTTTAATTTTTTGTGAAGAATCACCAACAAGTGGGACACAATTGTGAAGTGGAACGAAATCTATTGGATTTCTGAAACTTTTTTTAACTAATAAAAAAATGAAAAGTGGGGCGTGCAAAATTATTCGGCCCCCTTGTGTTAATACTTTGTAGAGCCCCCTATTGCTGCAATTACAGCTGCAAGTCGCTTGGGGTATGTCTCTATCAGTTTTGCACATCAAGAGACTGAAATTCTTGGCCATTCTTCCTTGCAAAACAGCTCGAGCTCAGTGAGGTTGGATGGAGAGCGTTTGTGAACAGCAGTTTTCAGCTCTTTCCACAGATTCTCGATTGGATTCAGGTCTGGACTTTGACTTGGCCATTCTAACACCTGGATACGTTTATTTGTGAACCATTCCTTTGTAGATTTTGCTGTATGTTTGGGATCATTGTCTTGTTGGAAGATAAATCTCCGTCCCAATTTCAGGTCTTTTGCAGACTCCAACAGGTTTTCATCCAGAATGGTCCTGTATTTGGCTGCATCCATCTTCCCCTCAATTTTAACCATCTTCCCTGTCCCTGCTGAAGAAAAGCAGGCCCAAACCATGATGCTGCCACCACCATGTTTGACAGTGGGGATGGTGTGTTGAAGGTGATGAGCTGTGTTGCTTTTACGCCAAACATATCGTTTTGCATTGTGGGCAAAAAGTTTGATTTTGGTTTCATCTGACCAGAGCACCTTCTTCCACATGTTTGGTGTGTCTCCCAGGTGGCTTGTGGCAAACTTTAGACGAGACTTTTTATGGATATCTTTGGCTTTCTTCTTGCCACTCTTCCATAAAGGCCAGATTTGTGCAGTGTACGACTGATTGTTGTCCTATGGACAGACTCTCCCACCTCAGCTGTAGTTCTCTGCAGTTCATCCAGAGTGATCATGGACCTCTTGGCTGCATCTCTGATCAGTCTTCTCCTTGTCTGAGCTGAAAGTTTAGAGGGACGGCCAGGTCTTGGTAGATTTTCAGTGGTCTGATACTCCTTCCATTTCAAAATGATCGCTTGCACAGTGCTCCTTGAGATGTTTAAAGCTTGGGAAATCTTTTTGTATCCAAATCCCGCTTTAAACTTCTCCACAACAGTATTACGGACCTGCCTGGTGTGTTCCTTGGTCTTCATGATGCTCTCTGCGCTTTCAACAGAACCCTGAGACTATCACAGAGCTGGTGCATTTATACAGAGACTTGATTACACACAGGTGGATTCTATTTATCACCATCAGTCATTTAGGACAACATTGGATCATTCAGAGATCCTCGCTGAACTTCTGGAGTGAGTTTGCTGCACTGAAAGTAAAGGGGCCGAATAATTTTGCACGCACCACTTTTCAGTTTTTTATTTGCTAAAAAAGGTTAAAATATCCAATAGATTTCGTTCCACTTCACAATTGTGTCCCACTTGTTGGTGATTCTTCACAAAAAAATAAAATTTTATATCTTTATGTTTGAAGCCTGAAATGTGGCAAAAGGTTGAAAAGTTCAAGGGGGCCGAATACTTTCGCAAAGCACTGTAGTTCGAATCTCGGCTGGTTCCTGCTGAACCGGCCAATATTCGAACCGTCCATGGATGGCCTTATGCTGCGTATACACGACTGGACTTTCCGGCAGAAAAAGTCAGACGGTCTTCCCAACGGACTTTCAGCGGAGTTCCGATGAACTTCCGATGGAACAGACTTGGCCACACACGAACTGACTAATTCCATTTGGAAGTCCATTAGCCCATTAGTTTTGAATGTGATGACGTACGACGGGACTAGAAAAGGAAGTTCAATAGCCAGTAGCTTCCCTTGCGTCGTAATTGGTCCGTCGGTCCAGCATACAGACGAACGGTTTTCCCGATAGAAATTGAGTCCGTCGGACAGATTTGAAACCTGTTCTATTCCTAGGTCCGTCTGAGTTTTTTTTTTTTATGAAAAAACTATCGGATTAGCCCACACACGATCGGATTGTCCGACAGACTGATTCCGTCAGACCCCGGTCGTGTGTACGCAGCATTAGAGTGCATTATTTTTGTTTGTTTTTTTGACACTGTTAAGGAAAAAAAAAAAAATCTGTATATTTATCCCATCATGTCCTGAGACCAATAAAACATTAACACAGCTATTGAATATACTTGGCATCTGTATACGATCGGGCCTGTAACCGTGTCGCTATGTGATCTTTCTCATCGTATATACGCGTTCTCTATTACACCATAGCAGTAATAATAATAATAAAAAAAATACCTCCTCTCTTACCCTATAACAAACAATATAAATGGATATGAAAAATGTATGAATTTATATACAGGACATGTACTCTCCAAATATTTAAAGAAACGGAGTTGCTTTGTTTGTTCATTGCTGTGGGCAAAGATGCTTATTGGATTTGTTGTTTAATAAAATTGCTTAAAACTACTATTGCCGTCGCAAAGGGAAATTTTTCATCTCATACAGGTCTAGAATGGTGTGCATCATCCTCTATATTGGCTCCACATCCTGAAGAAAGTCATTTGTTTATGAGCATGAGGATAATTAATCAGAAAGTCTGTACTCTGCCATGCAGCGTTAGATATTCTGCCACTAACAGTCAGAGGGAAAGCTTCTATCTATCTATCTATCTATCTATCTATCTATCTATCTATCTATCTATCTATCTATCTATCTATCTATCTATCTATCATAAGCTATCCCCCCCAGGGGTTTGGTGACAATACACTGTACATTTATAAGGTCATACAACCTTATATTCTTACACAGAGCCTTTAGTAAAGCAAAATGCCTTTCTATCTTATATATATGAGTCTCTCTCATCTGTCTGTCACTTTCCCTTCTCTCTGTCATCTCTCTTTCTTATTTCTCTCTCTCTCCTCTCTTTTATGTTTTTCTTTCTCTCAACCCTCTATTTTATTTATCGCTAAGGGTCCATTCACACCCGTGCATTGTGGCAACACATGCAAAAGCATGGCAGAGCACGTGCACTATGTGCAATGCATTACAATGCTATTTATTGTGAAAAGGACCCCAACGCATTGTACACAAGAGCCTAATGCACTGCAGCAGATATTCCCTATGCCACATATGTCAAACACAAACCTGGGGGCTGAATCCGCCCCCCCCAAGCCTCACATCCAGTTCTTCAGCCGGAACATGGCAGAACTCAATTCTGCCACCTCTGGCTCTCACCCTCTACTCCTGCTACCCACTGTCACTTGTACACACAGAAGACTTTTGTGTTTCCAAGGAACAGCGTTGTTCTTAGTGGCTTCCAGATCTAAAAGATCGCAGCACACACAGTGAGGCATGGTGGGGATGATGTCCAGAATCTGAGGGGGTAAACGATCTCCCTGCAAGTCGAGGCAGAACCACCTACACAGGGAAGAATTTGAGGCAAATACACTAGTACTGGAACCACCTACACAGGGAGATACCAGAGCCAAATACACTGGTACTAGAACTGCATACACAGGGAGGTACTAGAGCCGGGACAGGTAGGAGAGGGCAGAGATGCAAGGATGCTATTGGAGGAGGGGGGGGTTGGTGTTGCACACTGTGCATAGCATGCCCCAAAACCCTGCGCGCTGTACACAGCACACCCCTGAACTCTGCACCCCTGCAATTACATGCCGCATACTCCTGAACGTTGTACTCTGTACATAGCACACCCCTAAACCCTGCACTCTGTATGTAGCACACTCCTCAACCCTGTACTCTGTACACAGTGCACCTCTGAGCTCTGCACCCCTGCACTTGTATGCCGTATACTCCTGAACTCTGTACATAGCACACCCCTAAGTCCTAGGTGATCCGAGCAAACATTCTCCTCTCCCCCTCCCTCCCGCAGTCTGCTGGGACTAGGGACTAGGGACGTGTCCCAGAAGACTACGGGTCCCTTTACCCAAGTGCAGCACAGCTCATTTAAGCTCAGCGGACAGCCTGCTGTGAAGCCGCAAGCAGCACAGCCTGCTGCCCACAGTTATGATGCCAGTGCTGGGAACCTGAAGGCAATTAGAACTAGCCTGGGTGAGGACAGGTAAGTGTCCTTTTATTCAAAAGTTCCAAAAGTTAAGGTCTAAAGGTCTAATAGAAATGCTCTAAAGGCCAAAGGTTTTTTCCCTTTATGCATTTTATACATGAAGGTAAAAAGCCTTCAGTATGCAGTTTCCTCCCACATCCTCCCTAAAACTTACCCAAGCACAGTCCAGTAATGCACACAAGAGCAGCTGCACTCCCGGATCTCTGCCTCTTTATTGGCTGAAAGACAGCAGCAGGAGCCATTGGCTCCCATGGCTATCAAGCACAGCCAGTGAGGAGGTGGAGATGGACACATAGAGCGGGGTTTGGGAGTGAGGACACAGGAGTGCCGCCACCAAGTGGCTTGCTCTGGAGGCACTTGGAAAAGAGAAGGAGCCAGGAGTGCCAACAGGGGACCCGAGAAGAAGGAGATCAGTGCTGCTCTGTGTAAAACATATAAAATATAATCCTGTTCCTTTAAAGCATGAATAACAGAACAGTGCTTGTACTGTTTAATTTGGTATTTTGTATCATCTAAAATACCTTATCCTGCCTGGTTCTGCCCTCCCTCTCTGTAAACTGACCATAGTTATCATGGCTGCTGAGCCCTGACACCGTGGTCAGTTCACATGCCTCCGTCATCCACTGTCTCTCCTCTCCTCCCTCCCACTCTGCCTGTCATCTGTGTCAGTGCCCGCTCCTCCCCTCCTCCTGCTGAAGTGACTTTATAATCTCCATGCCATCCCCATTGTTCCATAATGCTATGTGTCTTATTTTAAAAAAAAATACTGTTTTATACCTTATTTCAGAGCATGCGCTAACATGTTCCACTTCTCCCAGCTGACGTCAGTGGGGGAATCCCAGCCTCTCCTGTTGTAGCTGTCAGATCGGCGGAGGAGAAAGGCGGGCAGTCACGTGAGCGCCGAGAGGCGCTCTGAAATAAAGTATAAAACTGCATTTTTTTTTTTTTTTATAAAGCACATACACTGGGCACACATCATTATCGAACACTGGGGATTGCATGAACATAACAAAGTGGCTTTACAACCACATTAAGGCTCTGTTCACACTTATGCAGGTGCCACAGAGTGCACGTGATTATGTGCATCGTACTTAGGGCAGCCTATTCATTTCAATGGGTTTCCTTACGTGAAAAAAATCACACAATCCTTTTTAAAAATTGCACCACACCAACATGTTTGGTTCTTTGCTACCATGTGTTTTGGCATCTTAGAAGGATGCATGGGGGTGTCATTAACACTGTACTGTTTTTATTTTTCTTTGGGTGTAACCAGTTTAACCATTTAAGGCCGGGCATCTTTTTTACATGTGTTGTTTACATTTATATTGTGAAAGATAATGTTACGCTGAGTAAATTGATACCCAACATGTCACGCTTCAAAATTACGCCCGCTCGTGGAATGGCGACAAACTTTTACCCTTACAAATCTCCATAGGCAAAATTTAAATTTTTTTTCTACAGGTTGCATGTTTTGCATTACAGAGGAGGTCTAGGGCTAGAATTATTGCTCTCGCTCTACCGATCACAGCAATACCTCACATATGTGGTTTGAACACCATTTCATATTTGGGCGCTACTCACATATGCGTTCGCTTCTGCGCACGAGCTTGGCGGGACGAGGAGTGTTCCTTTTTTTTTTCTTATTTATTTTACCTTTTTATTTTTTATTTTTACGCTGTAAAAAACAAAAAGTGTCACTTTTATTCCTGTTATAAGGAATGTAAACATCCCTTGTAATAGAAAAAAAAGCATGAGAAGACCTCTTAAATATGAGATCTGGGGTCAAAAAGACCTCAGATCTCATATTTACACAAAAATGCAATAAAAAAAATAAAAATAAAAAAAATTGTCAATTGTAAAAAAAAAAAAAATGTCCCTTTAAGAGCTATGGGCGGAAGTGACGTTTTGACATCGCTTCCGCCCTGCAGTGTCATGGAGACGGGTAGGGGGCCATCTTCCCTTCACCTGTCTCCATCCACAGCCACGGGAAGGATCTAGTTGCCTCCACCACTGTTGATGGCTCCGGTAAGCGGTGGAGGGCACCGGATCGCGGCAAATCCGCCACAGAGACCACTGTTATCTTGTACCGGACCACCAGCCGAACACGGCGATACTGGGGTTATGGCAGCTAGCTGCTGCCATAACAATGATATCCGTCCTTAAAGTGAGGACGTACATCGGTGTGCGCTGGTTCGGAAGTAGTTAAAGGCCTGCTCACACATTTAACATTGCTTAACTACTTGAATATCTGCTTGTATTAATCACCTTCATCACCAGGCCCGTTTTCAGTGCTATGATAATTTGACTAACAATTACTTATATAATTTTTTTGAGACGGAGCTTTCTTCTTTTTTTTTTTTTTGTCATTATACAGGCCACATACAGTAGGATAGCGATGAGGGAGATATTGTGTAGAATGTAGGAGGTGAAGGCATAATATTTTATTTTTTATTTATTTATTTCAGGTACTTATATAGCGCCGTCAATTTACGCAGCGCTTTACATATACATTGTACATTCACATCAGTCCCTACCCTCAAGGAGCTTACAATCTAAGGTCCCTAACTCACATTCATACATACTAGGGACAATTTAGACAGGATCCAATTAACCTACCAGCATGTCTTTGGAGTGTGGGAGGAAACCGGAGTACCCAGAGGAAACCCATGCAGGCACAGGGAGAACATGCAAACTCCAGGTAGGATGGAGAGGAGCCACTATGGTTTAAAAAAAACAATCCCAATCCAATGAATTAAACCAATCCTTACACACACCTTTAGACCTCACACTGCAGCTGTCAAACGCCCATTATACTGCCTCTAAATACCCCTCCATGTTGGCCCATGTGTCCTTGCACACATAGGCTTTTAGAGGAGTTTAGAGGCAGGAGAGTTTTGGGGCAGAAGGCTGAATGCACCAAGATGGGCAGAAAAAATGGCTGACGCGCTTAAGCACGTGTAAACGCATCTAAACATGTCTAGGCACTAGGCATGTTTAGCGCTGGAGTGTTTACTCATTTCAGTGGCAATTAATATTCAATTAATAATTGTCCAAATGTTTGGCACGCCTGAACATGCCTAAATGCGTTTGAAAAGCACGGCTTTAGGCGCATTTTTAACGCTGCTTTTCTCCTCTCCGGTGAACAGCGTTCAGAAGAGCCTAGTGTGCATGCTGCTCCCCTTCATTGATTAAAGTGGCTTTAAAGCCCCCCCCTTTTTTTTCTTTTTCTTTTTTTTTAATAATAAACATGTCGTAGTTACCTGCTCTGTGCAATGGTTTTGCACAGAGCAGCCCTGATCCTCCATTTCTCGGGTCCCCCAACATCGCTTCTGGCCCATCCCCCTTGCCAAGTGCCCCCAGAACAAGATACTTGCTCTAGGGCAATGTTTCTCAATTTCAGTCCTCAAGGCGCACCAACAGGTCATGTTTTCAGGCTTTCCATTATTTTGCACAGGTGATTTGATATCAGTTATCACAGTCGTTTCATCTGAGGGAAATTCTGAAAGCATGACCTTTTGGTGCGCCTTGAGGACTGGAATTGAGAAACACTGTTCTAGGGGCACTCGTGCGTGCTTGCTCCCGCTCCACCTCTCTGTGTCTATAGGTTCTGTCCCACCCCGTGCTCGCTCCTCACTGGCTGTGATTGACAGCAGTGGGAGCCAATGGCTGCTGTGTCTCAGCCAATCAGGAGAGAAAGAGTCCTGGGAGAGCCTAATTTCTTGTGCACATTGCTGGATCGGGCTCAGGTAAGTATTATGCGGCGTACACACGACTGGTTTTCTGACAGAGTTCCGCTGAAATTGTCCTGCGTACATGCGATCACACCAAAGTCCGATCGTTAAGAACGTGGTGATGTATAACGCGTACGACGGGACTAGAAAAAGGAAGTTCAATAGCCAGTAGCCAATAGCTGCCCTTGCGTAGTTTTTGGGCTGTTGGAACAGCATACAAACAAACGGTTTTCTTGATAGGAATTTATTCCGTCGGAAATATTTAAAACATGTTCTATTTCTAGGTCCGTCAGAATTTTCGAAAAAGAAAAATTCAGATGAAGCCCACATATGATCGGAATATCCGATGAAATGATTCTGTCTGACCTTTTCTGCCAGAAAGTCTGACCGTGTGTACACGGCATCAGGGGGTTCTGCGGTGGCAGCTGCACGCTAAAGGTTTTTTACCTTTATGCATAGAATGACTTTAGATCTGAGCTCGTCATTCACAAATCCTTCCTGCTCCCTTTCCTCTATCTGTGAGAGGAACAGGAAGTGCCCCCAAGTGTAAACCGTGGCACTGTATTTATTTGGATCACTGTGATTAGCAACCACAAGGCACAGAGCCACTCTGATTGGCTCTGTGCATTTTGTCAGTGATCTGTCTAATAAGAGGCATTGTGCACACAAACAAGATGTAAACAGGGTGTTGTTTTAAAATGGCACTCTGGAATACCACACTCATCACTGCACTGTTTTAAAACATACAGCGGTGGTGAAATAGTTAAGTAACACATGCATAGCAACACATTTTATTATGCATGTATTATGTGGTACGCTGTGTGCATGCTTTTTTTTTTATTATTATACATTTGGGGTTATTTACGAAAGGCGAATCCACTTTGCACTACAAGTGCAAACTACAAGTGCAAAGTGCACTTGAAATTGCACTGAAAGTGGACTTGGAAGTGCAAGTCGCTGTAGATCCGAAAAATAGGAAAATAAAAAAACAGCATTTTAGCTTGTACATGATTGGATGATAAAAATCAGCAGAGCTTCCCCTCATTTCAGATAGGGGTGCAACGGATCGTCACGTTCCATGATCCAAAGGGTCAACCTGTTCGGATCGGCACACCCCGCAATCCGCGGTGGGCTCCGCTGCCTCTGCCTTAGGAAAGGCCGCAGCTTCGGCCTAGCTCCGGAGCGGCGCCCATCTTGGTACACCCGGCGGCTGTTTACAATGTGAACGCTCCGTCAAACATGTCATGACGCCGGTTCCTCTCTCCCCTCTGTGTACTGATCTGTACAGTGGAGGGGAGAGATCGGATAGCAGCAGCGCTGTGGGCTGGATCTGTAGTGCCCACAGCGCTGCTCTGTGACAATTGCAGTCACATCCATCCATGCTCAGCCATCCCTCCATACTCTGCCAATACCCTCCCATACTCTGCCAATACCCAGCCAACACTCTGCAATACCCTGCCAATACTCTGCAATACCCAGCCATACTCTGCGATACTCTGCAATACTCAGCCATACCCTGCAATACCCAGCCATACTCTGCCATACCCAGCCATACTCTGCAATACCCAGCCATACTCTGCAATACCCAGCCATACTCTGCCATACCAAGCCATACTCTGCCATACCCAGCCATACTCTGCCATACCCAGCCATACTCTGCAATACCCAGCCATACTCTGCCATACCAAGCCATACTCTGCCATACCCAGCCATACTCTGCAATTCTCGGTAATACCCAGCCATACTCGGTGATACCCAGCTGTACCCAGCCATGCTCAGCCATACTCAGTCAATATTACAATGGGGGGAGATGTCCATTACAGTTGGGGAGATGACGTGGATATTACAGTGGGGACTATATGGTGGTGGAATTTTCACAGGTTTTTGCAAATTCAATTAATATTTGCTGATCTGAAAAATAATCCGATCCGTGACTCTGATCCGAGGAAAGATCGATCCGTGAGTTTTTTGATCTGTTGCACCCCTAATTTCAGATCTATCCCTCTGATTTACAGCGACTGCGCTTCCAGGGGCACTTTCAGTGGAATTTCAAGTGCACTTTGCACTTGTATTTTGCACTTGTAGTGCAAAGTGGATTTGCCTTTCGTAAATAACCCCCATTGTGTTGTCATGACTGTTAAACAGGTGCACTCTGTAGAAGCATTGGTGTGGTGCTATTCAGAAATACTGTAATGTCGCTGCAGCACATCAGATCATGCTTGGCGTCTTGCTGTCACCTGCGTATTTTGCCGGTGTGATCATGTGCATAGGGAGTGTATCAGTATCCAGAATCAAATATAACTTTTTGATGTACAGGAGCTTCACTTAAATGGTTAATAATGAGCTTGTATACTAAATAATTTATAAATTTTTATATAAAGAATATATAATTTATAGGGAACAACGTTGGCTTTTTGTAAAGCGGATATACAGCATTCTATTGGATTATCCACTGGAATAAGACTTTCTGTATGTTTCTTATTGGACAAGCTTCTGTTTATCACTTCTGTGAAGCATTTGACAGAATAATTGTGTTCCTGACTAATTGCATTTACCCGTGTCAGAGACGCACGCACGATTGCTAATTATTTTCTTTTATACAATATGCAGCCATATTTTCAGGCAGGGTTAAAGCCTTCTGTCGGTTTTTGGTAAAGACGCTCAGATGAAACAGTTGCCAGCGCTTCAGACAACCTTTTTAAATATAATTGGAAACAGAGAGGTGGATTAAAGAGAAAAATCTTTTTATGCTCTAATCATGTGGATCAATTCCAGATAACATTTGGGACCTTTTTGGAGATTGCGATGAGAGGGTGGAGCAGGTGAACCGCCAGGAGATGACATCAGTTTTTTGGCGACGGTGATGCATAAGTCAGCGTGATCTATCTCCCTTTTGGGTGCTGTTTGAAAAGGGTTAGAAACACAGCTTGTGTTTGCCCAGAAATGCTGTTATTCTACCTGCAGGTTCTCAGGGGTTTTATCTGCGCTTCAATGCACGCTTCTTACTTTCTAATATTTTCCTTACTGAAAGCAGAATGCCAGGCGCAGATTATGAAAAAAACAAACAAACAAACCTTTTTTACAGTTGTTTTTATTGTACACAATAAAAAATAATGAAATGCATTTAAAGTGCTGCTGGTATAACTGAGAACTGACGTCTGTCTTTATATCATCTCCCCACAAATCCAGCACAGAAATCTGACTACTAGGAGAATAAAGAAAATTTATTTCCTGCAACCTATGGTTGCAGGAAAGAAATTCACTTCGCGTATGGCCTGCCTAAAGCCCCATACACACTATCAGATTTTCTGCTGATTTTTGTCTTCAGATTTACCAAACCCATGTAGTGCAAGGGCCTGCCTGATTGTATACAAATTGAAACTCCTAAGATTTGACCTCATATTATATGGTTTTGGTAAATCTGAAGACAAAAATCAGCAGAAAATCTGATGTGTGTATGGGGCTTAGGAGTTATGCTCCGTACACACGGTCGGACTTTCCGATGGAAAATGTGCGCTTGGATCTTGTTGTTGGAAAATCCGATCATGTGTGGGCTCCATCTGACTTTTTCCATCGGAATTTCCGACACACAAAGTTTGAGAGCTGGATCTAAAATTTTCCGGCAACAAAATTCGATCGTTTAAATTCCAATCGTGTGTAGACAATTCCGACGGACAAAGTGCCACGCATGCTCAGAATAAATTATGAGACAAAAGCTATTGGCTACTGGCCTCTTTATAGTCCCGTCGTACATGTTCTATGTCACAGCGTTCTGAACGATTGATTTTCTGACAACTTTGTGTGACCGTGTGTATGCAAGACAAGTTTGGGCCAAAATCCGATGGAAAAAAATCAGACGGATTTTGTTGTCGGAATGTCCGACCGTGTGTACAGGGCATGAGTGTTTAACCGCTGTGAGACAATAGGGCTCTATTACCATGTACAGCAATGTAAAGCCCCGTACACACGATCGGACTTTCCGACAGGAAATGTCGGATGACAGGCTGTTGGCAGAAAATCCGACCATGTGTATGCTCCATCGGACAATTGTTGTCGGACTGGCTAGCACGTTTTCAAATTTTCCGCCAACAAAGGTGTGTTGTCGGATTTTCAGGGGTGTGCGCACACAAGTCCGTCAGACAAAAGTCCAAAGTACAAACATGTATGCTCAGAAGCAGAAGCGGTCGGTCTTGTAAACGAGCGTTTGTAATGGAAAATTAACATTCGTGATATGGCAAATTATGAAATCTCCAAATGCCGCGCACATTCTCTTCTTCTTTAATGGAATAATAATGAAGCTTCTTTTCTGGTGATACTGGTGGAGTTATTGAAAAGTAATTTTCAAAGGCTTTTTTTATAGTGATATCATGAATAATATTATTATGTTTTCTTGTGCAAGTTACAACAACACCATTATCCTATAGCTTAAAAGATCAAAAATACAACTATGTCCCTTGTCAATTTTACATTGTATTTTTTAAAATGTAACTGCCTACTCTCAAACTGTCATTTGAAGTAAAACACATAGCCAAGTATTATTCTACAATTTTTTTTTATTGTGCATTAAAAAATAAAAAATTAAATGTGCTATCTGCCAATAGAACTTACCCAAAAAGTGCATTCTATGCATCAAAAAGTATAGAAAATATAACAAATCAAATCATTATTCAACTAAAAAAATAATGTCAAAGCAATAACTCCGAGGCCAATAATAAATAACACGTTATCTACTCCGATTCCGCAACATGGCTGGTGGACAAACGACCGTTCAGAAATTAACTGAAATGCACGAAATGAAAAGTGATAAATGAAAAACGTGAAAAGAAAAGCGCCAATCAACACTCGCCAAACTTCTTCTAACACGGAATTAACAGAAGGAGCCCAAAGGGTTGGCACTAAAGAGCTGAAAAACCAAGTAGTATGTCACTATGTTCGTAATTGTTGGCCAACAATTGTGTGACTGTGTGTATGCAAGACAAGTTTGAGACCATGCCCTTCAGACAAAATTTCACGGTTTTGTTGGCGGAAAGTCCGATCGTGTGTACGAGGCATAAGTCTACTAGGATTTCAGGCACTGGAAGCTGGAGATGAGGGGCACTTTAGACTTGGAAAGGTAGGATCCTTTCCTTGTGAGTGGAAAGCGAAGAACTAGTGACACCCTGTAAACACATCCCAGAATGCGTCATAAATGCTATAGGCATGTTTACTGTTTTCCTCCATTGACATTAACTGAATCATTAAGGCTTAAAGGGTTACTAAACCCTCCTTTTTTTTTATGTTGTTTTTTTCTTCTGGGGTCCCTCGGTGGTGCTCGTGGCTCCTCCTCTTTTCAAGTGCCCCGTCGGAGAAGTGCTCTCTTTCGGGACACCCGTGTGGGCGTGCTCCTAGTCTACGTGCTGCGTCTACTGACACAGACAGCAGAACTGGGCCCCGCCCCCTGGCGCCCACGTGATTGGATTTTATTGACAGCAGCATCATCCCCGGGGCGAGAAGGAATGGGTTCAGGTAAGTAAATCAGAGGGTCTGGGGGGCTGCTGCATGACTTTTTTTTACCTTAATGCATAGGATGCATTAAGGTGGAAAAAACACAAGGGTTTACAACGTTAATGTACATGGGATGTTTTACAACCTCTCCTGAATGATTCAACTTGACAGATAGTAACTGACGTTTGAAAACATCAGTTTTTCAAACCAGCCTGCATGCAATTTAGCATACGTACTGGTATGAATGAGCCGTTGTTGTATTAAGAAATGCCCTCCATCGAAAAATGCCTCTGATGGGTCTGCGCATGCGCAGCACCAAACGTCACTCCAGCTGATATGTTGATCAGCTGGTGTGACGTCAACAGAGTGCATGCGCAGATCGCCGGAGGCATTATCCGCCGCTATACAAACAGCGGGGGCAACGTAGTTGTCAGGTTGAGCCTCGCTGTTGCGAGGGTTATGGGTGCCTCCCTTAGACACAGGCAAAACCCGCCGTTCAACACACCAAACCCGCCCTGCAGCACAGACAAAACCCACCCCGCAACAGTGAGCCAGCATCTGACAAGTACATTCTCCCTCCGCTGTTTGCATAGCTATGAATACTGGCCATCCAATACTGTCTCCCATCGAAAAATGCCTCTGACCATCTGCGCATGCGCTGTGTTGTCCTCACACTAGCTGGTAAACATATCGGCATGAGTAACGCTTGGTGCTGCGCATGATCCATCGGGTACATTTTTCGACGGGAGGCATTTTTCGATAGAACACAGTAATAGAGATTTACCAGTTATAGTGCCCAGATTGTATAAGCAGCATGTTATAATGTCAGTTTGTGCTGTTATATATTATTGGAGGTTCAGTGGGGCTGTATTATAAAAAATATAAATGGTCAAATTTATTACAGCGGGTCAGCAAATCTTTGTCATACCCATCCCCAACTCTCCATACAGGATCAGCGCCTGCCATTTGCTATACTAGTGTGCAAACATGATTGTGTAAAGCACAGGATGAGCAGTCTGCCCCATCACAGGTCGGAGTGGCTGGGGAATGTGCCTGCTAATTACATTTCCTTCATAATTGCGGCTCTTAGATGGAAGATGATATCACTTCACTCAGTTAAAACATCTTACTTAAGTCTTCTTGGGCCTCTGTGACTTTTGGATATCTCCAAGTACTTAAAAGATGCGTGTTATTAATTATCTTTACATCTCCGATGGAGATCCTTCTTAATGTCTGTACCTGCCATTTCCTGCTGTCAGCAGTGGCTCATTTAAAGGGAAACTATTCAGTGTTTTATTTCTGTTCAGTATAAGATTTACCCACAAATCAGTTTAGATATGATTTTGTTTTTGATTTTTAGGGTAATATTCCATACTTAGATTTTTAAGGTGTTCCCTCTAGTGGCACTTTGTGTTTCAGGCAGCGCAGATGTCATCCTTGCTAAATAGCTGCTGCGAGAACATAAGGTTAAGTGAGAAGTTCAGTAAAGACAAATTCTCATCATTCCAATTACAATACCATGTTATGTCCAGTGACTATACTGCAGGATTATGAGAAATATCCACAGTCAGGTTCCCATGCTGAGTGCACATATCAGTAATTTTACAAGTCTGCCAAGTGTCCAAATATACAGCAGCTTTATGATGTTTCACAAAATTGTCATTTTTTTATCATAAAAAAAAACAGTCCATAAAGTGGTTGTAAAAACAGGTTTTTAATCTTAATGCATTCTATGCATTAAGATAAAAAGCCTTCTGTGTGCAGCAGCCCTCCTCATCCCCCCCAATTACCTGAGCTCCACCTCAATCCAGCGATGCCCACAAGTCCCTCGGCTGTCCAGGACTCTCTCTCCTGATTGACTGAAACACAGCAGCGGCGTCATTGGCTCCCACTGCTGTCAATCAAGGTCAGTTAGAAAACCAGGAGAGAGAGGGGGCAGAGCCGAACCACAGCTCCGTGTTTGAATGGTCAGCTTGGTTCGGGTGCCCCCATAGCAAACTTCAGAAGGGAGGGGCCAGGAGCAACGAAGAGACCCAAGAAGAGGAGGATTTGATCCAGGCTGTTCTGGGCAAATTCACTGCACAGAGCAAGTAAGTATTTTGTTTTTGTTTTTTACATACCCTGGCAAAATTTATGATTTCTTGGCCATTTTTCAGAGAATTTGAATGATAACACAAAAACTTTTCTTCCACTCATGGTTAGTGTTTGGCTGAAGCCATTTATTATCAATCAACTGTGTTTACTCTTTTTAAATCATAATCACAACAGAAACTACCCAAATGACCCTGATCAAAAGTTTACATACCCCAGTTCTTAATATCGTGTATTGCCCCCTTTAACATCAATGACAGCTTTGAAGTCTTTTGTGGTATTTGTGGATGAGGCTCTTTATCGTCTCAGATGGTAAATCTGCCCATTCCTCTTGGCAAAAAGCCTCCTGTTCCTGTAAACTCTTGGTCTGTCTTGCATGAACGGCACGTTTGAGATCTCCCCAGAGTGGCTGGGGAGATTGAGGTTGAGGTCAGGAGACTGAGATGGCCACTCCAGAACCTTCACTTTATTCTGCTGTAGCCAATGACAAGTCAACTTGGCCTTGTATTTTGGATCATTGTCATGTTGGAATGTCCAAGTACGTCCTATGTCCAGCTTACTGACTGATAAATGCAAATGTTCCTCCAGTATTTTTTGATAACATACTGCATTCATCTTGCCATCAAATTTGACCACATTTCCTGTGCCTTTGTAGCTCACACATCCCCAAAGCATCATCTATCCACCTCCGTGTTTCACCGTAGGAACTGTGTACCTTTCATCATAGACCTTGTTGACTCCTCTCCAAATGTAGCGTTTATGGCTGTGGACAAAAAGCTATATTTTGGTCTCAACGCTCCAAATGACTCTGTGCCAGAAGGTTTGAGGCTTGTCTCTGTGCTGTTTTGCATATTGTAAGCAGGATACTTTGTGGCATTTGCGTGGTAATGGCTTTCTTCTAGCAACCCGACCATGCAGCCCATCTTTCTTCAAGTGCCACCTTATTGTGAATCTTGAAACAGCCACACCACATGTTTTCAAAGAGTCCTGTATTTCATCTGAAGCTATTGTATTGTGTGTGTTTTTCTTTGCATCCCGAATGATTTTCCTGGCAGGTGTGGCTGAAATGTTAGTTGGTCTAGCTGACCGTGGTTTGGTTTCAACAAAACCCCTCATTTTCCACTTCTTGATTAGATTTTGAACACTGCTGATTGGCATTCTCAATTCCTTGGATATCTTTTTATATCCCTTTCCTGTTTTATACAGTTCAACTACCTTTTCCCACAGATCCTTTGACAATTATTTTGCTTTCCCCATGACTCAGAATCCAGAAACATCAGTGCAGCACTGGATGAAAGATGCAAGGGTCTGTCAGGAGTCCAGAAACTCATTGACCTTTTATACACACACTAATTACAACCAAACAGATCACCGGTGAAGATGTCCATTCAAACCCCTATGTGTCAACTTGTATGCATGTTATCAGGCAAAAATCACCAGGGTATGTAAACTTTTGATCAGGGTCATTTGATTAGTTTCTGTTGTGATTATGATTTAAAAGAGTAAACACAGTTGATTCGTAATAAATGTCTTCAACCAAACACTAACCATGAGTGAAAGAAAAGTTTTGTGTTATCATTCGTATTCTTTGCAAAATTCTGCCAGGGTATGTATATATTAATATACATCTTTTTCCAGGTATAATACAGTGTGCATTTATTTATCTTTTTACACCTGCGATCAGCAGATTGGGGGGGGGGGGGGGTGTATGGCAAGATCCTGCAGACTCTCAGTACACTATCGCCTGTTCCGATTTGGGCAGGCGGTTACTGATTCGCAGGAAGAATCACTGAACCACAAGGACGTTTACCAGTACCCTTGCAGTTCATAGAGAGCTACAAGCCATCAGCCAATCAGCCTCGATGGTCAACAGTACTTGTAGTTTGTTCATTCGCAGTGGAGGGTGGAGACTGCACTGTTTTGAAATTATGACAGCAGGTGTCGGGAGAAGATCCCCTGCCCACTGTCACAGGCATTGGGGGATTGGGGGGATGAGGCAGAAGCTGGAACATGTTACGTGTTCCACCCTAAATATGGGTGGAACATGTAACATGTTACAAAGTTGAACTTAGACTCTCTCTCATGACTTTGTCTAGGTCTGCTGCAGGCAGGAGGAAACATTTCCTCCAGCTCCTCTCCCCAGTGGCCAGACTGCAGTATTGTAACTTTGCAGC